>NW_027397069.1:34000351-34096810 GCF_003265705.2 Callorhinus ursinus
AATAAAATAAAATAAAATAAAATAAAATAAAATAAAATAAAATAAAATGTATTCAAGACCAATCTCTCCTGTTAAATACTAGTATAAGAGAATCAGGCTTTTCTGAAGACCCTAGACTACATTTGTAAAGGCACAGTACCATGAAGAAACTGTGTATTTATAGAACACTCAATAGTCCCAGTATGACCAATGCATAGGAAGCGTGATAGTGAGTGACATGAGATACAATTGGAATGGAATCTGGTGGTTAAGACATGCCCAATCATCAGATGACATCAGATGAGGAACTACAAACTATTTAAGACTAAGTAAGCAAGTAGAATTCCCCTATTGATCAAGCTGCCTGCATTCTGATCTTTCTCCGAAGCACCTCTATTCTTTCACAGGTGTGAGCTTCCTAAAACATAGACGTATTAATAATAGGCACATTTACTTTGTATCTTATTACTCTTGGACGTAAACCATTCTAAAAACTGCCTATCACCTAAAAGACCTGCTAAGGCCCCTTTGCATAGTCCCAAGACACTTCACAAACTGGCTAGGCCAACTTCTCCCACTGATCTCCCACTTTTCTCTTTGCCTCACACTATACTCTTAGCCTGAGGGAACTTTGCCATCCTTGTCCATGTTTCAACTCAGTCTAATTATCACTTCTTTTCAACTCTTCCCTGGTGCCTTGTGGTGGTCAGTCAACCTCTCTGTCTGCTCCCATGAAAGAAGATAATTGGCTGCCAGCCGAAGATCTTATGGAGCTTACTCCAGTGTTGAGACAGATGCTCCATTAAATAACCACAAAGGTTATTTTCAACTTTTTCTCACTTGTCTAGAGGCTACTGTGCTTGCATAAACATTAGCCTCATCAATCAACAAGCCCAAATACAACTAGAGTTTTTGCATTTAGGTTACTTGAATTAAAAAAAAAAAATATGTCTCACTTAACTGCATTTTAATCTTAAAACTTTTTGTGTCTTTCAGAATGGTGGCACTACCTTTTATATTAGAGAGGTAGACGTGTATTACTGTAGATACACTAGGGTATTAGGTAGCTATGTTTTCCATATTATGTAGTATAGTATATTAGCTTGTTAAGGCCATTGCAACAAAGTACCTCAAATGAGGTGGCTCAAACAAAAGAAATATATTGTCTCACAGTTCTGGAGGCAAATAGTACAGGATCAAAGGGTCAGCAGTGCTGGTTTCTCCCCAGGGCTGTGAGGGGAAATCTGTGCCACGCTGCCTGTAAGGTTTGCTGGAAATCTTTGGCATTCCTTACTTGTAGAAACATCACCAATCTCTGTCTTCATCTACACATGGCATTTTCCTTGTGTGCATATTTGGGTGCAAATTTCCTCTTTCTATAAAGGCACCAGTCATATTAGATGAAGGGCCTACCCTACTCCAGTGTACCTCACCTTAATTACATTGGCAATGGCCTTATTTCCATATAAGGTCACATATAAGATTTAGAATTTCAATATATAAATTTTAGGGGGACACAATTCAACCCATAACCCATAATATAAATATATTATCATGAATACAACACTATCTATACCACTCGTACATTAACTATACTGGATAACATCATCTACACTATTACAATGATATATAGATATTGATATAGCACAGAATATGTATCTATACTGCTAGCATATTACATTAGAAAATATATTAGTATATTTTATAGCATGTAAGTAGATAATAGATAGATGATGGGCAGATGATCTATAAGAAACACATTTAATCAGCCTATTGGCCTATTCTTAAACAAAATCTATAAGCTGACTTATTTAAGGAGGTACCCCCAAAAACCTATCCAAAACAATTTTTCCTGCAACTTTCCCTTAATAGACTAGTTCTTTACAGGAGAAAACACAAAACGTTATTAAGAATTGTAAAATATTAATAGTATCTTAATGTGTTTCAGCATTAATATAAAGGTTTTCCTGGTAAAATTTCAATTATATATGTATTTTGAAGCTACAACTTTCAAAGTTGCAATTTTATACTAAGATTGAAAGAATGGTATAGAACCTGCATATATGTGTGGTCCTATTCTTTCCTTAAAGACATGCACATCCAAATGGCCAACAGACACATGAAAAAGTGCTCAACTTCCCTCGGCATCAGGGAAATACAAATCAAAACCACAGTGAGATACCACCTCATACCAGTCAGAATGGCTAAAATTAACAAGTCAGGAAACAACAGACATTGGCAAGGATGCAGAGAAGGGGAAACCCTCTTACACTGTTGGTGGGAATGCAAGCTGGTGCAGCCACTCTGGAAAACAGGATGGAGGTTCCTCAAAAATTTGAAAATAGAGCTACCCTACCACCCAGCAATTGCACTACTGGGTATTTACCCCAAAGATACAAATGCAGTGATCTGAAGGGGTACGTGCACCCCGATGTTTATAGCAGCAATGTCCACAATAGCCAAACTGTGAAAAGAGCCCAGATGTCCCTCAACAGATGAGTGGCTAAAGATGTGATTACACAGCCCTCAAAAGGGAAAATCTTGCCATTTACAATGATGTGGATGGACCAGAGGGTATTATGCTAAGTGAAATAAGTCATCCCAAGAAAGACAATTATCATATGATCTCACTGATGTGTGGAATTTAAGAAACAAGGCAGAAGATCATAGGGGAAGAGAGTAAAATTGAAACAAGATGAAACCATAGAGGGAGACAAACCATAAGAGGCTCTTAATCATAAGAAACAAACTGAGGGTTGCTGGAGGGGGGAAGGGGTGGAGGGATGGGGTAACTGAGTGATGGACACTGGGGAGTGTATGTGTTGTAATGAGCATAGGGTATTATATAAGACTGATGAATCACAGACCTGTACCCCTGAAAGAAATAATACATTATATGTTAATTAATTGAATTTAAATTAAAAAACAAAAATGAAAATTGGAAAAAAATAAAAAATCTGTGTGAACAACTATAAAGAAATGCACAAATTGGAAATATCTGTTAATACATATTTAGACTGCGCTCTCACCTTTTATACTGGTAAAGTGATTAATCTTTTAATGGCAGTTTAAAATACAAGCAACGTGAAGTATTTAGTCCTGTATATGTGTGTGTGTGTGTGTGTGTGTATTTGCCGTTTGCTAAAACCTATTTCAGTTAGAAGTCCAAAAATAACTAGTGACACGGTATTTAGTGAAGTAAATAGCACTATTTAAAACCAATCAAGTGTTACAAAGTGACAATGTTTTTGTGAAACAGTTCTTTTGTTTTCTCTTTTTCATTCGAAGGCTGGCCCTCTCTTCTACTATCATATCCAAACTGTCTCTGGGATCCCATCAGAGTTTAGAGAAGTATCTAAGTGTAGAATCCATGTTGTTTGTAAAATTACTGCTTTCATACAAAACCAAAGCCTTAGGTTAGGGTGTTTCATGGACACTTCAGTAAGTAGGCGTATTTAATTCAGTAGCTACTTGGGACTAATTCAACCTCAAGACCCACCCCCCTCCTGGTGGGGGTGGGACTGAACCTTCCAATACTTTAATCACAGGATCAATTGCCCTCGTAATCGACCCATCCCATCCTTTGAGGCTTTCCAAAAGTCACATCATTAACATAAACTCAGGTGTGGTTTAAAGAGCCTTTTAATAAATGACAAAAGATCATCCTTTTGCCTTTATCACTCCAGAGCTGTTTTGAGAGCTAAGAACAAAAACTAAATATAACAAAAGCAGCTTGGGAAACTACAAGGGTTTTAGGGGGTCTGGCCAAGACCCAGGAAAAAGACTAAAATACATATTTATTATTATATCACAAAATCACAAACAAGCGTGTGTGTGTATGAATGTATGTGAATATGTATATTATGTATGTGTATATATATATGTATGGACGTACGTATGTATGTATGTGTGCGTGAGATCATATACTTCTGGTAAAGTGGCTCTAAGGTGGCAAAAAAAAAATAGTAGTTATGTCTATATTCCAGTGCAGGTTCTAATTGGGAACCCTACTAGATTTGATTGAATTGTTTCTATTCCTGGTTCTGCTTCTCATTAACTTCTCCATGCCTGTACAATAGGGATAATAATATCGTATATATTAAATAATATAATAGGTATAAAGTAGTCAAATAATCTTTGATATAGTAAGAACTCAGTTAAGTCAGTTATCATCATCATCATCATCATCAACACCTTTTTTGAAAGAATACAAACCAAAATATTCACCAAGTTTATTTTTATATGTTGGAATTAACATTTATTTTATATATTTTTAAACACTACCTTTCCCGGTCTTTATGAGGATTATGAATCACATTAGCAATATATAAAATAGTGTTTTGGAAACAAAATGAGAAGAATCCAATAGTATTAATCTAATAAAATTAATAAACAAAAATATTTATTAAATAAAATAATGTAACATTAACTCTATCTCAATCCAAACTGCATAAAGTAATTATTGAATCCATTAAATACATCTATTGACAACTCTGAGAAACTTGGAAAGTGACACAAACATTAGTTGTCACTCATTTTCTTCTATTTGTTGACAGTGGCTCTAAGAGACATATAATAGTTTTCAGCTGGTATTTCTCTTTGACTTTCATTTTTGAACAATTTACTCTTCTTGAGAAAATACTTAGAAAGGACTCCCTTCACCCCTTTTTACACTATTTACCTTCTCATTTATCTGAGGTTAACTTAGCTCTACTGGGATTTATGGAACAGCACTTTCTTGTATATATTTTTTTTAATCCCATTATAGTCAATTTTTCTGTGTCCTCTGATTCAGGATTTCTCTAAAAGGAGCTTATATCTGAATTTCAGCTTTTACCTGATGAGAGACTTTTTTTAATCATATAATATGGAATTAAGGCTTTTTACATTTGTTGCAATTAGTGACAATTTGAACAGTTTTGCACCATTTTCCTTTGACATGATTTGCATGGCTCTTACTGTCTTCTGACTTTTGTTAGATTAGTTTTGTACTTCCCATAGTTTTTATCTCCAGAGTTGCATACTGTAGATTTCCTTTCTAGTTTTTTCCTTTAGTTGTTAACGTTTATATCTAAATCTACATTTTTCCCTAATAAATGCTAATATTAATCGATGCCTTGCTCTTTATCCAGAACCAGGCAGGTTGAATGGCGTACTTATTTTCTTATGAACTTGTCCCCCCAGACTCTCATGTCTCTTTTGCCCATTTAGTTCAAATTTATTAACCATAAAGCTCTTTATTAACCTTATCCTATTTTCTATTGTTAGTACTTAGTAAGTATATTACTATGTTTCACCAATATGTGTTCTCATTGACTTTTTTTTTTCCTTCAGCATTCACTTCTTTATTTGAAATGCATCTTTCAGAGTTTTTTTATCAACAGTCTCTGGGAATAACTTTTCTAATAATCATATGATTTTCTTCTTTCAGCTATTGTAACTGAAGAACAGTTTGCTGTCTCGATACTTTTCTTCTGTAGATAATCGGAGTTTGTCCTCTCTGGTGTACTCCAGGATTTTCTCTCTCTCCTGATGTTCTGCAATTTCACTACAATGTGTCTATTCCACACTCAGGGGGCTTTTCAACCTAGTGGTTCATACATTTGATCATTCTGGCATAATCTCAGATTTTATTGTTTCAAATATTTCCTCTCTACCATTCACTTTATTTTTCCTGCTTATTCTTCTTTTAGAAGTATGTTACAAAATCTCATGATAATCCCTTGTCTCCTTATTCCTGTTTCCTGTCTGCCATATTTTTATCTCCGAGATTTATAACTGTTGTTATTAACCGAGCACAGTCACTAATATCTTTAGGTACTCAGTTTGTAGTATAAGTATTTTTGACTTAATAATCAGGTTTTGTGGTTTATACCAACTGACCTGTCATCATTATGAGTATTAAACACGTTCTTTGGAAACCAGACCTTTCTATTTCTCTTGTTTTATTAAAACCATATGTTGACAATCGTCATGCAGGCTAATTCAGAGAATTGTCTTGCAATGCGTGTGCTATTTGGACTTCAGTAATATATTAACTGTAAGACATTACAACTAGTGCTCAAATGAATATTCTTTTGATGCCCTCAAAAAAGAAGTTTAAAAAGTTCAAATCTCTTCCTGCCTATGACGGATATTTGACACTGTTGCTTTTGTGTATAACTACACAATACATGGCATCATTGCTTATTTGATCAATTTCTGATAAACTGTTTAGCTTGAAAATGAAAAGAATTATTGAATCACACTCAATAATTTATATTTGTGTATTTTAGATATATTTGTGTATTTTAATTTTTGTTACTTCTTACCTCCTTCTTCCCTCCTTTCTTCCCTCCTTCTCTTCCTCCCCTGCCCCTCCCCCTTCCTTCCTCCTTTCTTCCCCCTCCTTCCCCCCCCCCATTTCCCCCCCCCCTCCCTTTTTCTTTCTCATTTCTTTGTGTCTTTTTCTTTGGTTACTACATTTACTCGTGACTTTGACGATTGAAACCAAAATGTTCATTCTGCTTGAACTGTTAAGATATGTAAATGTTAAATTATTTAAATATAAAATACTTAAGTAGAATTTTGCCTTCAGAAATCAATTTTTTAAAAGATAATGTTTTTAAAAATTGTAATGAATATGTTGAAAAATCTAGCATGGTTTAAACAAATTTAAAAATATTGAAATAGTAATTTTGTTTAATTCAATAAGTGTAATTTTATAAAATCACAAAAAACTAATGGTATATTTACATATGACAAAATACTTAGAAAAATCAATTTTAAGAAAATCATTTTATTTATCAACATAGCTAATTTTAGAAATAAACATTCTTTTCATGCTAAAAAATAGCTTTGAAATTCCACTAAATATCAAGCTGTGGCTAACTTTTAGTTTCAAAAATTAAGAATGGAAAAAGAGAGAAGGATCAAATAGAAAACCAGGAAATGAATGTAATAAGCATGTTCTATTTCAGAATAATTAAGGTCAGATGATGAGAATAATAATGGCTAGAATAATTCAACAAAAATTCAAGATTATGAAAAAAGTGCAGGATTGAAGAATATATTATGTAAAATATAATTCAAAAGAAGAAATGTCAGTAACAATAAAAATTACAATAAGTAATTATCAAGCTAAGTAAATGTATTTAATGGGAAGATAGAGAATGAGACCATGCAGTGTGGCCAATACACAACACTTTCTAATGTCAAGGACTGGGCACAGAGTCACATGGACAAAAATATAAATTATGCATTCAGGAATTTTGTAGAGGAAGGCACAAACATGTTCTAACATAATTTCAGTGGTTGTGAAAGTCTTTTTTAAATTAAAATTTATGATCATTTATATCTCATAGTAAACCATAATTTACTTAAAGAAAACAGTGGTGGGAAACTCTGGGCTTGTTTATTCTTTAGCTATATATTGATTTTGTTTTTAAACTAAAATAACTCTATTTTTAAAAAATAACTCTACTTGTTATTTCCAGATTTTTACAATGTTTTATGCATCTTTCATGGGAGCTTTCTCATCCCAAAATTCTCTGAATATTACAAATCACTGCCAGTACCATCAACTTAAAAGCTTAGGTTCAACCAAAACCTCTGAGCATGGAGCCTGGGTATCTTACTGTCGAGTATTCTGAGAAAGATTTGGGTTGAAAATCACAATTCTTGATACAGACTTTTCAATCCTTTAATCTTGTTCTGCTTTCTTTAAACTCTGCTGTGAATTTTCCTGAGTCAGTGAACAACCTTTCATATAGTAATATTCCCCATATATTCTATAGTTTTTGTTTGTGAGCTCATCTTCAGCAGTAACTCTTTGTAGGTTGCTGCTACTGTTAACATTTTTCCCAGTAAATACTGTAACACTGCTTAGAGTTGTTGATTTACTAAAGGTTAAATGTCATTATGAGTTCAGTTGCTATCAACTTTAAATTTTATTTCCATTTTGTTCTTTCTAAAACTGACAGCAAGTGAGGTTTATGTTTTCACTCCTTTAGTAGTCGATTCTCCTATATTTCAGCCTAGTCTTCAGGAGAGATTCCAAGATAACAGGTAGACATGTTCTAGTCCCTATTGATAGCACAGCACCATTCTGGCTTCTGGCTTTATTCAGACCAGTTTTAACCATGGGTGCCCTGGAGGTTTTAAATCTTTTGGCCTAATATCCATATTTACTCCTTGTCCTGTGTGGGGCATGTGATTTTAACTCTCATTCACATTCTGGATATTGATTTTCTTTCTGGTCACTAGGGGATTTTCTTTTCTTATTTTTGAACATGGTTAGCTAGTAAAATTAAACAAATATCTCTTTGAAACAGAAGAATATTCTAACATGTCATTAACCAGTTATCTTGACTGGAAATCTTGAATACTGATTCTTTAAATATAATGACACACTGTGTTCTAAAACAATTTTGCTCAGATTAGAAAAAGAATTTTGCTTGTTTTGTTCCTGAAAGTCATGATTTTTCTGGACATATAAACTAAAGACCCAATGTTATCCTAAAGTTGACAAACAATATTTTTAAAGAACTTGAAAATAAATTAGTTTAACACATTAGTCTATTTATTCACTCAGAAATATGTGTTAATATGTTGCTGGAAAATTTAAAACACTATAATATTTTCCTGATGTGATCCAATATTTATCTAAAATCCAAAACACAAAGTCAGGTACCATTCACATTTTAAGTGCAACTTTTTAGTGGTTTAATAAAGCAATAAGAATTTATTAAGCTCTCAGTGCTCTTCTACATTTAAATATTTAAATTTATTTTTATAAGAGAAACCAGATCCTGAGGTTGCTCTACTAATGTCAAACAACAACTACAGATAATGACATTTTTGAGGTGGGATAACAAAAAAGACTTAATTTGCTCACAATGATTATATTTTCCCCTTTGTCCTGGTTAGAAGAAAAATTCTAATTACCTTACTATTTTTAGTGAAATATTAGAATAGCCTTAATAATTCTAAATTACATTTTACCTAAAGATTACAAAAAAAACCCTTATCTGTTGGTAATTTTGCTATTAATCTTAAATTTAATTCCCATTTTCTTATTGCTAAACAATTCTATGTGGTTTAGACATTTGAATTTATAAAACGTGTAGAACAGTTTAATCCATTATATGAATGCTTGCCTCTTATATACATTCCCTACAAAAGGTTTTTGATATTAGCCTTCCTCTCAAAAAGAACTCTTCTTGGCTAATATAGTTGTCCTTAATTCACAAATCTTTTTTCCCACTGCCTAGCCTTGCTTCTTTACCTTCTATATATGAATTTCTTACAAACTTATTATTTTTCTCTAACACTACACCTTACCTCTGCCTTCAGTACTTCTGATTCCCAATAACAGAAAGCAGACTTTGTCAGCAACAAAGCACTAACAATTTTTAAAAGCACGGGTAGTGTTTCAAAAGCCAAGTCTTAGCTTGAGGAGTTAAAATTTGGCAAGCATGCTATATAAGTTCTGATATTCTATCAAATTTTAATAGTTTTAATTGCCTAATTATCTGCTCCAGTGCAATAATAAAGGCTTTTAATATTTCATTTTCTAGTACAGGAAAAGGTATTCCAGTCTGTGCAATAGAACCTCCTAACCCTCTGTTGAATGTTAAGTTGGAAGTTCTTTCGTATAATCTTGCACTTTTGTATGCCAGCTCCATCTGTCATCTTACACTTGTCCCCTCTACCTCCCTCCTTACCCAAATGTTACTGTTTATTCAAGGAACACCTCATTTTCTTTCCTTTATCTTTTTGTCATTGGCAGCTCTGCTTTTTATATCCATTTTCATACTCTTCAATAAATTCCTCTGTGTGTGTGTGTGTTCTTTAATGCCAGCAATAACTTCTTTTCTAAATCATCTATGCCTCCCTGTGCCTCTGAAAATTTTGTTCTCTACTCCCGATCTTGCCATAGCACCTCTCTTAATCTGCCGATCTGTGCTGTACTGAATAGTGAGGAGAGAATCAATGCTTTTTTTCAGGCACTGACAGAAAGAACTGCCTTGGGCACACTCAGCAGAACAAGGGCCCATGAGGTCAACAACAATAAGAGGATTTAGAGACAACTTCTAGGCACAGAACCTCTCCTCGGAAAATTCTGTGATCCATTTTGGGTCTCCTTAATTGAACTGATCAATCTATGAGAAATATATAATAATTAGGAAAAAATATTTTATTTATTTACAACTTTGAGAATCTATTCCTCACACCACGAATGCACAAGAAATCCCAGGATTTCACGCAGAGAAATACTGTCAGGAATATTCAAAATATTACTATTTTTGTATCCAAGATCAGTACTCTCAGTTTCTATTTCCCACACTGGGATCAGCCCATCAAGTTATTCAACCTCATTCTTTATTTAGGTACTACCTGCTAACTCTAAAATTTTTGATACTTCACAAATGAAAATGAAAATGTTTACTTTCAGTTTCATTATAAGGTAGCAAAAGAACTAATCAACAGTAATTAGGGCTTTAAATATTCTTCAATGATGATGATCCAATGATAATCAGCCTGGGAAACTATGTAAAATCATTTCTTTTCCTGAGAAAAAGGTAATGTTCAATTGAGAAAATTTGTAAGATACCAAAGCAGTCACATTTTTTGAAAATCATTTATCTCTAACATAATTTTTTTCTTTAGAAAAAGAAAACTAATGTATTACAATTGACAGGAAAATATTAAACCTAAGTGAGAGATTCTCATGAGTAATACAACTACACACACCATTAACGCATTTCAATAACACATCTCATTATTAACTATATTACTCTCTCTACTTAATCAAAATTCTTTTTGTGACTTAGGGCAAATGAAAACTAGAGGGTAAGACCCACAACTTAAACCCATAACTGGTGTCAAAATTTCATTTGGTTTTACTTATACTAAGAATAAAATATAGAGGTTATATGTCTCTTCATATAATACGCTTTACAAATAAGCAACTAAAGAAGAACCTTTCACAAGAAAGAATATTTATGTGCTAAAAATATGCTACACCAAGCTTAGATGTTGTCGCACCATACCTGGATCATTATGTTACACGTATGTTGAAAACAACTAAGAATATGCTTCATTTGTTTTTGAAAAAGCTTTTAATGATAATTTTTTGTGACAGGAAGTTGAAAATTGCTAGCATAAATGTTCCAGAATAGAACACCAATCAAAGGGATTTGGTTAAAAATTGAAGTAGAGCATTTGACAAGAAATTATCTCTATTATGGTTTTAGTGATCACAACACTTGTTAGTAATACACATGGAACTCAAGATCTGACAAAATAAAGCATCCACACTACAAAAGAAAATGTATTTTAGGAGATTATAAAATGTTTTACATTTTCTTTGAAAATGTTTTGTTAAGTTGGTAATCTTATAACCTTTCTTCATTTCCAAACCACCTCTCTTCAAAAAAAAAAAATCTCAATTAAAATATTTACTTATTTAGCTTGTTTATCGGTGTTTTTAAAAGTCATCTTATATATGTCAGATTTCTTAAACTGAACTCTTTTAAAACAGTGAAGATGAACCTTTTTATAAAAAACAGTTAAATAAACAAGTGATCGGTTCTAGAATTATGCATACTTAGCTACATTAGAAATCAAATTTATGAGAAAGAAAATTGAGCTATCTTAAAGGAGTTTAATCTGATCAAAGAAGTGCCACATGATTTTTGTGGTTTTGTTATTTTATTATATGTATTTGTATATTTGCTTGTATTCCTGTAAGTGTTGCAATAGTTAACTTTACACCTAACCCACAGTGAGAACTGCAGGGTGGAGTGGTCGCTAAGCAACCTAACCAGAAGAACATTAAGTACCAGATTCTCCTCATTTAAATCTGTGTGAGAGCTAGACAAGTGAGAGATTTTTATGGGCAGAACTTTTCAAATTGATTTGGCTAAACTAAGCAGCCTGTAATTTGTATGCCTGAAATCTTGTCAGGTTGGCAAAGGCCAAAACAACAGAAATTGCTTTAGAAAATACTACTACTACTGTGAGGAGAATTTTTCTTTAAAGGATAGCCTAAGTTTTATTCTGAGGTAAAAAATACATTTTTTTTCTAATACTGTAGAAATTTCCTATTTGGTGTATTTTTATTCCCTTATCCCTTGACATTTTGAAAATAATTCTTTTTTTTAAGATTTTTTTTTTATTTTTAAGTAATCTCTATACTCAACATGGGACTCAAACTCACAACCCTCAGATCAAGAGTTGCACACTCTACTGACCAAGCCAGCCAGGTGTCCCTGAAAATAATTCTTTTTAAGGCAATTTATTATGCCATTAAAATTATCCCTGTTCTTAGATGTAATTAAATGGAAAAATCTTTATTCTTCTTTATAGATTTAAGCATGGGAAATATCTATTCTTAATAGGTTCCTGACATTAGTAACTCAAGTTAAAGGGGTTGGATAGCTTTTATTTAAAAAACCTAAAATATTTTAATTTTTTTATCCCTATTATGAGTTTTAAAAAACAATTACTTCTGGGGGACCTGGGTGTCTCAGTCGGTTAAGCATCTGCCTTCAGCCCTGTCATGATCCCAGGGTCCTGGGATCAAGCCCCGCATGGGGCTCCCTGCTAGAGCAGGGAGTCTGCTTCTCCCTCTGCCCCTTCCTCCACTCATGCTCTGTCTCTCAAATAAATAAATAAAATCTTAAAAAAAAAATTACTTCCTTGTTTGAATGTATGGTTTCATTAACTATGTATGCATCCTTCTAGTTTAAAATTGCTTATTTTGAGCTTTATATTAATAGAACCATATCATATAATCTTTTATAAATTAATAATTTTTCCTTAAATAATAAATTGGTGAAAAAATTTACAGTTTTTTATGAGCTGTAGTTTACTAATTTTATTACTATGTGTGACTTCATTATATAAATGTAACTAATATAATTATTTGGGTCACATTAATAAATAAAATGGATAAATATATTAATAATTTGTCTATCTAACTGTTAAAGCAAATTTAAAGTGTTTCCAACTTGGTAGTATTAAAAACAATTCTGCTATATTCCTGCATATGTCTTCCCATGTACCATATGTCTTCCCATGTACCATATGTCTTCCCATGTACCATATGTCTTCCCATGTACCATATGTTCTCATGTCTCTCATGTACCTTCTCATGAAAATGTCCTTCAGGACATATTTTAAAGAGTAGGACACTAGGTCATAGGGATGCTAAAACTTTGATTTTACTAGACTTTAACTTTACTAGCTAATTACAACTTGCTTCCCAAAGTGGTTCTACAGATATACACTCCCACCACAATATTTGAGCATCTATTAGGTTGTTCCAAATCTTCACCAAATTTGTTACCATAAGATTTTTTTCTTTTTCTTTTCTTTTCTTTTTTTTTAATTTAAATTCAATTAGCCAACACACAGTACATCATTGGTTCAGATGTAGTGTTCAACAGTTCATCAGATGCGTATAATACCCCGTGGCCTCCCTAATGTCTATCACCCAGTTACCCCATTCCTCCACCAACCTCCCCTTCATCAACCCTCAGTTTGTTTCCCATAGTTAAGAGTCTCTCATTGTTTGTCTCCCTCTCTTTCTGTGCACACTTGCTCTCTCTCTCTCTCTCTCTGTCAAATAAATAAATAAAATCTTTAAAAAAAATGAGGGGTGCCTGGGTGGCTCAGTCAATTAATGTCTGTCTTCGGCTCAGGTCATGATCCTAGGGTCCTGGGATCGAGACCTGTCAAGCCCCGTGTTGCATTCCCTGCTCAGAGGGGAGCCTGCTTCTCCCTCTGCCTCTGCCCTTCCCCACTGCTTGTACACACTTGTGTGCACTCTCCCTCTCTCTCTGTCAAATAAGTAAATAAAATCTTAAAAAAAAAGTTTTCAGTTTTCCCCTCCCTTCACTTATGATCCTCTGAACTGTTTCTTATAGTCCACATATGAGTGGAACCATATGATAATTGTCTTTCTCTGATTGACTTATTTCACTTACCTTAATACTCCCCAATTGCATCCATGTCAATGTAAATGTAAGTATTCATCCTTTCGGATGGTTGAGTAATATTTCATTGTGTATATATACCACATCTTCTTTAGCCATTCATCTGTCCATGGACAACTCAACAACTTCCATGGTTTGGTTATTGTGGACATTGCTGCTATGAACATTGGGGTGTAGGTGCCCCTTCATTTCACCATATCTCTATCTTTGGGGTAGATACCTAGTACTGCAATTGCTGGGTTGTAGGGTAGCTCTATTTTTAACTTTTTGAGGAAGCTCCATCCTGTTTTCCAGAGTGGCTGCACCAGGTTGCGTTCCCACCAACAGTGTAAGAGGGTTCCCCTTTCTCCACATCCTCGCCAACGTTTGTTTTTTCCTGTCTTATTAATTTCAGCCATTCTGACTGGTGTGAGATGGTATCTCCTTGTGGTTTTGGTTTGTATTTCCCTGACACCAAGTGATGTGGAGCGTTTTTTCATGTCTGTTGGCCATTTGGATGTCTTCTTTGGAGAAATGTCTGTTCATGTCCTCTGCCCATTTCCTGACTGGATTATTTGTTTTTGGGTCTTGAGTTGGATAAGTTCTTTATAAATCTTGGATACTAGCCCTTCATCTGATATATCATTTGCAAATATCTTCTCCCATTCAGTAGGTTGCCTCTTAGTTTTGTTGACTATTTCCCTTGCTGTGCAGAAGCTTTTTATCTTGATGAAGTCCCAATAGTTCATGTTTGTTTTTGTTTCCTTTGCCTTTGGAGACATGTCTAGCAAGAAGTTGCTACGGCTGAGGTCAAAGAGGTTGCTGCCTGTGTTCTCCTTGGATTTTGATGGATTCCTGTCTCACATTTATGTATTTTGTCCATTTTGAGTTTATCTTTGTGTATGGTGTAAGAGAATGGTCCAGTTTCATTCTTCTGCATGTGGCTGTCCAATTTTCCCAGCACCATTTATTGAAGAGATGGTTCTTGTTACCATCAGATTTTTAAAAAAAAAAATTGCCAGCATGGCAAGTCATCTTCATGATTGATCATAAGAATGAGTTTCATTTAATATATTTCTCATTTGTGACCTGCCCCATGAGAGATTGTATGAACATTTAAATCTCCATTCTTACCTGAGGTATGCTTCCCAGTGGTGCTCCTCCTTGTAGCAGGGTTAAACAGCTCTGTCTTATTGAATTAGAGTGAACACAGGGTAGGTGGAAACTGTGTGTCACTTCTCTGCACAATATTTTAAAACCCGTGGGTGATTTCCAAAATTCTATCTATCTTCTGTCTGGAGGCCAGTAATATTCCAGATGGGTTTGCTCTGATAACAGAAGTCCCTAAGTAAGAGCATGGAGGTGGGTCAAAGCCCATCTGCAATGGAAATGCAATGTGAGAAATTAAGGTTTGCTGTTTTAATCCACTAATGATTCTTAGGAGCTTAAAAAAATGTATTCTGGCTACCAGTCCTTGTTGAATTCAAGTTTTGGAAACATTATTTCCCATTTTATTTGTTTTTCATTCTTTCTGTGGTGAAAAAATCTTAAATAGAATTTTTGATGAAAAAAATCTTAAATAGGATTTATGTGAATCTATAATTCTTTATCCTTCTAATAAGTCTAGTTTAAAAATCCTTCCCTTTCCTGAGATCATTATATTCTAAAAGAATTTATGTTTATCATTCACATTTCAGTAGAACTTCCCTGCAAATATATCAAGCCTTGAGATTTGTCTGCTTGGTTTTTGTTTGTTTTGAGAAATATTTGACTACCATTTTTTAATGACTATAGAACTGGTTATAGTTTCTATTTTTCTTTAAGTTTTAAAGTTATATTCTTCTAGGAATTTATTAAATTAATATATATCTTCAAATTTATAAGCATAAAATTTTTCATAATATCATTCAGTACTGTACATGAAATGCCTGTAATGTTCAAATGTATTTTGCCCTCTTTATTTTTATATGAATTTAAGTATAAGTTTTTCATTTTTATTAGATTTTTGTATAACCAACTGTATTTTTGTTAATCTTTTCTTTTGAATGTTTATTTATTTTTAAGTAATTTCTGCTTTTAAATTACCATGTCCTTTACTTTAAATTTTGTTTCAACTGATATTTTTTCCTAATATCATGAAATGGATGTTAACTCATTAATTTTTCATATTTCTTCTCTATTTCAGTAGTTAGGTCTCTAATCACAAGTTTTATGAGTAATATTTTCATTATCATTATGTTCAAAATAAGTTTTATTTTCAACTTTCACTTCTTTAATTCCTGGAGTATTTAGAGGTGGGTTTAATTTCTAACATTCTTTTCATTTCGGTATTATTTTCTAGCTTAACTATATTTGGTCACAAAATTTTAGTTCTTTGAAATGTGTTGAAACATTTTGTGTGGACAAGTATATGATCAAATTTTATAAACATTCAAAGTGTGCCTAAGGAAATATTTATTTCACATTTGTGTGCAGGGATACTATAGCTAGAGAGGTAGATAGATTTTTATTAGGTAAATTTTTGTGCATTTTATTTTATTTTATTTTTAAAAATTTTATTTATTTATGAGAGAGAGAGTGAGAGCATGAACGGAGATGGGATCAGAGGGAGCGGGAGAAGCAGGCTCCCCACTGAGCAGGGAGGCCAACATGGGGCTCTATCCCAGGATCCTGGGACCAAGATCTGAGCTGAAGGCAGAAATTTAACTGACTGAGCCACCCAGGGGCCCCAATTTTTGTGAATTTTAATGTTTAAAATATCTTTAACCTTTCTGGTATTTTTGCTTGTTTTATCAATTTATCAATTACTGATAGGGGTACCCATAGTGGTATAATACATTTCTAACTATGAATTTCTATTTCTCTTTATATTTCTCTACGAATTTCTATTTCTTCCTATTTTTTTTCAATTTTCATTTCATTTATTTCAAAGCTATATTGTTGGCTGCGTGGAATTATAAAATATTTTATCTTACTGGTTAATTATGCTATCTCTCACCTAATGTTCTGCCTTAAAATGGTAAGTTTTGTCAAATACCACTGTCCTAATGACTTATAAAATAATGAAAATTAGTGTAGCAGTGGACTCATCAACAAAAATGAAGTAACATTTCCAAAGTACGAAAGGGTAAAATTATCAGCCTAAAATTAAAAGACATCACAAAATTCTTAAGCATGAATATCAACCCGAAGCTATGAAAATTTACCATGAAGAGACCCTCAAAAAAGGAATACTATGGTTTTTAATTCAGGAGTTAGGAAAATAATCTGAGAAGTTAGATATTAGGTGCAAAAATTGAACAGGTAATAATAAATAACAAATGTGTAGACCAACTTTATAAATTAGCAATCTCTATCTAATTCATAAAGTTAAACCACAATATTTTTTGTTTAATTTCAATTGTTATACATATCCTGTAACTTTATTATCTCCTCCTAACTCACACATAGTAGGAGATCAAAGAATATTGCCTAAATCTATTCAGTAAGCAGGCAACAATATCATTTTTTTAGTACAAATTTGCTTGTAATATAATACTTGGTAAATCTTGTGAGCTCTTGAAAAAACTACATGTTTATTTTTTCCTCCTTGTATTCCTTATAGCAGGACTTTGCCCAACACATAACATTTTCAATGGCTGCTATTTGAATAAATGAGTGATTTAATAAATGAATTGTATAACCCAGTTGATCTTTCAACATCAGACTCCAAACCATTGGATTTCCTTCTGTTTTCTAGTGGTATTATTCATGAAGTGTGACTGTGCATTGTTGGCCCAAAATTTGCAGTACATTCCCGCCAAAATGCCCTTGTTTACAATATGTTTCCTATAACCACCCAGGCAGGACAGAGTAGGGAACCTGGAAACCAGGGAATTCACATCATTCAAATAGAAGATGAAGGCATAAGATGAGACAAATGGTAAGTGAGGTGATGTCTTATAATAACTAATGGAATCCTTTGGTGAATGACCTAAAAGCCATGTGGCAAAAGTTTTTATTTTTGATAAGAATCCCATAGTTAAGGTGATCTTTGGATAAGAACAGCAGCAGAGTCTGAAAATATTGATCCTGAACAAAGGGGCATAACCATTCCAATACAGGCTGATCTTGAGCAAAAGAACACAAAGGTAAAAGAAAACCAATAATATTTGGAAGACTCAAGAGGAAAAGAAATCAAACATAGCCAGAGAAGAGAACATTCAGAAATTCAAAAATTCTGATATAAAATTTTCCCAATTTCTAGTGAGAAGGTATAAGAAATTCACCAGAAATTGGGAAAATTTTAGAGATTGTTCCTTAAATTAACTTTGGAGAAGTTTTCACTTACCCATTTATTTATTCATTATTAAAATTATATTTTTTGAACACTAAACTAAGTGCTAGGCAATAAGAACACAGCAAGTTTCTTAATCTCCCACTGTGTCAGTTTTATTACCTGTTAAATAAGGATAAAATGCTTTACTCACTGAGTTGCCTTAAAGATTAAATAAGTTGCTCCAGGGGCACCTGGGTGGTTCAGTCCTTAAGCATCTGCCTTCGGCTCAGGTCATGATCCCAGGGTCCTGGGATCCAGCACGGCATCGGGCTCCCTGTTCAGCGGGAAGCCTGTTTCTCCCTCTCCCACTCCCCCTGCTTGTGTTCCCTCTCTCACTGTGCCTCTCTCTGTCAAAAAAAAAAAAAAAAAATCTTAAAAAAAATAATAAAAATAAATGAGTTGCTTCATCTCCAGTAATTAACACAGCTCCTTCTATGTAGTAAGCACTAAATAAATGCCAGCCAACACTAATGATACACAATGCCAAATTACTGAAGTAATAAGGTAAGGAATAGCAATGGCCATGAGCAATTTTCTGCCTAAATCTCTTTTTTTACCTTTCTAAGTCAAATGAAAGTTAATAAATGAAAAAAATGATAATCATAATAATTACGAACAAAAAAGCAAGGTGAAAAAAGCATTTCAGAATGTTCTTCAATTCCATCTATTCAAGTGTTTTTCATTCTCCCTCTTTGGGACAGAGTTCCAGTGACTGAAGAGAACTTGTCAGTCTTCTGTGAGGATACCAGCTAAGGACCTCTCTAACTGTACTCAAAATATTTTCTGGGGAAATTACAACCCAACACTACATGTTTAATTTTGTTCAGCTATGGAGAATAACAGAAGATGCTTGAAGAAGAATGGAAATAAGAATTCCAAGAGGGCAAGTAAATGCTCCACACCGAGAGGCACTAACTATGGCATCCTGGTCAGCAGGTATTATGTACACTCCACACCATCGGCTTCAAAACAGAAGAACAAAGGTCATGAACTTTATGAATGGGCATAAATTTGAACTCATGTCCTTCACAGTTTTAGGTTGTTTTTGTTTTGTTTTGCTTTTTATGAAATATTTGGTGCCTGGGAAGGAAAAGGGAAAGCTGAAATAACATGGGTTTCCTTCACCAAGTGTAAGGTCTTGATAATAATAGCTTTAGAATCAAATGTCCCCACTCCAAAAAAAAAAAAAAAAGATACAGAATTGGAAAATACTGAGAGGAGTGGTAATAGCACTTATGAATAATTTGTGTAATTATTTTCAGGACTAATGATGAACTGAACTGTAGTAATGGAATTTTCAACACTGAAGATTTCATTATCATGATATCTTTACAAGAACCTATGTTAGATTATTGTCTAGAACATATATTTTCCAAAAGCCTATTAAGAGAGTTAGAAGATCACATTTATTCTCTTTGTTTTGGCATGCATCCTCCACTTACCAATAAAGGAATTTTATTACACAGGTGCAACAAGTGTTTGATATTGTCTGAGAGAAAATAAGCAACAGCTTCAATGGTCTTGGCTGACAGTTGTTCTTTTTTTTTTTTTTTAGGATTTTATTTATTTATCTGACAGAGAGAGAGATAGCGAGAGCAGGAACACAAGCAGGGGGAGTGGGAGAGGGAGAAACAGGCTTCCCGCCGAGCAGGGAGCCCGATGTGGAACTCAGTCCCAGGACCCTGGGATCATGACCTGAGCCGAAGGCAGATGCTTAACGACAGAGCCATCAGGCGCCCGGCTGACAGTTGTTCTAACTGAGCTTTCAAATCCTAGCCTGGAATAAGGTCACATTGTTGCACGAAGTTCCAACATACATTTAAATAAAAGTGACGAAAATCTATAATCTTTCCTGAGTAAATATATCCACAGGCAGGCATTTTGCCAACTAGATCCTTGTGCACTGTCGCTTAAATCTGTAATTCTTTGAGTTATCCAGTCATGCTGGCCAAGAAGAACTAGTTATCTACCAGCTTTAAAAGTGACCCTACCAAATGAAGAGTCTAGGCCAAACTGTAGATGTGTGCTATGCAAGGTGCCCAGTACCCAGCCCTGAAGGTACAATGTGAAAGAACTAAGAACTGGAAGGAGACTAAGAGTAGAGCTTGAAAGAAACCGGTTACAAAGTAAGAAGTAATAAAGTCTTGAATGTAATTGGTGGTGGCTCTTGCCATGGAGATAAGGGAAGGGGTTGGACCCCATAAAATGAATTTGAAGATTTCAAAAATTGATCTAAGAAGAGTGGAGAGAAAAATGCAGAGATATTATCCATAGTTCAAGTCTAAAGTTCTAAAGAAAGGAATGGGAGCATGAAGAAGAAAAATTAGTAGTAGGGAAAAATCATGAGCTGAAATTGGACATGAACGTTCTTCCTGTTGGCAAAACTCGAGAGCATATGGACTTAGTATCTTGAAAAGGTCAAAATTCCCTCAGATTGAATGAGAATATGAGAAGCAATGAAACTGGAATAAAGCCCCTTTTGGTTACCAAATAATGTGTGCCTATCCACTAATAAAGGTAGTCTTTTTTTTTAAGTTTTTATTTTTTTCCAGTTGGTTAACATATGGTGTAATATTAGTTTCAAATGTACATACAATATAGTGACTTAACAACTCCATGCAACACCCAGTGCTCATCATGGCAAGAGCCCTCCGTAATCCTCATTACCTATTTCACCCATCCCCCCACTGCCCTCCTCTCTGGTAACCATCAGTTACTTCTCTATAATTGAGAGTCTGTTTCTTGATTTGTTTTTTTCTCTCCTTCTTTTTCCCGCTTTGTCTGTTTGTTTCTTAAATTCCAAATATGAGTGAAATCATATGGTATTTGTCTTACTCTCACTGACTTATTTCACTTAGAATTGTACTCTAGCTCCATCCATGTCATTGCAAATGACAAGATCTCCTTCTTTTTAATGGCTGAAAATAATATAGATATATACTACCTCTTTGTCTATTCATCTATTGATGGACACTTGGGCTGCTTCCATAATTTGGCTATTGTAGTAATTCTGCCATAAACATAAGGGCACATGTATCCCTTTGAATTAGTGTTTTTATATTTCTTGGGTAAATACCCAGTAGTGCAATTCCTAGATCTTAGGGTAGTTCTATTTTTAACTTTTTGTGGAACCTCCATACTGTTTTCCAGAGTGGCTGTACCAATTTGTTTTCCCACCAGCAGGGCACGAGTGTTCCTTTTTCTCTACATCTTTGCCAGCACCTGTTGTTTCTTGTGCTTTTTATTTTATCCATTCTGACAGGTGTGAGATGATATCTCATTGTAGTTTTGATTTGTATTTCCCTGATGATAAGTGATGATAAACATCTTTTCAAGTGTCTTTTGGTGAAAATGTTCATTTTGTAAAACATCTATAATAGTTTAGAAGATTAATAAGAAATGTTCCATAAAAGTTTTAAACATTGATAATGTTACTAAAGTGACAACCTTTCAAAATTACTATTTTGAAGAATTATCATTTGAATGCAGCAGTGGTAGTGTATACATTAGAAAAATAAATTATTTGATTTTTTTTGCCATTCTTCATATACTATATATGTCTGTATATTTTTAAAAAATTGATATTTTTAGGGGATCCTGGGTGGCTCAGTTGGTTAAGCATCCGACTTTTGATTTAGACTCAGGTCATGATCTCAGCATTGTGAGATCAAACCCCGCATTAGGCTCCACACTCAGTGTGGAGTCTCCTTAAGATTCTCTCCCTTTATCGCCCCCCCCCACTTGTGCTTGCTCTCTCTCTCTCTCTCTCTCAAAAAACAAGAAGGGGGTATTTTTAAGAGCATTCTCAAACTTTGACGGTTATTTTTTATGACAGCAGATACCACTAAAAATAATGGCAGTATAATACTAGAAATAATTCATAGTAATTCAGTGAAGAGGGAATAAAAAATAAATATATTTAATTAAATATATTCAAATTTCTTTTCTCAGATACTACTAGTATACCAATCTCTAGTAAATCTGAGTGTAAAAAATTACATTTGGAAAAATATATGAAGAAAGCAACAGTGTTTACATTTGGAGAGCAAACAATGTAATCTAGAAGAAGAGAGAGCTAAAAGAAAGTCATGCCCTATCAATGGGTTGTGAAAAGAGGGTTAACCAGACTAGATAAATAAATAAAAGTAACATCATCTTCAAATTCTAAAATAATATTCATCATGAGATAGAAACAGTACACAGCATGGAAAGACCTCCTAGGTTGACTGTTACAGTGAAAACATAAAAGTGTTTCAAAAGCAATTACAGTAATTTCATGCTCACAAAGTGGATGAGGGAAAGAAAAAAACAATAACTCAAGCTTCGCACGCTAGCTACATGGGGAAGAGCAGGTTACCGTGTCACCCATGATCGCGGGTTTTACTCTATTACTGCCTGATATATTCGAGCATACCAAATAGGTATAAAATGATGGTGGATGACCTCCTGTGGGATTCTGTGCACAGAAACTGGAGAATGAATCAGCCTGAATTGAATTGTGTTTCTCTCTCCCACAGATAAATATTGCATACTAAATCAGTTTCAGTGTACTCATGTTGTCTTCCATTTAACTTAATATATGCAGTGTCAAGTAATTTCAAACTGAATACAGTTTGACTCTGTACATAGTTTGTCTAAGGTAAAAATTTGAAACAGGTAAAACAAAGTATAATGCCATTCCTTCCCCATTCCCATAATTTTTCAGAGAGTAGTGAGAAAAATCTTAGAACTGGAACATCAACTTAACTGGTATTTCTAATATCACTTAGAGGTATGAAAAACACATATCCTTCAAATTCTAAGAGAACCTACTAGATTATTTCATTCAGAAATTTCTGCAAACTAAGATGTTATTTAGTGACTGTCTCAATTGGGATAAATCAAGTTAGGAAGTTTTCACTAGGCTACCAGATTCCTAGAACGTTGTCATCTACACATCTCATATCAGAGACACATATTTTTGTGCAGAACTGCTTCCATCTCTCTAAAGACTTATAGTAATAGAACAGTGTGTGTGTGTGTGTGTGTGCTTGTGCATGCAGTACGTACACGGTGTAGTTTATAAACAAGTAATGGGTGCTGGATATAAAGTTTTCAAATAAATTCATAGTGAACATATGAAACTACCTGTTCTGCTTGCTTTTCTCTAGGAGATATTTTAGCCAACACCTAAAGAAAAGTGGAGGGACAAGCAGGAGGGAAATTCATGATAACTAATACAAATCTACACAGTAAATTCAACTCACTTATATTGGTTAGGACATTGGTTGTACTGCTCTAACAGAGACATAGAATAATAATGGTTTAATACCAAACAAAATAATGGTTTAAGAAAATTGGAGTTTCTTTCTTTTAAATATAGATTCAGGTTGATATGGAGACTGTGACACATGAATTTATCTATGATTGAGGTGCTTTCTCTTTTCTTGTATCATTCCTCTCTGGATGACCTGACTGACTTTATAGTTTAATATGACTCAACACCATGTGTGCAATCTACATATGGGGACAGGGGAAAGGAGGAAGGTTGTGTATGACACGGTCAAACTTTATTTTTAAAGGCAAAACCCTGAAGATAAAAAAAAAAAAAAATACATCATATTGGCCAGAAATTAGGCATGGGGCACATCTGAGTTCAAGAATTCTGGGAAATGTAGTCTTCACTCCAGGTCACCTTTGTGCCTGGCTAAAAACTGAGTGTTTTACTCTATAGATAAATTGAATACTAAGAATCATATTAATCAATCCTATTATTCTAATAAAAAATTCTTATGTCAAGTTTTCTATTGTCCTCATTCTACTAAGACTTATATATCTTATGAGAAGTGGTATGATACACGTTTTAGAAAATCACCTCTGAAAACATGCCTGTAGATTGTATTCTGGTTCTGCTACTTTCTTGCTGAATGATTTCTTTGTACCTTAGTTTCCTGATCTGTAAAAAATCAAAATACATTTCATTAGGTTACTATGAGTATTAAGTACATTTTTGGATGTTCATAGTTAATATTGGACACATAAGAACTCAATAAATTTAGCATGTAGAATTATGTATCTGCTTTTCTCTAGAATGTTTTTGGAAAAAAATCCTTATCAGTCTTTTATAATTTTCCACATTTAATGTCTAATTATAGATTTCTATTTTATTTTCTTAAAAAGCATGTTGTTAATAATGCCAACCATAAGGCCAAATCAAGAACTTAGAATCACCAGTGTTTTTTTTTTTTCTTATTTTGGGGTTTTTATTAACAATTGCTAACAAAGGCATTTAAAAAAATATTTTTCATCCAAATCTATAAATGATGCCTTTATTAATTGGCTACATAGTCTTACCAGTTAGCTTATTCTTATTTTTAAATGCCTAAAAATAATGTTGACTTTACAAAACTCTGATTATGTTTAAAAAACAGACTGTTTTAGACAATGAGAAATGAATAACTCTTTAATCTTTCTTTCCACACATACGGCAATAATAAAGATTTGTACACAACACAGCTTGAGGCATACAGCTCAGAATGCTGAAGCCATCCTGTTGAAAGAGAGTCAGATAAAGTTTAAGAAATTATATGGAGTATAAATTACAAGCCAGCATTAAACACAACAAACCCATGGCAAGTAGCTGATGTTCTGCATAAGCGCAGGGTTAAGCTGTAGTAATAGAGTGTGTGGTTTGTGCTGGAACGTGTGGATGTACTAATACCAAAAGGAAAAAGCATTATTGCCCCACGATGGATCCACAGTGAATGGATTTCATGTCCCAAGACAGAAGAATCAGAGAAAAGATGGACGGACATTGCAAGAGCAAAGAGAAGGAAAAGAAAGGGAAAGAGTAAAATGGTAGAGGCGATGAATCAAGTTTGATATAAAAATTTTGGATATGAAAGGGGAAAACAGGACTAGAGATAGAAAATGAGAGAGGGGGGCGCCTGGGTGGCTCAGTCAGTTAAGCGTCTGCCTTTGGCTCAGGTCATGATCCCAGGGTCCTGGGTTCAAGTCCCGCATCAGGTTCCCTGCTCAGTGGGGAGCCTGCTTCTCCCTCTCCTCCTGCCCCTCCCCCTGCTTGAGCTCTCTCACTCGCTCTCTCTCAAATAAATAAATAAAATTAAAAAAAAGAAAATGAGAGAGAGAGAGAGAGAGAGAGAGAAATGGAGAAGAGGACAGACACAGGGAGAGAGAGAGCCGGAGAAACAGGGTGATGATGTCAACAAGAAAAAGCAAAATAGGAGATCTCACTCTCAAAATTCAGGCCTGAAAACAGAAGCTAGAATCAAGGCAGATCTCACTCACAAATGACTTACTCTCTCTGGCTCAGGCTTCGACTGCCTTTCTAACAGTACATAGGTCTTTCTGAAGTTTCTTCTCAACTGTCTCTCACAAAGTAAGGTCTATGCCAGCCCTCAGCCTTGACCTCTTGCGTCACTCTTCATGCACACGTCAGCACTTGAATGGCCGCCGCGGCTTGAGAAGTCAATGAACCTCTAGTCATAGCACCTTGGACACATACGTGTGTCTATGGCAGGGAGATCCAAATTGAAACGAGGTACTTCTAAAACATTAGCATCTGTAGTCTAGAACTACACTGGCATTTATAACTTAGAGCTATGGTTTCCGGGATGTCAGCCTCAGGTCACATTTGTCTCTTCACCCTTAGTCCAAATGGAGATGTACTGTAAGTACAAAGCACATACTGGATTTTAAAGACTTAGAACCAAAAATATGTAAAGCATTTCATTAATATCTTATATTGATTACATGTTAAAATAGGTAGGTTTGTTAATATTGAGATTAAAATATTAAAATTCAACTCATTTGTTTCTTATTTTTTAAGTGTGGGTACTAGAAAGTGTTAAATTACATATGTAGCTAAAATTATATTTTTATTAGATTGCATTGATCTAGAGCTTTACTGACCACAAGGCAAAATTATTTGCCTTTCTATAAACTAAAAAAAAAAAAAAAAAAGAGGGGGCTTTGTCCTAAGTAGCCTTTTTATTTTTTAAAGATTTTATTTATTTGACAGAGAGAGACACAGCGAGAGAGGGAACACAAGCAGGGGGAGTGGGAGAGGGAGAAGCGGGCTTCCCGCCGAGCAGGGAGCCCGATGCAGGGCTCAATCCCAGGACCCCGAGATCATGACCTGAGCCGAAAGCAGACGCTTAACAACTGAGCCACCCAGGCGACCTCTAAGTAGCCTTAAAAGCCTCAAAAGTGCACAGGCTAGCACAGGGTCCAAAGTACAATGACACATGGTGGCACTGGCCAAACACAGCACCTGTGCCTCCCCTTTGTCTAAGGACTTAGGATCCGTGCAGCCCAATCTTGTTAAGCCAATTAAACCAATCACTACTTCTCACACTCTTCTAGTCACATTTTATATATTCTTCCTTACCAATAATAAATAACAGGCAGAAGGAAAATAATAATTTATGCTATATATACGCTGAGAATCAGAGTAAAGACATTTTTAAAATATTCATTGAAAAGTTTAAGTGGTTGACATGTATTAAAATGAGGCATAGACATTAAAGCATCCTCGTCAACACTAAATATCTGAGAAGTCAGTACTTGATGGCCATGTCAGTCAGTGGCAGGGAAGTCCTACAGTAGATAAAGTATTACATTTCATTATAACTTACTTCTTTTTCATATTTTAACATCTTTGAAATCAAGATGCATCTTATGATTGATGGCATCCTATAATTTTTGTCAGGCAGACAGCGTTCACAACAAACTCATCATCGCTGGTGCATGCGCACGTATCATTGTTACTTGTGGCATGATAATACAACAGAAATGTCGACATTTTCATCTCAAACTATCAAGAACCATCTGGGGAAGGAATACGAGTTCCATTTATATTTTGAAAACCTTCCACAGACACATTCTTATAAAAAAAATAAAGCAGCAGCCCCAAGTCTTGTAGAATTGGTATCCATAGCTTGTAGAAGAAAATTCTGGAGACAATGCAGAGTAGTCTGAAAAAACTATCCCTCATCAACTATCTTTTTTTTAAAGATTTTATTTATTCATTTGAGATACAGAGAGAGAGAGAGCATTAGCAGGGAGAGAGGCAGAGGGAGAAGCAGGCTCCCCGCTGAGCCAGGAGCCCGATGTGGGGCTCGATCCCAGGACCCTGGGATCATGACCTGAGCCGAAGGCAGACGCTTAACCATCTGAGCCCCCCAGGCACACCCATCATCAACTATCTTGATGGTCCAGGGGACAAATATTTTTGGAGAAAAGAAGAGGGACATTAATAAAACTGAGATGAACAGTGATTCACACTCTTCATAAAGAACTTTGAAAATACTTTGACCAATTTATTTCACTTTTATTTCCCATTCATTTATTCACTAAGGTGATATGGGATAAGAATCTATATGTAAGTCTGACAGACCTCTTTCAAAAAGCATAAAATTACAATTCTAAGTTATAGTTTAATTTATAACTTTTTTTAAGCTTTTAAAAATAATGATACTTTTGATTCACACAACATAACTTTAATGAAGTAGGATGCCTAAATTGTAAGATTGAGAGGAGGCCATTCTCAGTGATAAAACATCTAGAGTCTTTCTGAGTTCACCAACTTTAACTACTTATGTTTTTAGGTCATTTTGTGGTTCTCAGGAAAATACCAAAATATAATGCTTGTACTTCATCTTCTTATTTGATTGGCTTTAGACAGTATTTATTGATTCCCCAACACAAGGAAGGAAAATATTAGAGGATTTGTTTATCTTTTAAAGAATTTATTTGCTATTAGCCTCCCAGTTTTTGTTAGTGTTCATTAGTTTTAGTCCTTTACCTGAGTACACATACATAAGACCAATTCTTTTTTATTTTTCTATAAAGATTTTATTTATTTGTCAGAGAGATAGAGAGAGAGAGAGAGAACAAGCACAAGTAGGGGGAGTGGCAGGCAGAGGGAGAAGCAGGCTTCCCGCTGAGCAAGGAGCCCGATGCGGGGTTCGATCCCAGGACCCTGGGATCATGACCTGGGCCAAAGGCAGACGCTTAACCCACTGAGCCACCCAGGAGTTCCAAGACCAATTCTTGCAGCATTTATTGAAACTCAATAAATAACTCATCTCTCCTCCTATCCCCTCTTTTTTTTTTTTTTTTTTTTAATTTGAGGGAGAGAGAGAGAGAGAGAGCAGAGTATGAGTGCTGCAGTGGGAAAAAGCAGAGGGAAAGGAATCTTAAGCAGACTGTGCTGAACACACTGAGCCCAGAGCCCAGAGCCCAACAACCAACTGAGCCACACAGGTGCAACTCTTACTGCCCCCTCTTGATTTCTGTTCATTATCCATGTTTACAATATTTATATTCCTAAACTATAATTCAGTCTACTGTCTTTTTCTACATGAACAAACTAAAACACAATATACAAAATCATAATATCATGTTTAAGTAACTACTCTCTTCTTCAGGATCAAATACTATGACTGAATCCATTAAAAAAAAAACACTTAAAACTATTTCAGTAAAATTTCTGTCCATTGATTGCTTAAAAAATCGTACTACATTTTTTTCTCTGGCATAGATGGAGAAAGCTTTTTTAAAATAGCTTTTTCTGGGGTGCCGGGGTGGCTCAGTCATTAAGCATCTGCCTTCAGCTCAGGTCATGATCCCACAGTCCCGGGATCTAGCCCCGTATCAAGCTCCCTGCTCAGCGGGGAGCCTGCTTCTCCCTCTCCCACTCCCCCTGCTTGTGTTCCCTCTCTCCTTGTGTCTCTCTCTGTCAAATAAATAAATAAATAAAATATTTCAGAAAATAAAAATAAATAAGATGGCTTTTTCTTTTTGTTAGAATTATAGATTAATTATTCATCCTGTTTATAGGGGGAAAACTGTCCTCATAAAATTTTAACTTTCCTTGAATCGCAGTGCAACACCTTTTTGGAGATATTTTTTATAGATTTCTCTTATTTCTTGCTACCTCTTTAAAATTCAGCACTTGAAAAAACATTTTACTCCTGGGTTTAGTGCACTGTTTCTTTAATTTCATGGCTTCCTGCTTTGGATATATACACACAAACTTACACACATGTGCATATATATATGTATATTTAAACTTTTTTTAGTGTATGCGCTTATCACTAAGTAACTTTTTTTCTAGAAGAGTATGTGAAAGCTTATTTTATGAGTTCTTTTGTGTGTCTAAACATTTTTAATAATTTTGTCCTTAAACTTATTTTGTTTGGTGCTTCAGAGAGTGTAATTGGCTTATTTAACAACCTTTTCCAGCTCCAGACTCCCTTGTTGGCTTCTAACATAAGGCCAAAGAGAATGAAAATCAGGACTCAATTCTCAGCTTCCTGGCAGCAATGAATGGCCAAGAAACACAGTTACATTTGGTAGACCTAAGTGAAATCTGACCAACAGAGGGACATATCTAAAAAAAAAACTGTTGTTCTCTGAGCATACAAATAAAAAGATCCAGCTAATGTGCTACCTCTGCCCTTTTCTCCCCACTTTCTTGCTTGCATATAATTAGGAAGAATGGTCATGAAGGATGACAACTATCTGACCCAATAGCCATCATTTATCTGAAATTGAAATTGAACTAGATGCTCTGTTTGTTGCTGTGTTTGCTAAATCTGGCAAATCTAATGCCATCCTAAGATTAAACACAAACACACACATACACATTTGGAAGAGACATCTAGAGAGAAAAAGAGTACCATTGTGTTCCCAATGCTAATTGGCATTGACAGCCAACATTTTTAAGTAGCATAAAATTAGAAGGAATGGACTAGTAGCTGTGAATGTTCATTTCCATGGTGGGTCAGCTCCAAGAAGCTTTTAAATGCTTGAACTTTAGGAGAAGCTGGAGAAGGAGTTTGGGTGAAGAAGAATGGAGAGAATCAAATGATCTACTGATAGTCAGTCTTTTAGTTCATCAGTGTGTGGTTCAGAAAAGAAGTGAAGGTTCTCCCCAGGTAGAAGCTTTCTGGATTAGAAATATATAATATATCCAAAAGAAATACTCCTTGTGTCCTGCACATTTTTTTTCAGGGTCCTCAATATAAAGGGAAAGTCGATATATATTTGGTAAAATAAGAAACATGGGGGGGGAAAATAAGGAACATAGGGAATAGTAGGAGTCAGTGAAGCTGGACACAATGAATAAGAAAACATTTGTTTTCCAGAAAAGTAAAAACAAGAACATCAACCCACAAGATGTTTCTTGGGCATGGAGAGAAGCAACATCTGGTTCATAAGTAGCCAATCCACTGTTACTGAGTTTGTGGGGTCCAGTCTGAGAAAATGGAAGCCTGTTAAACGAGTCTTTTCTTCCAACCAGGTTTAGGGTTTTGTGTATGTATGTATGAGTGTGGGGGGGAGCACATATTATACCCAAGCACATCCATGTTTCAGCTGGGGTGAACATTTATTCTATATAGAACTACAAACTGTATCTGTATATATACACTGTATATGCCCGAATTGTAGATAACTTGTGTTAGAGTTTTTAAAGAAAGAAAATTTCATTTAACAGTGTATTACCTTAAGCTACAGCATCTTTTCCTCTTCTAAACAACATTTAAAAACTGGGATATATGAAACATCTTCAGAGGAATGACCCTTTGTTTTGCAGTGAAAGAAAATCTTCTGGGTTACCACCCTTGCTGCAAAATATCACAGAGTCTGTGAAATAAGAAAGTCAATATATATTAGACAAAGAGAAGAAACGAGTGTATAGAGAGTGAACAGGAAACCAGCGATGAGGAAAACAGCAGGGGGCTGCTTGTTGAGCCCAGTGACCTTTTCTATTCTTAATACACTGAAGATTGTGTAGATCACACACACACACGCACACACACACACACAACATGCACAAAGATTTCTTTAATTTCTTTAGTCTTCAGTATGCAGATAAGGATTTTTCTCTCTCTTATTTTCTATTTAACTTCTGTAATTTCCCCATTAAAGTTATTATGCTTGTAAATTCAATTCAGTGTAAGCTAAATAGGAGAAAATAATAAATATCTTGAAGTTTTTCCCACTAATATTTATAAAACTCTCCAAGAACTGCAAGTATTCTTCCCCTAACAAGCAATACTATATTCACCAAGGGAAATGAAACAAAGCTTAGAGTGAGTCTTGCAGCCCATTAAACATTTAATAAGTAATAAGAACCCATCAAAGTATGGACTATTTTTTACATTACGACTGCAGACAATCACTTCCCAATTTGATCTGTAGAAGCAAGGAAAAAAGCTATTGTGATGGAAGAATCAAATATAAAGTGACCAAGAATAGCTGATTTATTGTATTTGGCATTTGTTAATATGAACTTTCAAGGACTGGGTCATGAATGCAGACAGTTTTGTGCCATTGCCTATGTATGTGTCTCTAGCTCAGTATCTCAAAATATTGAGATCCTATTTCATTTCCAATGTCTTAATAACCACTTTGATACATTCATTAATCAGATCTCTGGATTGCAATTTGTCTTGTCTTGTGATATCAGAGACTAAGACCAATATAGGAGACATTAAACATAATTTGATAACTCAGAATGCCTTTCATATTCTGCTTGTCAAGACTGACTAATTTCACAGAATCAAAGTAGAACATTTCAGTGATAGCAGGCTTAGAGTCCACTTCCACCAGGAGCCTATCACTTGCTTCTTCATTCCACCTTCCAAGTCTAGACTACCTTTATGAGCTTCTGAGAGTAAGGCATATTTGTCAGCATCCTCTACTGTTCAAATCAAATTATCCTCAGACGTTGTGATAGGTAGGCAGCATACTAAGATGGCCCCAAGATTCCTGCCCCCAACTGTCATGCCTTCTATAATTTCTTCTCTTTGAGTGTGGGTGAGACCTATGACTATGATGAACTATCGCTGCCATAATTATGTGATATTTCATGACAGAGATAAAGGGACTTGGTCTAGTTAGGTCTGTCCTAATGAAAGAGGTCTTTAAATGTAGTCTAGACTTCTCCTGATCTCAAGGATTCTTTTCATGGCTTTGAAGTAAGCTGCCATGTTGAGAGTGGGCAACATGATTAGGTATTGAGGTGGCCTGCAGTTGCAGAGAGGGATCCTCAGCTAACAACCAGCGAGTAAAGGGGGAACCCAGAACTACAACCACAAAAAAAAAAAAAAATTCTGTCAACAGCCTGAATGAACTAGGAAGTGGATTCTTCCCTAATCAAGCTTTCAGATGAGAACACAACCTACCAGACATCTTATTTTCAGCCTTGTTAGACTCTGAGCAGAGGACCCAGGGGAACCATGCCCAGATTTTGACATACAGAAACTATGAATTAATAAATTGGTGTTGTTTTCAACTGCTAAGTCTGCATTTGTTATGCAGCAATATCAAACTAATATACATCGCTTCTAAGCTAGTGGCATCATAATATAAATTGAGGTTGGCTGATATTGTTTTAAGGGCTCTAAAAGACTTTGAATGCATTATGGGGTTAATATAAGGTCCTAACCTAGTGTTGAACACGTAATACATACTGAATAAAAGTTCTGTCTGTTTACTAAATAAATGGTTAACTTATAATAAATGCTTTACACTGCAGATTAAAAAGCACTTTGAGATATATTGATTTTTTAAATGATAAAATATTGATAAGAGTGTTACTATTAAAACACACATTTTAGAAGTGAGAAAAGTAGTTCACTGAGTGGTAAGTGACTTGACTGAAATCACGGCATTGGTAAGCGACAAAATTTTCTACTATAATCTCTCTACCTCTATTGAACAAAAGTATTGAGAAAATAAGCAGATGGGGCGCCTGGGTGGCTCAGTTGGTGAAGCGACTGCCTTCGGCTCAGGTCATGATCCTGGAGTCCCGGGATCGAGTCCCGCATCGGGCTCCCTGCTCGGCAGGGAGTCTGCTTCTCCCTCTGACCCTCCCCCCTCTCATGTTCTCTCTCTCTATCTCATTCTCTCTCTCAAATAAATAAATAAATAAATAAATCTTCAAAAAAAAAAAAAAGAAAATAAGCAGATGGAAACACGTTTGAAAATAAATAGAATTCTGATTAATTCATGAAAGCAAGTAGAAATACCATCAAGAAAATCATTATTGGGGCATGTTATCTAGCATCTTTGAGTTTCAATTCCTTCATCTTTAAAATGGAATTAAAATAGTCCAAACTCATAGAGGGCAGAATATTCACATAAGCATGTCTCTTGCAGACTGATAAAAATAAAATGAAAAACGTGGGGTTTGGACATATAACAGCTTTTATAACCTTGAAACATGCCATCTTTATAGATATCTTCATACATATCAAAAATAATGAAGAAAATTAAATTTCTTGTGAATGTAATTTTTAAAATAAATTTTACACACTTAAAAGAAAACAACATCAGAGGTTATGGGTTAAATGTCTTCTTTTGTTTTTAAACATTTAACTCAAATATTCAATAGGGGGGTTGTGTTGTTTACAAAAGTGTTTATTAGCTCCAAATTTTTCTATCTACCCCCCCAAAAAGAACATAAATAGCAGGGTTCGTTTAGAATGACCAATAAAAGCATAGCACAGTTCTAATTTAACCATCATCTTTAGAATTTCAAAAGCAATCAAAATCACTCTAAAATATTAAGCAAAGGACTGGGTGATTTCTCTAAAGATCCTTAATTTTCTGAAAAGAGGTCAGGATATATCTTTTCATCAAATATTGGAAAGAAAGCCGTGTAGCAAAGGGCTTCTTTAGACACTTTCATTGAAGTAAGTTTCTCCTTAAGAATAAAAGAGAGAACATCATCATATTTGTACCACTTAAAGAAAAATATTAAAATACCTTCACAATACTTTTTCTATCTTTAAATTGTTTGATAATTGACAATATAGTTTGAAAATTTACTTTATGTTTTCCAAATTGCACATACATTTTTAAAGCCTCGTAATTACTTCTGATAATTCCAAAAGAATTCACTTCAGTTGTTTGCCCAGAATAACTCCATTGGATCTTGACTAGGACTTCTTGACAGATACACTTAGAAATGAAACATCTTGCAACATGATTGACAGATTCTTATACATACACTAGAGCTATGAAAAGTAGATGTCATTTTCTGGGGCTGCAAAAAATTGAGTTTAAAATATCTATTATTAAATTTATCTAGCTATTTTCTTTATAGTCCCATAAAATTAATAAACTGATATATTGATTCATAAATGACCACTAACATTGCATTTTATTCAGAAGAGAAAAAAAATTAAACTTTATTGATGTATGTTTATTTTTTGTCCCATATACTGGGAGTATTTATGAAAAATTTTCACCTTTTAAAGCATTTGGGTTTGTCTCTTTTCAGTAACTATGTTCAAAATATAAAATATTTGAAGAGAATAAAAAAAATCAAATCCGTGTTCATCTACTGTACTTTTATAATTTATGCTATCCTAAATTCTAGCAGTGCTTATTTTATACATGAATGTAACAAAATGAGTTATCTACCATGAGATGATATTAAACCCACATGAGATGACTTTACATAAGTTTTCACACAAAGCCATAGTCATTATTCTTCCTATGATTACGGGATCTTCAAACACAAGAAAACCCCTAACTCCACCTACCCTTACCAAATAACAAAGAAATTGTGATTTTTATCCCCTGTATTTTTATATTTAGTAACACAAATATAAAATTAATTATACCAATAATCAGAGGCCAGGAAATAAAGGCATATATGCAAAGTAGGAAAGCTTTAATTTTCAGAAAAGATTTGGAAGGAGACTGGAAATGATGACGAAGAAGCGACATGCCTTCTGTGCCTCCAGGCAAAAGAAAAGCTATGTGTACTCAAGGTGCCTTGAAAATAGTGGGTGTTGACTGTACATCTTGACAGACAGCATAGAATTGCCACATTGTTATAAATCAATTGTGTTTACAGATACATAGGAGTACATCAGTAATTAAGCAGACAGCAAAAACAAAATACCTTTAGTATTTTATTAGGTGGCTTTAAATGTTGCAATGTGCAACACACAGATGAGAATTTCCCATTAATAAAGTTCTAGAACCTAAAAAGAATACATTTTTATTCTTGCACATGTAAGCCTATCATAAAAAAGCAGTAGATGCAATAGATATTGTTGAGAAGGTGAGACATCAGGAAAAAAACGGAGCCTTATATATAAAACTAAGCAATTTCTTACAATTAGCAGATCATTTTTACTGACAAATTGTTACTTTTTAAAAAAAATCTCTTTATCTCTGGGAGAAATTCAATTAGGTGCTTGCAAGTCCTCATTGCCTGAACAGCAGTTTCATACACCTTGTCCCTGTCACAGTGCTTGATATTATCTAGAGGTGAGTGACAGAAAAGTCCAGGACTAACAAAGGCTCACTCTGTTCCTGTCAGCAAGCTCTGGTATATCTTTTTTATTGGAAGTACCCAAGAGCTTTTTCTGCACAAGTAGAGTCCTCCAGTAGGTAATAGCTCTCTCTGTTTTTAACCATTAATATTCCTGGATAGAAGCACATCTCTCCCTTTATCATGGAAATGCCTGCCCCCTTTTGGCCAAAAACCAGCAATTTAATTTACACTGAGAAAACACAAACCAGAACATCCTTTCTTCCCCCTATCTGCTTCTGTCTTGAATAATAGAGTGAGCAGTTCTCAGATTAAAGAAGAAACTAATTATCACGATGCAGAATTCGAGTTCGGAGCAGACTCCTATCTTTTGTTGTTATGCAGAAGTAGGAGTTTGGCAGCAGCACAAGATTTTAGTTTTAGTTTCTGGGTAAAAGAGGAGAAAAGGCTTGTGTTTAAAGAAGTTCAAGTTTAAATCAGCATGTCTACAGGCATCATATATTTAATACTTTTTCTTGGATTCATATAATTATAATAATAACAATAATTATTGTTAGATAGGTTTCATAAGTTGACAAGTTAAATGTCAAACCTAAAATGTGTATTCATTTAAAAACTAATTTTATGTATTCCATAACTCTTAAAAGCATCACAAATCACTGCTGCCTAAAAGAAAAAGAAAAATATTAAGTTTGTATCAGTTGTTAATTTATTGCTTGATTCTGATACTGTGATCAGGGAATACTGTTTCATGAAAAATATAGTATAGAATGTGAAGAACAAGAAATATCAAGCACAAAAATAACTGATTCAATCATGAATATGAATAATCAAGGAAATAAAAAGAGCCGAAGTTTTGGGAGGAAAAAGAATGATTTAAAGTGTCAGGTTGGTCAAAAGCTAACCTTTGATTCTGTGATTAAGAATGAGAATTAGGTTGCAGTTCCTACTGCAGAAAGAAGAAAAAAAACAACTAGTACTTCTTGTTTTGTACTGGAAAGGTGATTATTTTTTCTAAGATTTTCTTTAATTTCTTTGAAAGAGAGAGAGAGTGCGTGTGCATGAGTGGGGGGTGGAATAGGGAGAGGAAGAAGCAGACTCACCGCTGAGCAGGGAGTCTGACATGGGGTTCGATCCCAGGACCCTGAGATCATGACCTGAAATAAAGACAGATGCTTAACCGACTAAGCCACCCAGGTGCGCTGAAAGGTGATCATTTAATCAAGAATGACATTGGATTTACTTGCTTCTTTGTGGTATAGTCAGTACCTATGTTGGGATTGGATGGCATACCATGTCTTTTGGAGACAAACTATAAAAGAAATGGTAGTTTTTTTAAAAAGATTGTTGGAAAAACCCATACCTATTGACAAAGCCATAATATTTTATTTTTTGTTTAATCAGATCTAGTAAATGTAAAGCAACACATCCTGGAGTCTCTCTGCATCTTAAGAACTCATCATTTCAATGGCTTCTTGTTTTAGTTTGCTATTATTTATTAACATTCTGACTGATCTGTGTTTATTTGGAAGTAGGTCCATTAGCCCAAAATAAGACACGCTCTCTCTCTCTGTTCCACACATACACCCTTCTACTCAGAAATAGTCTATTTTGTAGGAACATAAACTTGATTCTCTCTCCCTCATTCTACCTTGAAGGAGTAATATTGTATGAACTAATCAAGATGAAAAGATGGCCTTCAGGTTTCTCTCAGCTTGACTAGTCTTTAGACAGGCTTATTCCTGACTCTAGGCCCTGAGCTCCTTTTTCTTAGAATATTTACCTTAGAAAACTTGTAATTGTCAATTCTTTATCTTCTTTGAGATGTAAATCTTTTTTAAAGCCTCTTGCAAATTTTACAACCCAGGAATGTTTTTCTCAAGGACCTGGATCCATACCTTTGAAATATATTCATTAAGGAAGATAGCTCCCCTATCTCCCAGTTTCTGTAGGAGAGGAGGGCCTAACTTCAGTAGGCAGCCTTACTCCAGGTTGTAAAACTACCTCTCATCATGAAAGTAAGAGAATGTTTGCTTTTCTTGTTTTGCTAAGGCCAATGAACAAATATAGGTGGCCTAGGACTCCCCGCAGTTCTTTTTTTTTTTTTTTTTTTAAGATTTTATTTGTTTATTTGACAGAGAGAGAGAGAGATAGCGAGAGCAGGAACACAAGCAGGGGGAGTGGGAGAGGGAGAAGCAGGCTTCCTACTGAGCAGGGAGCCCCGATGCGGGGCTCCATCCCAGGACCCTGGGATCATGACCTGAGTCGAAGGCTGATGCTTAACGACTGAGCCACCCAGGCACCCCTTCCCGTCAGTTCTTAAACACCTCCCCAACCTTTGTTTCCATGGAGTCTTCTGTCTGTCTGCCCTATTACAATAGTCTGAATGAAGTCTTCCTTTACTTGTTTAACTTTCAGTTAGTTCAATGTTTGCTTTGACAAAGCCAAATTCATGGTGTTAGGAAACAATGTTTCTTTGTGTGATGCCGGGGTGATACTGCAATCTTTCGGTCAAATTCTGTGTTGACAACCTCTTGCTGAAACCCTCTTTCCAATTGTATCTAGAGATTTTTCTTAATCCTTATTCCTTTTGGGGTTTATTCTCTCATGTGACCGATGTCCCAAGATACAGCTGAAATGCCTCTTAATTTGAAGGTGTTCAAATTTTCAGAGATTCTTAGGTAAAGGTTGCTAAGACCTAAAAAGGAGTAATCAGACACATACTTCCTTTCACGTTAATCTTTTCTTAGATTGATTGATCTTTCCTTGTCTTTGATCCTTGGTGGTAGCAAGGCCATGAGGACCAAGATTAAGATACAGGCACAGGACAAGAGTATTGAAACTTATTGGTGTCATGAACCTCTTTGACAGTCTGCTGAAGCCTACAAACCTCTTAGAATATTCCATTTACAGCCATAAAATAAAAGAATTAAAATTGAAGCCAATTATTTTAAGATACAGTTATCAAAATGTTTAAAGAATTATTATATACTAATACATTTGACTTTTTAACACATTAAATAATAAAATATAGTGGCTGGTCTATTATCAGCCATAACCTCAAAGTGGTGACAAGTGATATTTCAAGATATCCACAACTAGGTAACAAGAAAAACAGATTTAATTTCATTGCTAAAAATCAACAGATTAACTGATTCTATTGTGTATGTGGGGTTTTTTCCTTCTGTGTATTCATAATTGAAGGAAGTGTTAAGTTTCAGCTGATGGTTAATGAAAAAAAAAGATTTGTTTTTTTGTTTTTTGTTTTTTTTTCCCTATTCAACTATATGGACAGCCTGGCTTACAATAAGGACCATGTTTTGACTCCAAATCAGGACCTACAAATGAAAATTTATGCCGTATCAGCCCACTGTGGCTTTTCACCATTAGTAACTAAGTGTAGGAGATTGTGGCTGAGTCCCCATAGAACCAAATTATAAATCCCTTGCAAATATCTTCCTTATAAAACTGAAGCAGTGCTAGATTGAAAATTCAAAAGGTTGAAATTCCAACACAATTTCATCACTTCTTATTTTTATTAACCTCTAACTGTGTGAGCATAAAATGTACTCACTCTGACTATGCTAAATTCCATGCCTTAGGGACAAGCTGTTCACTTTCAGTGGATATTTTTGTAGTGGGAGATAGGAAAGAGCCCTCTGAGAAAGATGTTTTGAGTAATGGCAGAGATAGGGATCATTCACTTAGTGTTCTTTAACCTTTTAAACAATGGAGTTTTAGAAAAACTCCTCCCATAACAGCTGTATAAAACTGAGTTTGTTTATATATTAGAATGGCATACATTTCTCTTAAATGCTGGTTTCCTTGCAGCTCCCATGTTGTGTAGATTTTTGCAATTATAATTTTGAATAGACTTTGAAAAAAAACTAAACAGAAATACAGCTAATGAACTCTGTAAGAAAGAAATACTATATTTAATAACCACTGCTAACTGACTGGTTATTATCAATTTATGTTTCATTCTGATACCCAGAACTGTCAACCTTATTAAAAGCAAGAGGTCCAGGAAATTTTATTAAGATTTATTTATTTATTTTAGAGAGAGAGGGAGAGAGGGGGCAGGAGGGGGAGGAGCAGAAGGGGAGGGACAGGGAGAGAATCTCAAGCAGACTTCCTGGTGAGCCTGGAGCCCGATGTAGGGCTCAATCTCATCACCCTGAGATCATGACTTGAGCAGAAATCGAGAGTCAGTTGCTTAACCAACTGAGCCACCCAGGCACCCCATAGGAATTTTTAAAAAAGGATTCTGGAACTCTCAAACAAGTTCAGGGTAGAAATACTAATTCTTGAATAGAGGCTTAATCAATACTAAAGGTAAGGGGGGAATGGTAATTAACATTAAGCTTAATACTCTTAATCCTATGTGATACAAACTCTGCCAAAATTTACTATTATGAGACTGAATTCTTTTTTCTCTGCAGTATGTGTTGAATATGTCCCTGCTAATTCTTTTGTGTTTTATAAAATGCCAAAGTTTTAAAATCTTCCCTTTGAAAATCAGTAAGGAGATGTGTCGAAAGAGAAATAATTCCATCTGCCATTGTATTTATCAGAGAAATCAGGTAAGCCCACACCACTCATTCCCATCAGATAATACTTAGACTGTTTCCTGAAAATAGAGTCATCCGAAAAAATGAGACTGTCAAGTTCAGTCATAGATTATTTCCCTGCATCAGACCTGCCCACAATAAAAGGATTTGGCCAACAGACTACCCATTTGCCATCTCTTGTTGATTTACATAAAGCACACCAGAGTTAGAAAAAAAAGGAAAATTGAGATGGTATTTTTGGTTCTGCAGCCAGCTTATGGACATAGAACACCTCAGTCCTTGATGTGGAGAGAGAAAAGACCACTGGGTGCATTTTGATTTGATAGCCTCTCAGATATCTCTTGACCTAACTCCACTCAGTCAAATGCCAGGATTTGAGGGAAAGGGAGGTTATTATAAAGAGCAAGGCAAATCAAAGCTACATCACTGCACTTTCTGTAAACAAGAGACAGTTCCACCTTGTGACTTTAGTGCAACAATAAGAGCTTAATAAAGGGAAAATATTTGCGAAGTGACAACAAGACAGATGCACTTTGCAGTATTTTTTTTTTTTTTTTTGGTGGAATCATTCACCTGGGTGCAGCACTGGTCAAGGGCTGTCAGCTTCTAATACACCTGAAGACATCAAGCAGAAGCAGATATATTGGCAATATATAAGCCGGGAAGCCATGTAAAAATAGGAACAAAGACAGAGTTGTGAGACCTCCCAGGATTTATTCAACTGAACAAGTCAAAAATGTAAACAGGTGTTCCTGCAATATAGCTCCTGAGTAGAAGAGCTGGTGGTAGCTCACAAAGTCCTGGGTTTTTTGCTGATGTTGTTGTTTCTGTTTTGTTTTGTTTTTGATGTTGTTTGTCCCTTGATCTATTATCACCCTCAGGCCACTGCGTTAGGTGAAACCAATTACAACTATGACTAACAGGTGTTTAAATACTTTCAGTTAAGCGTTCAGACTCAACAATTTACTTAGACCTAAATAATCTATCTTCTGCATGTAGAGTTGTTTATTTAGAAACCAGCATTCATTTTTTGCTTAAGATATCAGTGTGGCTCACCAGTCTGTGGATGAAGCAATTTTTGAGTTAATGATCTATGCAGTATCCACAAGTAGAACTATGAATTTTTGAAATGTAGTAAAACGGTATCTTCCTTCTGAGGTATTTAACTTCTGGATATAATAATTGTAATTCCAATGACTTAGAGAGAAAATTAAAACAAAGTATCTGTGCTCTTGATCTGAGAGATAAAATATAGCAATTTATCATCAAAGGAAATAAATGAACTTACCATTCAAGATTAGAAGTCTCCTTATTCATGTTGCCCTATTAGCTCAATCAGAAGAAGATACATGTTTTTCCACCTATCAGACCCTCGCACAGCACCTAGAACACAATCTGTCATCACTAATACAATAACAAAAGGGAAAGGTCAATTCTTAACAGATTTTCCTTAACAGAGTTACATGAAGAAAACTATAATAAGCATATATGGGATACTTAAATATAACCAGGGACATTAGCACCACATCCCCATAATAGCTTCCTAATTGAAGTGTTTATAAATTATAATGTAAGCTGACAGTTTTTCTTTTTTTTAAGATTTATTTATTTATTTGAGAGAGAGAGAGCCAGTGGTGGGGGGAGGGAGAGAGAGGAAGGAGAGAGAATCGTCCGGCAGACCCCCCACTGAGTACAGAACCCAACATGGGGCTCAACACCAGAACCCTGAGTGGCCCGAGCCAAAATCAAGAGTCGGACCCTTAACCAACTGGGCCACCCAGGTGCCCCATAAGCTAATAGTTTCTAAATGTATCTCTTAAAATTTTGCCTCAGACAGTGTAGTACCATTTTTCACTCTGAGAAGGAGCTCACTTCTGATCTTTGGCCTGTTTTTGTGGTAATGACATTTGTTCAATTCATTGAAATCTTACTTACTTTAGAAGTGTACTCTAATGCAAAATAAGTAGACTTTTGCATATTAAGAAGCACAGAAAATATGATTGACATTATTTGCTGTGGAAAGACAGAAAAAAAGAAGAAAACAGAGAACTGAGAAAGGCTTTTCATCCAAGTGTATTTGCTTAGTTCAGTGAGACTTTTAAAACATTAAAATTCTTTAGTGCCATTTTTCAGCCATTGTCTGTCATTTCTTTGTACTCGTATACTAACATAATATTGTTTTCATATTCTTGTGCCTTTTTCCTAACTAAAGCATATATCACCCAAAGAGGCAAATATATCTCATATTTTATTTTAAACACTTACAGCATTTTCTTACACATGGTATCTAGTTAATAATTATCAACTTAAATGTATGCCAAGTCTTTTATGCCATTGCCTGAAATATCTGTCTCCTCCAATCCCAATCCAACTGGAAACCCATCTGGATACACTTCTTTTATGTTTCAGTGTCACATTTGGATAAAAATACCATAAAGATACCTTTTTTTCCCCACCGCAATCCAAAGACTCTTCTTCTGAAATTTTTTTTTTAGATCTGAACCTATCTTTGTGCCTGGTGGAAGTTGAAACTTTCTAGAGTCTGCAACTCCCCTATCACCATAAGTGGGGCTATTTCCAAGAGATGTTGAGAGCCTTGGGAACTAACTAATCCTTTAGTTCCCTAGTCAAGTTTCAATTCCATTATCTACTGCTACTTTTTCAAACATGAGCAATCTCTTGAAAACGTCCATAGACCTTCCATTTCATAGACAAAATAAAGAGAAGATATCAAGAGAACTCTCACCAACTCTTGGCCTTTCTTTTTCAAAGTCTTCCAGTGGATCTGCTAGGTCACACCTTTCAGAGACCTTTCTCAGTGTCTCTTCAATTTCTCTCCAAACCCCAGGACATCGAAGATCCTTTTATTTGTTACTAAGTCATGGACTATCCCTCAGCACCTACCTTCCTAGAACCTTTGAAAATGATTCTGTATTTGATGCTCTCTTCCTTTTGCCTCTGGGACAATGATCTCTTCTGTTTCTTTTTTCTCCCATGTCTGAGTAATGCTTTTCAGTTTCTTTCCATTTCTTTTATTTCATAAACATTTGTTTTCCTCAATCAAAAGAAAAGTGATGAACTGCAAAAATATTTACAACACATTTTTCTTCTAATTAGTAGTCATGCTTACAACCAATGAGAAGCTCCCACAAATGTTGAATTCTGAAATTCTGTAATTTATTTTACATGTACTTCCAAAGTTCTCCATCACCATCATCACCAGAATTATTAGCCCAAACCATCTTCTATCTTACTTGGAATCTTAAGATTCCTGTTTTCCCTGGATCCTCTGTGGACACCTATAATCTATTTCATACACAGAACCCAGAGTGATACTAATAAAATACAACCTACACAGGCCACACACACACACACACACACACACACACACACACCAGCACTTCAAACTCTATTTTTCTAAGGATAAAGCCCACCCTTCTAAACCTGGCCAGCAAAGTGCTATATAGTTTTCTTTTCTATCTGCTGGGGCCTCACTTCACACGAGTTCCCCAGCTACTCTCTGGACTCTAGTTACTGGTCTGCTTTCAGCTCCTTTGATGTGCCCTATTTTTTTTCCAGTCACTGCAAGATTTGGCATTTACTGTTCTACTTCTAGCTATGTGTTCTCCTCCCCTTCGACCTACTTAACTCTTATTTTGCATTCAAATTTTGCTGACTCATCACTTCTTCAAGGCAGCTCTCCTACCCTGACTTCTGACCAACTTCGATGCCTTTACTTACATTGTTTTAGCACCATCTATCTTTCCTTCATTGCATCATCGTAGTTTGTAACCATGATTTAATTTTATGGCATCATTTATGTGTGTGCTCAAGTCAGATGTTAAATATCCAACAAACTATTCCTGCCTCTTCCGCTCCCTTAATTTTCCTCAAATCTTGCCAATTCTTTCCATGCCTACCATAAAATTTTACCCAGATTACCTCTACAGATTAGCAAATAGTTACCCTGTTTCCAGTCATGGATCATTTAATCTAATCTCTACTCCTTAATCAAAAATAACCTTTCAAAAACATAAATCTGATCTTGTTCCTCTCTTATTTAAATCAGTTCAAAGAGCCCCATGTTCTCAGAAATAGTGTAAATTGTTTAATTTGGTTTATAAATCCATTGTTGAAGTCCTTTTTATTTGTTTCCCACCTACCACTTGACATCAAATGTGTCAAGGACTCCCCTGCTCCCCTGCTTCTGATTCCATTCATTCATTGTTGCCTTATCTGCCTATCATTTAGGTATTTAGGCATCTCCATGGGGATGTCCTCCTTAATTGCATGGGAGTAGTTTAGCTGCTCTTAGTCTTATTTCTCATAGTAGCTGAGCTTTGTTGCTTTCAGTCTGATTCCTTATAATACCTGGATCTTTTATAGCACATCTATCTATCTTTGTATCTGTCAATCATTTATCCAAACACTCGTATGTACGTGTACATGTATGTATACATATGTATGTCCTCTTAAAAAAATTAATTTATATAGTTTTCCTTCATCCTACAGGGCAGTAAACTCCTAGAGGGTGGAGTATACTTTATTCACTCTTGTTTCCCCAGGGCATATATTATGGATTTCTTAGATATTTATTAATATCTAAGTTTTTTAAGATAATAACATTTTTAAAAATTAAGATTTTAAGATAACAAATCTAAGGGGTCTGAACACCCAGTTCCAATGTTTGGTGGGCAGTTTCCCCAAACCACAAAGCAATTTTCAAATAACAGATGCGTGACCTACAGTTCAACTCAGTTCCAACACTACTCAGAGATAGGGTTTGATCCCACAGGTTAAAGACTCATTCCTACAAGACTGTCTGCCCCCTGCTTCAGATGCCAATTCCAAGTCTAGGTTGTGCTTCTGAATGACTGGCTGGCTACAGGTAGGTTCCCTCAAACCCTTCCTTGGGTTCGGTTCATTTGCTAGAATGGCTCACAGAAATCAGTGAAACATTTTGCTTACTAGATCACCAGTTTATTATAAAAGGAACAGCCAGAGGGAAATGATAGCTAGAGCAAGGTATGGGGAAGAGGTTGGGTCTCCCACACCCTCTCTGAGTGTGCCACTCTCCCATTCAGCAACCTGGAAGCTCTCCAAACCCCGTGCTTTTGGGTTTTTATGGAGGCTTCATTACATAGGCATAATTGATGAAATTATTGGCCATTGGAGATTGACTCAATCTCTAACCCTTCTCCCCTCTCCTGAGATCCCCGGAGTTAGAACTGAAAAGTCCACCTATGTCATCACGTAGTTGGTTCTCTGGGTAGCCACTGACAATCTTAGGTGTGGTCCAAAAGTCAGATCATTAACATAACAAGAGACAGCTTTAGCCCTCTAATAGTTTAGGAAATTCCAAGAGTTTTAAAAGTTCCTTGCTACAAATGGGGATGAAGACCAAATACCTATTTCTTATTGTAAATCACAATGTCACAGAATCAATGCATTTTATTGTGATAATGTATATACTTGTCTAACCTCCCCTAATGCATTATGAACTTCTTGAAAAATGTAATATTAATATTTGTAAAACTTTATCAAATGCAAGATATTTTCACTTGCAGTATCTCCTCTGGCTTTCAGAACAAATGAGACTGATGAAGCAGTCGTATTCATAGCCGTATCAGTATTGCTATCCCCATTTTTAAGAATGTATAACTGAGACTCAAAGTGGTAAGATAACTTTTTCAAGTCCATACTCTATGAAATATTAAATTTGAAATCCCCATGTAGTTGAAAACCTTTGGATAACTTAAATTCCCAGAAAACTTAACTACTAATAGACTACTGTTGACCAGAAGCCTTACCCATAACATAAACAGTCAATAACACATATTTTGTGTGTTATATGTATTATATACTGTATTCTTAAAATGAGCTAGAGAAAATATTGTTAAGAAAATCATAAGGAAGAGAAAGTACACTTAGAGTACTGTACTGTATTTATCAAAAAATTCCACATATAAGTGGACCCGCACAGTTCGAACTCATGTTGTTCAAGGCTCAACTGTATAAGCGGTTTACAGGTGTTGTGACCTTGTTTTTATAGCAGTGGGAGAGGACCGTAACCTGTCACCCTGGTGACCAGAAATACATGGAGCCTCCTAAAGGGCCAGCCCCACAACGAGTTTCTCTTCAAACTTAATGAGAGAATAAAAAGGACAATACAATCAACTTCAAACTCTCTCCAACAACATGGCAAGAATCGTTCACTGCCAGGATGCAAGCACTATCATTACAACTGGCGCGTCTGCGTAGCGTTCACGACTGCTGAAATGAAAAGAAGGGGAAGGGTGAGGAGGGGGAAGGAAATGGGGAGGAGGAGGGAGAAAAAGAGAAGGGGAAGGAAAACAGAAAGGTGGAGGCTTTCTCATCCTTGAATTATGCCCTGAGGCAGACTCAGGGTAGTCACATTTTAAAAAAGTAAGTGTTCTTGATTCAAAAGAAAGGGAAGAAGGAAGAACAACAACAGCGAGAATTGCTTTGTGTCATTAGTTTACAAAGAAGTCTTGATCTTTTATTTTAAATTGATTTGATGTAACGGGATGGGACACTTATTTTAAATGTGTTACCCCACGGATTACATATCTTGGAAAAGCAAAAAGCTTCTGATTGTCAGGCATAAGAGTTTTTATTTTGTTCTCTGTTATACAAATGTCTTATAGGATTTATAATAATTATTTAATATTATGTTATTTAATATATTTGAATCTACTTCTCAAGAAGTAAGTATACATTTTATTAAGCTGTGTACAATTGTGTTCACACAAATAGTTTGAGAACAACCATATAGGATTAAATGGTTATACATACATAAGCATTTCAAAAGATAGTAACTTTAAAAAACAGTTAACAATAGCCCTTAAAGTACACTCTGAAGACTTGCATTCTCATTGCAAAAACTGTAAATGAAAAGCTTTTCATTCTAAGGCTTAAAGTCCATATTGTGCAGAAAAGTTGCAAATTAGATACACAGTTATAATGTAGCCAAATATATAGTTAGTGAGTTTATGAACAGTCAGAGAACTCTAGAAACATGCATACACTCTGCTGTTAAATAGTGCAATTTCTATTCCTTGCTTAGTTCACCTAAGAGGTCACTGAACAGAATTTTTCTTTGTTGTCTATTTTCTGTGGTAATCAAGCCCACACTGGGGAAGTATGTAAACATTAATATGTTTGGCATATCATTCCATTATTTCGTGTTAATAATGGGTAACTTCATATGCTATTCTAATTCATGCCTTTAGGAAGACTACTTCTGTGGTAGACCTAACTCAGAGGGATCCACACATTCCTAGTAGGACTGGATCAATTCTATGCCTAGTTTGTGTCTTTATATTGACACCTGTCCCATTGTGTGTATGCCTAGGTACTTGTGACTCTTTTTTTTAACACCAAGCACAATAAAAAAAAAAAAAGAAGAATGATTTGAAAGTTTGTTATCTATAGTTTCCAGTTCTAAATCCATCTTGTAGGACTCAAGGCTTCTAGACACTCACCCACCAACCTACGTGAATCTATTCAGTCCCATTTTTAATTATTTCCTAACATGATTCCAGGTTTAACATGACTCCAGGTTTACTATTCCCACCTATACTTGCTCAAATCATACCTAAGAATCCAATTCATAATATTTACCCATACAATATCTTTTTCTAATTCTGCAATGCCTAAATTATTTGGGCAAGAATACAGTTAAGAATGAATAGGCATTGGGCAGCCTTGCTGGCTCAGTTGGTTAAGTGTCTGCCTTAGGCTCAGGTCATGATCCCAAGGTCCTGGGATTGAGTCCCGCATCAGGATCCCAGCTCAGCGGGGAGTCAGGTTCTCCCTCTGTCTCTCCCCCTGGCTTGTGCTCTCTCTCTCTCTCTCACTCACTCTCTTTCTCTCTCAAATAAATAAAATCTTAAAAAAAAAGAATTAATAGGCGTTAACTATAGTTGAATAGCTAAGAACCTAGGAAACAATACATATTCTGGTTCACATAGACTTTTGCTAGAATAAATTCCAGTGGAACAATAACTATAATTGACCCATTATTCCTCTTGACCTGTAGTAATTCATGAATACCACTCTGCATCTTAGATACGTAGCTATTCCCAAGTTTGCTCATTATTATTCAGCTCACCCTGAATTGTCTCTCTCTTGACTTTCTTCACTACTTGCCAAACTATTTGCAACTTTTGGTAAACATTTTAATCTCATTCCCTTTAGTTTGTTTCTGGGTTCAAAACAGCTGCTAGACAAAATCATAAGATTCCACTGAATGGGTCACCTATAATTTTGCTATCAAACTATAATTGATCCTTTATTTTTCCTCATTAATCATTTTCATTCTTTTTGGTTTCCTTTGAGGCTTGTTTATAGTGGCTCTTTTCATGTTTTCAGAATTCCTCCTGTTTTCAGTTTTATCCCTGCTTGACTCACTCAGCAGATGACTTTCCTATTCATTCTCTGCTAAGACTAAAATCACTGGACATAATTTTCACAACATCCTTTCCCTAGATAAACCCAACACCTATCAACATACTTATCTGTATCTTTATATATTACTCTTCTTAGGCCAGAGGTAGCCCTTGACCCCAGACCTTCTTCCTTTCTGTTCTAGTAAATATTCTCTCTCTATTCCTCATTGTTCAACAGTAAGAGTATTCTATGGTCCCACATAGGAATTAAAATGCTATATCAAAAAGGGAGGTACAAAGAACTTATCAAGATCATGATCTCTGCTTTGGTAACATCTACTCTAAGATTTTTTTCATCATTTAGAGGTCAACATGTGCTACAGGAAATCCATTCTGGCATTTCCAAGGAACTGCCAAACAAGAATACCTGGGAAAGTCTGTTACTAAGAATACAGGAACTGGAAAAAAATTACGTCTTACAATTCAATTTTGTTGCAAAGGCAAAATGTTTGAAGTTCAATTTGCTATAAAATGGCTAGTTAAACATTATGAATCTTAATAAATGGTGCTTAAGGAGCACATATTATGCACTTTTAATTTTGGTAATGCTATTTTATTTGGAAAAACAGTTACAAATACACTATTGTCACTTGAACTTTCCGAGATCTCACATTCTGATTTGATGTAAAATTCAGATTTTTCCCTCTCAGTACACCTCTCCATGTTAACTCCTACTGTCCTTTATTCCTTGTCCCTATTCTGATATTAGTTCTTTCACTCTCTCCAGCCACTATCACAAATTTCCAACATAAATCTAAAGTAATTTTCTATTTTACACAGTCCAAATCCATAATGTATTCAAGCTAACAGATATCAACCTCTGAGCATCTTTTATGCACATTTACTAATGGCCAGATCGGAGTAAACCCATTATCTCCTTTATTTAATTCTAGCTTGGCTAGAGAAAGTATGGTAATTGTATTAATCGGTCTCTGTACATTTTCAATTTCATTTAGTTCAACAAATACTTATTCATTGCCTGTATCACTCAGTGCCTATCACATGGTTGGGCACTGGGAAATAAAGGGAAAATGAGATAATTCCTCTTTTTGAGAAACATTCCTTGTGCTAGGTGTTAGAGATATGAGCTAAAATAGAAATCAGTAACATTGGACAAATATTAAGAAAGGAAGAAAAAAATCTGTGCCTGGTCTGATAGGAGCACAGATGATGGACATTTGAGCCAGCCTGGAGAGGGCGTGGGAAGTGCCCTGAGAATAAAAGGGTTCCAGATAGGAAGATGACTGCAACCAGGGGAAATAACCTAGTGCGTTTAAGGAATTATAAATACCTTCGACCTAGTGTAAGAGTCGAGGCTGTGCAGGTAGGAAAAAGATTGGTTATAGGATTTGTCTGTATCAAATTAAGGAAAGGAGTAAAGTGCCAAAATTCTTGCTCAAGGAAAGGGGAGGGATTGGGACTTGGGCGTGAGGAGTTTGATTAGAAACTACAAAGTAGGTGCATGGCCTGTGATAAAATACGCAGTTTTAAAACATAGGGTAGATATTTGGGTGGAAAAACATATCTGTGAAAGCCTTTATGTAAGTAATAAATGCGTGCATGGTTGTAAATGAGATCACTCGTCTGAAAGAGGTGAAATAAGGATAGTTCAAAGATAGAACCCCAAGGAATAGCAGCAGAACGTTTAGGAACAGAATGAGGAGGAGAAATCTTGAAGCATCTTAGCAAAGGGCTTGAGAATAAGAATAAAATCCAAAGCTGATTATGCCACAGAAGGCAAGAATGAGATTTCATGAAGGCTGTGTAGAAGATGACTTCATTAAAAAACAGAGAACAACTGACACTGAATATCTATATGATCTCTACTTAGAAAGATGTTTTCTAAACATAAAAGAAAGTATGTATATTTCAAAGAAAAATATAAATGTAACTACAAAAAGTTAGAAGAAACATGTACCTCAAAAGAACAACTACATTAAAAGTAATCATCAAATTGGGAAAAACATTAGGAACAAATATAATATGTGGTTAAAATTATTACTGTATAAGAATTCAATATAAGTGAAGGGGGGGAAATCATTCCAACAGAAAAATAGGCAAAAATATGAAGAGAAATTTTATAGAAGATGAAGTACTAAAATGAAAAGTATCCTAAAATGCTCCAAATTACCTATAACCAAATAAATTCAAATTGAAGCAGGAATAAGGTAGCATTTTTGCCTATCAAATTTGTCAGACTACTTCATTACTGGCTAGTGTGTGTTAAGATAAGAAATCTCAAACATCGATAATTGAGAGCAAATTGATTAAAAAACTTTTTAAAAAAGCCATCTGGCAAAATCTGTCAAGAGTGATAAAAATATCCATATCCTCTTACTTAAATCAACATGTAGGGTCGCATACTTCCAAATGGTGATAAATATTTAGGAATAAATATATTCATTTCTGGTTTGATAATCAAAATAAAAAATTATAAATAATATTAAATACAAATTAAATGAACCAAATATCACTTCTCAGTGATAATCCCATTGGGGATTTTCTATCCCATGGGAAATTTCTATATAACTGATTCTGTGTTCATTTATTTTCTCTGTGATTTATTATATATTCACTAGTTCTCTAGGATTTTTGTTGTCTTTCGGAAATAACAGTTTTAGGGGCACCTGGGTGGCTCAGATGGTTAAGCATCTGCCTTCGGCTCAGGTCATGATTCCAGGGTCCTGGGGTCGAGTCCCGCATCGGGTTCCCTGCTCCTTGGGAGCCTGCTTCACCCTCTGCCTCTCTCTCTCTTTTTCTCTCTGTCTTTTATGAAAACCAAAAAAAAAAAAAAAAAAATCTTTAAAAAAAAAGAAATAACAGTTTTAGAAACCCTCTAAACTTTTTAATTTTTAGAAATACCAATGTTTGACTACCTTTCAGGGTATTATAATTTGTAACTATCTATTCCTGATGAACTTCTACAAAAGGAGTGAAAATTTTGATCCCCAGTTTGCCGGTTAGTAGTACTTACGAAATAAGAGTACCACAACAATACTTATTTATAGCAGGATATATTACATACTGATCAAGTGTATCTCTATCTGTCTTGGGCACTCTCTCAGAAATGTAGTGTTTCTGAAATAATATAGACATTAAAATATTATTAGAAGAACCACAAAAATTTTATTTAAGCCAACTGCTGATTGGAGTTAATAAAATATATAAATATTTCCCTAGATTAATAAAATATCTCTCCTCCCCATATAGATTGAAACTATATTATAAAGTGCCTCCTGGAAGAGATTTATACACATTATGACTACAAACATGTCTATAATATGGAAATGCAATAGAATTATTTTCAGTATTATAATAGGTAGATGGAGTAGTATACTATATTTTCATATAACTTCATATTTGATTTATTTATTTCAATTGAATAATGTTAATGGGTTGGTAGATCTTTAAAAGGAATCATATCTATAGTCAGAAATATTTTTAGCAAAATACTAAAAATATAAACCATACAGCTCAAGATATAATTATTTAACAATATCTTCACATGCACCATTTAGATATGCCTTTTTTCTTTTTCTTCCAAAGAAGCTCAGGTGAGATTTTCATCTATCATGGATAAGAGATACTGCTTAAACAGAAAAAAAAGTGTAAACTATTTGGTAAAGGAGGATGCTTATGGCAGAACAGGTGAATCAGTTTGCATAATTATTTATACCATTATTAAAACCCATAGAGATATAAGAATAATTTCTACTTAATTGGCTATGTATCTCCAAAAGAAATACTCAAACATGTTATTATGACTTCTACCTTACATAAAAAGTTAATCAATATCTTTATATAGAATTGGTTAAATTACTCTCCTGCCAGAAGACCTTTGTAGTTTATCTAACATAGCACTTAACAATCGTAAAATCAACAGGAAAATGCACCAAGATTATTGCATTATACCTTTATGTGCTAGGGTACATTGTGGGATATTTCACTGCAAAATCAGCAAATCAACTCAATGCTATTCAGTAAAAATGAATGAACAAGATCACAAAGATCTCTTCAATACCAGTGTTCCAGCAATGCATGATTTTTTGCAATGGCAACAATATATTGTGATGTTAATTACTTAAAAGAAATCAAAGGACAAATAAAAGCATTGAATCATTTTAATTCTTATAGAATTCTCATATGCAAGTTTCAGGTTGTTTCATTGTTATTTATTTATTCATTTATAACACTCAAATACTCAAATTAATACAAATCATTGCCAAAAGTAACTTAATTATTCATATCCCGATTTCTTTAATAGGAATATATGGATTACCATTATTCACATCCAGAAATATTAGAGCTATGGAGTCATAATTATAAAATCACAGTGTGTATTACTTATGTCACTGACTTACTTAACAGCTCACTTCCCCTTTCTCACACCTTCTGAACTAACTTTTGCATTTTAATAATTAATTTTAGAACAGCAAGAGTTGAAAGGAATAAAGCTAACCAAAAATCCAATGGCAGAAAATAGTTGAATATGTGATTCTTGTGCTTTTTTAGCATTCAATGTGTCTGCCTGATTCCCCTTATTCTGTGTATAAAACAAGGGTTTTCTGTAGTACAAGCTCTATATACCCTCCCTGGTTAGACTCTGTGAAAAGAAGGTTCAGATAAACATTGAACAGTGCCACAGTCAAAACGCAAGGGTCGTACATTAATACTGGTGTTATTTCATCCTAGTTAAATAATTATGCCAAAAGAAATTGCAACTGTTTTTCACTTGGCAATTACAGTTTTTAGATTTTTTAGAACCAAGTGATAAAGAGAGATAGATAAGTAAGAATAAATCATTGTGAATCCAATGAGCACAGAAAAATTATAAATTAGAATTAAATTTTGACCACATGCCTGAAAAGATGGATTTCCACCTAATGTAAAAGTGCTCTTTGGCTCTCTATTTTTCCATTGAAGTCTGCAGTAGCAGAATTGTTAAAGATTCGCACAGTGGTCTACTGTGTGGTGCTAGGCATGTACCCAGTGGGTGTTCAATAAATACTAATTATTGCTGCTATTTCAGTACTCTAAGGCAGCCTCAGAACATTGTATAATCAAGGGGAAAGGAGTACAAATTACATTAGTAGGTTTTAAAATTATTATCTGAGGGCAACGATGACAAGGAGTAAATAGAGCAGATATCTAGTGTCCCGGCATTGTTTAGGGGTACTTTCAGGACAGCAGGAACAAAGATACTACAATCCTTCCCTGCCCAGCTTTGTCAGAAATAATCTTGACCAATCTGCAGGGGTACAAGCAAATTCAAGCTCTTATTTTATTTTCTCTGATAATATACAAGATAATAAATTAAAACAAAAATGAAAGAAAGTAATGTGGAACGTTAACTGAAGAGAAACGACAAGATAGATGGGTGAAAGGAAGGAAGAGAAGGAAATGGAGGAGAAAAAATGGTAAAAATAGCCTTTGGAACCTCAGTGTCTTTTGGGGAGATGTCCTCTACTGGCTGTGGGTGAGGGGCAATGGCTCTTCCTTGTGGAGAGATTGTTTATGTCCCTGGTTCCCCATGTCACTATGAAAAACAAAACTGTATGTAAACATTTCTAAATATATCTAGGCGGATGATACCTCCTGGTTTGGGAACCACTGCAGGACTTAAAGGTTTGTTTGTTTGTTTGTTTGTTTGTTTGTTTGTTTTAGAGAGAGAGCACATGCACGTGTGTTGGCAAGTGGTGGGGCAGAGAGAGAATCTTAAGCAGGCTCCATGTGGAACCCCACCCAGGGCTTGATCTCACGACCCTGAGATCATGACCTGAGCCCACCGCCAAGAGTCGGATGCTCAACAAACTGAGCCATCCAGGCGCCCCACCACTGCAAGACTTTGAAACTCATGAAGCTCCTGTTAAAGTAAAAATATACCAGAGACACATGGCGCACTACACCAGTGGTTCTCAACCATGTTTACCCAGTAGAATCATTGTTGAGAGTTTTTAAAATTCCCAAAGCCAAGACCACAATACAGCTCAATTATATCAGAGTCTGTGGAGGAGAGACTTATACATCAAAATTGTTTAAATTTCCCCTTCTTCAGGCCAGTGATTTTAATGTTTTAAACCATTGCAGTGACCCACCCTTCTGCTTAAAACTTTAAAATTGGTGAGTTGGCTTAAAAACCAAGTCAAAACTGTAGTACCCTTCCGACCCCTAAGTCTGGGACTAGAATTTTAATGAGTGTAACAATAGACATTAACCATTTATTGATAACCTACTATGTATCAGAATCCTGCTAACTTATGTAAAACTTACATGTATATATAAAAATCTCAGTCCTCCAAACCAATCTGCAAAGCACAAATTACCATTCTGTTTTGTTTTGTTTTGTTTTGTTTTAATGGGGAAACAAGTTGGGATAATTGACTCCTTGAATATCATGTGAGTAAAGATTCCAGTTACGAACACGAAGCTATCCACCTCTTTCTCTTTCAGAACATGAAGTGATACTAGGAGAGAGCAATTCCATGGGATAGACCCCAGCTGGGGGCCACAACTAGAACCTGGGGAGGCTGGGCCCCTAAAGAGAGAGAGGAGGAGAGGAGGTGGCTGACGTAGCCAGCTTCCGCCTTTGGATCAACAACTCCTATAATTAAACTTGGTTTGCATAGTCAAGTTTCAGCCATCAAGGACTAACAGCAGGTAAAACATAAAAATAATGGAACATGAACATGACCTCTACAGAGTTCATGAAAGGCAGAAGTTGGGAGTAGAGGTTGGAAGAAAGGCAGTATGATCAAAAGGGTGCAATTTTAATTTTTAGCACTTTTTGTTTAGATTCGGAATTATAATATGCAAAACATAACTAAAACCCAGAGAGAATTCCTAAATAAATAAAGAATCATGAGATTTCTAATTTTCTTGTCCCAAAATGAAAGAGACACTTACAGGATGTAAATGTAATGAGTACAGTGGTCAAAAAGATGAGTTGTTAAGGGAATAGCATCACCGCAGAAGTAAAGTCCCCAGGGAGAGTAGTTCTAAATACTATAAATATACGTTTCATTTTTCCTTTTCATCCATTTTATTGAAGCAAAAGAGGAAATGATGTACAGAGAGGAGAAATAAAGACTTGTAACATTCACCTGCATGAAAGAAAGTAAAAAACTGCAGAAAACATTTCATTATAACACTTCACAAAAGGTAATGTGTTCTGCTTCTTTTAATTATAATAGAAAATCAATGCCATATTTTGTATTTTAAATTATATGTGTTCTAGATGTAAAGGTTGTTTTATTTTTCCCAAACTATATATAATAATTATGGTATACCCCCACAAGTGTCGCATATTCATACCAATCTGTTTAGAATTCATGCATTTTAAGAAGAATGTGATTAAAAATTAAAGTTATTCATATTTTCTAAAGCATAAATCAGGAAAATTATATTTCACTATTTAGCTCCTTTACTCCTTGTTTTGTTTTGTTTCCTAAAAAATAGTTAGAGAGTATTATAAACAAAGTATTAAGAGGAAATATGCCTCTTAAGTTTATTTTTGTAAATAGCATTTGTTCAGTATTTTTACCATATTATGTAAGAGTTGGAGTTGGAGTGATTAAGAGTTTAAAATTTCTAGTTACAAGCCTATTTTGCTTAAATTAAAATATTTTCAAATATTTTAAGTAGTATATTCTAAATATCTACAAAAAGGGAGTTGGGAAAATAAATGACCTACAAGAACCAGCTACAGTGTTGGTAATCAAATCCGTAATATCATGCCTTGAAAAGGAATCATGGGGCTGCATACTAAATACCTGACATGATTTTTCTTACTCCCAAAGAGAATATGACTTTCCCCTGCAAAACATTCAAATTGTAGTTTGTATCCAATGCTCTCAGACTCTCAAATTGTTTAAGACTTTAAAATTTAATCAAGGGATTTCTTAATGGAAGCTAGGAAGAGCAACATCAGAAATACATTTGACAAAAGGGTAACAAATTTCTACTTAATTATTTACAATGGCCATATACGGCTGCAGAGAGATAGAAAAGTTGTCAGACTCTCCTGCGTCAAACTCAGCTGTCTGAAAGAACAAGGGCATCAATTCGTCCTCACACCATGCAAACAGTTTTCAAGATTGCATCTTGTTGATCTTGATGAAATTACAGGACGAGGATCTGAAGCTTCGTGCTGGTAATTTATGGCCACAGGTCACTCAGAATTGAATGTTTTCAGGGTACAGGGAGCCTACTTGTCATTTGCATGCATCTCATTTTGCCACCTAAAACATGTTTTTCATCATTGCTACAAGCCACTACTTTTTAACTTTTCTCCTTCTCTCTTTTTTTCTCTCCCTTTCTCTGTCTTTTTCTCTTTCTCACTGCCTCTGTCTCTATCGCTATCTCTATCTCTTTCTAGAATAAAATAGATATGTTCTACACTGAGTCCAACATTATAATAGACATCCACAAGAAATGATAGATTAAAGCAATTTAAAGTTTTAAGTCAGAGATTTTCTTTTGATGCCACAAACTGAGCTACAATCATAGTATGAATCAAATATTTCAGTTGTTTTATTGACAGAGAAACCCCGTAGCTTTCATACTTTGGATTATGCATTCATTAACTTTCTTCCACAAATAATTGCCCCGGTTTTCTGTTACTAAGACACAGAGATACATTTTCAGACCAATATTTGTTGTCTTTGAAACTTTAGTATATATTTGTTAACCTTGACATTTTTAAGTTTGAAGTTATAATATACATTAGATCTTTCTAAACCTTAATTTAAAAAAAAAAAATGAAGTTGGGAGATGCCTGGATGGCACAGTTGGTTAAACCTCTGACTCTTGGTTTTGGCTCAGGTCATGATCTCAGGGTCCTGATCTCAGGGCCATGAGAGTGAGCCCTGCCTGGGGCTCGGCACTCAGCACAGAGTCTGCTTAAGACTCTCTCTTTTCCTCTCCCTCTGCCCTTCCCCACCTCTCTCTCTGTTTCTCTCCAAAATAAATAAATAAATCTTAAAAAAAAAATGAAGTTGGTTGTTTCTTCAAGGAATGCCATTATAAATAAATTCATAGGGTTCTGAAAAACTCTGTTTCTTGAAGAGGAGGTATCAACTTAGTTTTTACAATTAAAAGACACAAAGATCAAGTAAATGTATTTACATTTCTGAGTTATAGGCTTTATTTACATGCATTAGGTTTTCTGAATACACAAGTTTTTAGGAATTTATATAAAACCAAATGTATATAATACATGAAATGTCCCCGTATATCTTAAAACTTACTTGATTTTAGCATATGTGAGGGATAAAACTGGAGAAACTTGTGGCACATTAAATACAAGATGATTCCACTAATAGAATTAATCTAGTGATGTGTAAAATGTAAACTTGCAATTAGGTTATTAGGAAAAAAACATGTAATTAGAAATACCTGTGTGGATTTTTAAAAATTTCTAAAAGTTGTAAAATCATTGAATCTTAGAGTTGGAAATAATCTTATGAATCATAACATGCCGTCTATAGGAAATCCCTTTTACAACATCCTGCATAAGCATCCAGTCACTTGACTGGATAAGAAACTAAATAGAAAATACAACTCATATCCATAACTACACCTCTTTTATTATCTATTATATAGCTTGGATTATTTACAATTTTTAAGAACTTTTAATGTGTTTCTTACCAAAGCAAAAGTAAGAGATTTCCTTGGAATCTCCTTATCTCTTGTTTAGGGTACACATGCATATGAACTAGAAATCTCACATTTCCCACAATTAAACTCTACATATTTTAGTATTTATCTTGGTCCTTTATAAATTTTTATACTAGATTTAATATCCTGTGTACAAAGAAGATGTAAATAATAACTTTATTGACTGAAGTCAGTTCTAAGTGACCATGTTGCAATTCTCTTCACCGCACCAGCCACCTCAGAAAATTCTGCTCTTTGGTTTTGAAGATTTACCACAATAACAAATTTGAAAGAAACTGGCATATGATAACTGAGAAACATTCACACTCAGGATAAATTTTTCTCTAGTTCACAAGAATTCCTAAGTCATTCTATTATTGGAGGAACCATCAGGAGGTTCCATAAGAATGAGTAGTAGTGATAGACATAAAAGTATGCATTTACCAAGAAACGATAGTGAAAAAAGCATCATTTTGTATTCCAAGAACTGTGCAAGATCTGAAGTATTACCCTTTTTGCAAACTAACATATTATTAGCCTACCTCACTTTCACAGATGCTGACAGAAGATATGAGACTCCTGGGTCAGAGACAAAGGACATTATTACTTTATTCCACACCAACAGGAGACAGTGTATCAGTTCCCCTTTCCTCCACCCCCACCCCGCCCCCCAGGTTCCGCAAAGTTGAAGAAGAGCTGGGCTCAGCTGGATGTTGTACACAGTGTGTTAGTGTCACAGTTTAAAAACCCTGAGCTTAGGAAACCCCAATCTTTTAAAAGGGCCACTAGCAAACTTGTCCATACTTTTCCAGGAAGGAGACATTATCTTTTTTAAACTGGTATTCAAACAAACCTGTCTACAACCCTGAAGGGGACACTATTTCTATCTTCCAAGGCTGTTTGTTATACAAATGTCCTTTGAGTTTTTAGTTCAGGACAAAAGTTGATACGTGTGCAGAAATGTCATGGAGAATTGTCTTCCAACATTGATATATGAGCTCTTCTAAAACACACCCTATATCACTTCATTTTGATTGTAGGATTTCAAAACTGATATAAGCAGCTAAAATTGACATAGTTGTTACCATAATCCTAAGAAATCTAAATATTTCATATGTATTTGTCACCAAAGGTTGTGAAAGTCTTCCATTGAATTTATCTGAAATTTTGTAATTATAATTTACAATCATTTTTCCTAGTCTAATACTCTTGGGACAATAACAGTGATCCTGTTATTATCCATATTACTACACACATACCATATTACTCTTAGGTAAATATGCTATTTGAAACATTCATTCATTTTGCATGAAATTCAGCCTTATTATAATTAAATTTTTTCTAACAGTTTTAGAAATTTGTAGATAGTTTTAGTTTTCAAATGCCTCCTTTTTCTCTTTCTCATACTCTTTGATTATAATAATTTATACAATATTAATATAATATAATATAAATAATTTGAATCCATCTAAAGGTTTTTTTCCCCTTCTGTTGCATCTCAGGAGTAGATGCTGTAACCTGAAGTTTAGATCTTTGTGTCCATCCCCATATTCTATGGTACTCAAGTGATCACCACAAAGTGAGGACAATGTCTTTCATATTCATGCAAGTTAAACTGTCCAGTAACCTACTGACTTGTGCTGCTTTGAACTGTCAAAGCCTTTCAGGAATTTTAAGGAAAAAGCCCTTTTATTTAGTTATTTGCAGTTTATGTGATCAGGACTTATTATATATTTTTTACATTTTATTTTATTTTATTTTATTTTATTTATTTTTTTAAGTAAGCCCTCTGTTCAATGTGGGGTTTGAACTCATGACCCCAAGATGAAGAGTTGCATGCTCTACCAACTGAGCCAGCCAGTCAACCCTTTTCAGGACTTATTTTTTTTAAAAAAAGTAAATATGAAGGGCGCCTGGGTGGCTCAGTAGTTAAGCGTCTGCCTTCGGCTCAGGTCATGATCCCAGGGTCCTGGGATCGAGCCCCACATCGGGCTACCTGCTCGGCAGGCAGCCTGCTTCTCCCTCTCCCACTCCGCCTGCTTATGTTCCTGCTCTTCCTGTCTCTCTCTCTGTCAAATAAATAAATAAAATCTTTAAAATAAATAAATATGTGAAAATATGCTCAACCTTAGGTAGCACAAAATTTATAATTAAAACTGCAATGAAATAATATCCTGTACCATTAATTTGGCAAGAATTCAAATTTGTAAGAATATGAAATGTTGGCACACTAGTGCTCAGAAACTCATATACTGCTTGTGGGTCAGAACCATTGTAATTACTCTAGAAAATAATTTAGTGACATCTTATAAACAAGTAAACTTTGTGCCTTTGTCCTAGGAAACATGAAAAAGAACACCATAGAAGTGTTATTTTTAATATCATACAACTGGAAACATTGCATTATAGCAATAGGCATCAAAATTATAAAAATAAAAATATATGTACATTATGAAAACATTTTATAAGACAAAGCAAAAACTGTAAATTTTTAAAAAATGTGGTACATATCTAAATAATAAATACATTACAAAACTAAAGAGCATGATAAAACAAACTAATTTGGAAATTATGTGTTTTCTTTTTCTGAAATAAAAGCAAAAAGATAGATTGGTAAAAACGCCTAAAAGAATTGGAAATGTTCCCTTTCGTTAAATGGAGATCTTTAATGATTTACTATTATACTTCATAATTTACACACTTATCTAACACTTTTTATTTACCAACTTTTTCATAATAAAAAAATGGGGTAAAAGTCAGCCTGAACATGTAAAGGCAGTAAAGGAAGGGAAGATATCTAACCCACCCCCCAACACATGCACAAGAAAGAGAGAGAGAACCAGCAAGAGATGGGGTAGGAAGAGACAGAGAGAGACAGAGAGAAAGGGAGAGAGATTTTGGTTTGCTTTGGTTTAGGTTATAAGGGCAGGTGCATTCCATCTGCCGATGTCATACAATGCTTAGGCAAATCTTCCATAGTTAATCTAATCTTTATTGCAAAAACCTATGGGGTTTTTTAGACTAATTGTCCTTGACTTCTGAGCCTTAATTCTCTCAAGATGCACTTCCCCCCCATCCTTATGAAATTAAAAATTAGTACTATGAACCCTCTTTAGTTTTGTCTGAATTCTAGGGAGAAAAAAATGCAAAATTAAGGATTTGGGCATGTGGATTTGAAGATAATTTTTTAGATATTGATTCTAGTGACCACAGAACTACCTTTGAAGCAACTGGCAAGCTAGAAAACTGGCTTGGACTTCCTATCCTTTGTGTTTTCCTTGTATCATTGTATATTTACTGGTTAAAGATGATTTTTTGTTTTGGGTTTATCACAAGATGTCTACGCTGCATTAGGTTTTGATAAAGAGCAGAAGAATGAGCCGAGAGAACTTAGGTTTCAGAATGCCATGGATAAAAGGAGTACTTTAATTGTTCTTCCCTTTTTTGTAAAAAATAAAAGTGGGAAGTTAGGTCAAATTTAATTTTTCAAGTAAATTTGATATAGTGTTGATGCTGTTGTGCGATACATCTGTTTTATAGACTAATCAATTATTGATCACTGAATTTTAAAATGACTTGCAAAACTACATTAATATTTCATAAAACTGCTGAATTTTGTGGTATCTAAATACATGTGTTAGACTTTCTGTGGGTTCCACTGATGACTGTTTAAAAAAAAAAAACCTCCAGGGACTCCTGGGTGGCTCAGCCGGTTAAGTGGCTGCCTTTGGCCTAAGTCATGATCCCAGGGTCCTGGAATCAAGTCCCACATCGGGCTCCTTGTTCAGCAGAGAGCCTGCTTCTCTCTCTCTCTCCCTCTGCTTGTGCGCTCTCTGTCAAATAAATAAAATCTTTAAAAAAATAGAATAAAAATAAAAAAACCCTCCATATGCTAATGCTTGTGTGTATGTTAATACTGGATACCACTACAATAGATAATTTGGGGCTCAAGTCTTCATGTTACTGACAATTTTCTAAATTGTGGAATTCAATAAACAATTATTACAGACTTTCTTAAGACCGAGAGAATATGTAAATCTTAATGTCTATGAAAATGACATTCTCAACATCATCATAAATAATATAAAATACATGGAATCTTCATTCTGATTTACTCTTTTATATCCAGATTTTAAAATAGAGTGAAAAACTGGTTTTGATGAGAATACATTTTACATTTAACACTATTTTATGCCAGTAATTTGTGACTATCCCCTAAAATTTGTCAAAATTATACTTTAAAAGCCATTTTACAGAATAAATATGCATGTGTTTGCCAAAAGTATATTTAAAGAACCTCATAATGAAAATATTTTTTTTCTGATAATAACATGTGTAACATTTGTAGCTGCCAGGTAAAATATGTATGTGTGTATTTGTTAACTATTCATTAAGTAGTAAAATTGTATTTATTCTCTTTTGCTTTTTTTTCCAGAATTAGAAAACAACAAGGGGTAAATTTGAGTATAGAAAAAAAATCACTGAAATTTTTCTTTGTTTTTATTGAAAGATACATATATTTCACTGAATGATATATATATATGATATATGTATCATATATATCAATGATATATATATATATGATGTTTATTTGTTTTTGTCCAGCACACTAGACAATACTTGTGGTGCAAAGAAAATATAAACTATGTATTTTACACTCAATATCTGCATGTTTTATATGTATGGACATATATAAATATATGCATGCACATGTATGTCTATATGTTTATGTATGTGAATAGATACTAACATGCATGTCAAGGTTTGCATATGATTAACATAATCTAAAGCAGAGATTCCTGAAATAAATTGTTGTTGCATAAAACATGAACATTCTTATAATTAGTTAAGCTCAATCACTTATTTTTTTAAGCCCTGCAAGAATTCTGTAAAGACTACTATCAATATGAAAATAAACTGTCTTCCATAATCCTTTAAAGAGACAAATACAGAAAATAAAATGTAAATACATTGACTTTTATTATGTTTCTTTGTAAGGTCAAACACTATTACCAACTTAAACTTTTCACTCTTTTTCAATTATAGCAAATCCTTTTTAAAGTATAAGAATGGCTTCTTGTATCCCTGCAACAGGACAGAACCCCTCAGTATTAGGTTCCAAGTTTTTCAATGAACCCACTATGGTCCCTAGTCGCACATCCTGCAGTCCACAAGTACAACTAGCTCTCTTTGGTTTGGACAAGATGATCCTAAGCTTCACTGTAGCTTTAAATTTCTATGGGTCTCTGGTAAAGTCAATTTAATCATTGTGTTTTCTATCAAGTTCTTATATTACCTATATATTTTGTGCATGATCCCTTATTTTCATTCTGAAGACCGATGTGTTTTTTCAAATTGAATTGGGGCTGCTTTTATATATCAACTAAGTTCATTGTATTATAGAATTGTAAAATCGTGAAAAGATTCCTCTCTTCACCCCCATGATTACTGCAATCCTTCAAGCCCCCGCTTTTTGTTTTCTGAAGTATTAAATGGTCTCTGCCTCCAATTTCATCATACTGTCACTTAATTGATTTTTTTTCTAAAACACAAGTCTGATCATATTAGTCTTCTTAAAATCCTGCAATGGTTCTATTGCCTACAAGCTAATATCCACATATTTCAGCATGATTTAAAAGCACTTCATTGATCAGGTACAAACCTCCCTGCACCTTCCTTTCCAATTATTTCCCAATTACACTCTCCACCTCTGAAGTACATTACACCTCTCTACATTTGTTCATGTTGTTCCCTCTGAATAGAACACCTAACCCCATTTGTTCCTCTTATTTCTTTCAAGCTTTAGTTCAAGCATTACTTTACAAAATAGCTCTCTGATCTACTTGAGAGGTGGGAGAGACATCCTCCTTCTTGTTTTTCTCTAAAGCTTCAAATTTACAATATTCATTCAGCCACCGCTATGCTGTGTTTATTTTTCCATTTGCCAAACTTCAATATCAGTATTTGTTAAATTATGTGTCTATTTTATTAGATTCAAAATCCCTTAGGGAAAGGTCTTCATCTTTGTATTACCAGACTTAGTACAGGGCTGAAACATAGTAGACTCTCAGTTGGTACCTACTGAAAAAACAAATGAAGCATCTACACCAGAATATAAGCCACATGAGATGAATAAAATATATGGATTATGCAAATGGTTTTATGCATTTATGTTAATTTCCATATTATACATTTATATGAAAACCAGAGATAGTATAGTGAGTAACAGCAAAATTTTCTGGAGTGCTTATTAAAATACAGATTTCTGAGTCCCAAGAACTAGAAATTTTTATTTCTTAGGTCTATGGGACATAGAAATCTGTATTTTGGCTAACTCCCAAGTTAATTTTTTTACATACTAAAGTATGAAAATAAATCCTTATAAAATTTTGCAAGAAAAAGTTGGGCAATTTTTTTGATAGACTGGTTGACATGAAGCAAAGTCTCATCTTTGTTTTCATAATGAGCAGAGTTGAATTATGGAATTCTAAATCCCTGAGTCTTGATCATGGACAAGTTTCTTCATATGTCAATTTAGCTGACTCCAAATATCTCAAGATGGCATATATAATATTTTTTCTTATAAAAACAGAGTTGCTTAATACTTTTAGCAGTCATAGTTGCTTGATGATTTAAGCATTAAATACACTCAAATGAAATGTCTCTTTAAATCTCTGTTAGCAGAATTTACTGAAGGACAATCAAAAGTTTACATAATATATGCATTTCTCAATCATATATATTTATATACTTTATTAATATACGTTTCAGTAATCAGAAGATAAGTGATGAAGTTAAAATCTCTCTGAAACTTAAAATATAGTATATGAAATATATAGTATACTTCTTCAGGCATATTACTAAAATATTTATATCTGATCCATGTTCTTAAATGCCATTATTATACAATTAATGGAGTAAGATAATATAAACAAGTATTATTTTTTTCTGAATATTTAGCCTTCTCTTCTCAGGAACATATATGACTTGCAAAGAAGTTTGTATTTCTGTATAGACACACACACACACACACAGTCACATACAATTTCTTGTCTTAAGTGCCATATGGTCTCTTTTTAAATCTTTTGTCTTCCAGATTGTATAGAATTTTACTATTGATTTGGCTTATCTAACTCATTTTCAGAAATGAAGTGAGTTTTCTGATTAACTTGACTCATTCTTAAATGTATAGATTAAATGCTCCTTAATGTGTCTGCTCACATCTGGTATTCCAGATGTTTGCTATAATAATCGTATAAAAATCGACACAGCATTTCCAGGACCATGAAAAACACTGAAGAATGAATAAAGGCAGAATTGTATCTCTTCCTGCATATGATTTCCTAGAAATTGGGTATTCTGTACTGCACAACCCAAATCAATTCAAAACCCCAAAACCGAAACAGTTTTAACCCAGACTTAAACAAACTGGAGTCCTAAATAGCATGAAATAAATTCCCCATTCAAAGATTCCTCTGAGTACGGAAATCTTACCATAATAATACCCTAAAAGGAAACATCTTGAAATATTTTCTTTATTATGATGATTAAAAAAAAAAAAAAAACAGAATTGGTGTTTGATGGGGTATGGTGCCATCCGGGCCAGACAGACATAATAAGGAGTTAGACAGCCACACGGAAGTGAATTTTAAGGAAAGTTTCAAGTTACAGATATTAGGAGAGGGGGTAGTGACACATAGGTATCACTTCAGTGGTGGTTGCCATCAGACAATAGGTTGGAACACCCATGGATTGGGCAACATGAATGTTTCTGGGTAAGGAGCAATTAGATGTTTCAGAACGGGAATGTAGTACAAGGATTTATAGTGTATCCTGTACTTCAGGAAAGGTCACTGAGGCAGAGAAATTTATCTTCAACTTACCTGAATTAATAATTGAGATTCCCAATATGAATGCTAGCAAGAATTTCTGAGTTCATGGCTCTATACTGGGAGATTTTGATGAAAACTGCTAGGTAATTTTATATAATTATCCTTTATTCAATGATGGTCCTTTGCACAAAGCCAGACTAAGGAGTACATAGGTAGGTTGAAAAATTTTAAATTAGTACACTTTGACATACTGAAGTGATGGGTATAACAATCAAGAGAAAATGAATAATGAATAATGCAGACCTCAGTTGTAATTAAAACAAATTCAGGGAGGTAAGTGTAGAATGGGGAAGGCAAAATCTAACAAAAATGTCTATGGAAATAATTCTATGTATGAGCATAATATCATTTGATGCCTCAAATTTTTATGCAATAAATAATCAATTAAAAGAATTATGGCTTTTATGGGAGCCTGGGTGGCTCAGTGGGTTAAGCGTCTGCCTTCGGCTCAGGTCATGATCTCAGGGTCCTGGGATCGAGCCCCACGTCTTTGGGCTACCTGCTCGAGGGGAGCCTGTTTCTCCCTCTCCCTCTCCCTCTGCCCCTCCCCCCAGGCTTGTACATGCTCTCTCTCTCTCAAATAAATAAATAAATAAATAATATTTAAAAAATAAAAGAATTATGGCTTTTAGATCAAGTGAAGGAATATTCCACTATGTTCTACATACCTAGTGTTCAATTCTGGACGTTTTTGTTACAAAGAACATTGGCCAACAATTACATGTTGGAAGAGAGCAATCAGTTTAATTTCAGCATTATAATATATCAGCATGCTGATAATTTGCCAAACACTTTGCTAGATATTATAGAGGGTCTAGAAAGCATTATAGGGAATATAACTTGTAAAAGTGAAACTATACTTATTTGGAAAAGCCAAGACTTTGTATTAAATGGAGTTAGGTTAGAAGGAATACATAACATCTCTTTTGAATGTATAAAACACCTAGTGCCCAGGACAGTGACACTCACTAAAAGTAACTTCATAGAAAAGAAACTGAATGGAGTATCTTATGAGGTAGTAATTTTCCTGTTGATCTACATGTTCAAGCAGAAGACTCATGACAATGTTTAGGTACTCTGAAATAAAGATGGGGTTACATGTTATGTTTGGTGGAAAACTGCTTGCAATTCAAAAAAAAATTTTTCCCAGCTATTGTATGGCGTGTGCAGAAACAGAACCTAGGGATACTGTCCTTTATTCTTTTCAATATACTTTGACTTATCTGGGTGATATTCACCAGCTTGCCTCATCTCCTTCAGCAAGTAGATAATTCATGATGGCCACTTCATTTTAGAAAAAAAAAAAAAGGCTGTGAAATGTTGCTCCAACTATGTATACTATGTCCTAGAGAATAGTAATACAATAGCTTACCTTTTCCAGAAGGATGGAAAATGATAACCTAATGTGAAGGAACATGAGGAATTTGGAGAAGGAAGTATTATTTGAAATCTAACTAAAACAAACATTATTTTATTTACTATTTTGAAAAAAATGTTTATGGTTATACTATTTCTGATGTCTTTAAGGATCATAATTAGATGATTCCTCTATTTTCTTACTTTACTGATATTGTACTATAAACATAATTTATTATTTTATTCCTACTGTAATGGGAAGAGAGTTTAGGATGAGAATTTAATAAAATGTGTGTCCTGTTTGCTTCTCAGTTGGCTTTGAGAATAACGCAGGATAGAAAAACATGAGCAACTCATGATATACTTGTTTCCTTTTGAATAATATGGGGGTTTAATATGTGCCAGATAAGATTCTTAATACATCATATATATTTTCTCATTTAAACAAGTTTCAATCACATAATATGATAGCACTTCCATTGATATTGAAAGAAAAGCTCATTTTCACCTAATGAACATACCAAGCTAATTGGCCATGGTTTACAATCCTAGCAACGTGCAAGGTTTCAAAATAAATTCAAGACTGTTCTTCACACAAGTAGTTCAATATTTTCCCAAGAGGTAGATATTAAATCCACAAAATCATGTTAGCCTTGAGGTATCCTTGAAAGTGACCAAGGTAAAGCAATCCTTTCACTAACTTTCATATAATTACAAAAGACAGGTTTTGTTGTTTCGTTTTGTTTTTTTTACAAATATCTGGATAGTGAAAATCATTTTGAATGTGAAACATTTCAACTGTACTTGAACGCTGCATTTTCCTTCTATGCCAGTTTTCTCTACTTCAGCAGATGTTTTATATGACAGTTTAGCTAACCTGTAATGTCTTTGCAGAGGAAAGATGTCCTGGCTAGCACCGGTAACTATTTTGTTACAGTACCAAGATGTGAAAATGGCTGAAAAACAATTCCAAGATGTTTAAACCTGAGGATACTGGGAACAAAACAGTGAAAAAATTCTCATGTAGCAGAAGCATTTTGAAAGTTCTGTGCCTCTGCCCAGTACCCAGCACTTAGAGTATAATGAGTTTTGTAAATGGAAATGGTGTACCGTACGTGGCACACTGCTAATCCGGAGAGTTCTCAAGTAGTTTTTCTTTACTTCCAAACTAACTCCACATAAGTCATGGGCTTGGGTCACTGATTATAAAGTGGAAAACTATAGAAATCCAAGCTTAAAAAAGTCAAGATGATCAATGTGCCATCAGTTCAAGTCTTTGTATACGTAATATTTAAAATCATCTTCAAGAAATACCTTAGGAGCGCCTGGGTGGTTCAGTTGGTTAAGCGTCTGCCTTCAGCTCAGGTCATGATCCTAGCGTGCTGGGATCGAGCCCCACATCCGGCTCCCTGCTCAGTGGGGAGCCTGCTTCTCCCTCTGCCTCTGCCACTCTCCCCCTACTTGTGCTCTCTCTCTCTTCAAATAAATAAATAAATAAAATCTTTAAAAAATAAAAAAGGAAACACTTTAGTAAATGAAGACTAAAATTGGCTAGTTTATTTTGCTCTAGAATTTGTTCTAAAATGGTTAAAAATATGAAAAAAAATAAACTGTTGGGAGTCAGCTAAATCGAACCTCAAAGAAGACAGTTATCATTAGCCATTTTGAGTGTTGAGCATAATAGGTATTTCAGGAAATAATTCACACTGAGTAAACATATGTCCCCAAATCACATAATGTATTTTTCATTCTTTCTATGAGTAGCATTTGTTAACATGTAAAAAATTGAAATACAGCAACTTTATTAGTTAAGATAATTATACATTTTGTCCAACAAGATTACTTAAATGAAGCAAGTCAGAAAGGAAACAATAGAAATATACCTATGATTTAAATGTAGTAGAAAGAACACTCAATCTTGGTCAAATACTGAGTTTTAACCACACAAGTAAGTTAAACATTTTAGATATTATTACCTTTGTCTGTAAAATACAGAAAATCATATGTATCTTACATAACTCACAATGTTATTGCATGTTAAAAAGTGATTATAGAAATGAAGTTGTTAGAAACCATAGGAAAGCATGTATCTAAGTGATGAATAAATGAACAGAGAAAGGTTGAAAGGTTTGGTTTGCTTGCAGTTTCTAAATTTGCCGTTATCTTAGTTCTATTTGAAGAGTATGTGCTTCTTAAGGGAGGCTGGTTCCCACAACCTGATGCCCACTGGCTTCGGCTCATCCGATCAAGTTCTCCAACCTTCTGGTGGTTTCCAAGGCTTACCATTCTTCCAAAATGTGTTATTTCCTGCATAAGAGTCAGAGTTGGTTTCTGCTGCTTGCAATCAAAAACCTGATTGTCATGCAATGAATTCGTCAAGTTTGTTTTGATACATAGCATGACTATGGTAAATATGATTGGTACTCTTTTAGGGATTTAAAATATGATTATTGATTTCATGAGTTCCTCTTCATTCCTAGAAAATACGCCTTTCTTTCTTTCTTTTCTTTTTTTTTTGAAGTTTTTATTTAAATTCCAGTTAATTAACTTAGAGTGTAATATCAGTTTCAGGTACAATGTAATGAATCAACACTTCCATACATCAGCCAGTGCTCATCATAAGTGCACCCCTTAAACCCTATCACCTATTTCACCCATCCCCCTACCACCTCCCCTCTGGTACCCATCAGTTTGTTCTCTATTGTTAAGAATCTCTTTCTTGGTTTGCCTTCCTCTTTCTCTTTTTTCCCTTTTGTTTTGTTTCTTAAATTCCACATATGGAAAATACTCATTTCTCTCTAGCTCTCTGATATTTTAGATATCCTAATATGATTAATACTATACTGTGATGGTCTGAGACCTCTTCTGTGGTGTCTTACCTGAAATGGCCATACATATGGAGACATTCTATATCCCTATCAGAACTTAAATTATATTATGGTGATTACTATCCCGAAAAGAGCCAGTTAGAAGCGGTATGTACCAAAATGAGAACGTTGATATATTAGTAACGTATATTTTAGTGTCTACGGTTCTACTTTTCACTGAAATACAGTGTTTCTACCCTTCACGTGTATAATGGAATTGATAGCATATTTCTGAGGACTGATTTATTTGGCCCAGTTTGTATGAATTGATTCATTTTGGAATATTTGACAGAATGGCTGGTATCAAAATAATGCTGTATACAGAGCACATAAACACATTATTGAATGAAGAATGAACTGAAAGATCATAAGTTCTCAAAGATGATGCTCACAGCAAGAGGATTAAATTGCATAAACATCAAGTCACTACTCTGAAATACACGGTGTAATAAAAGCTTGAAAGAAAAATGTGAGATGAACTCAATTTCTCAGCCATTGCTATGAGTGTAGATGTGCTTCCTGCTGTTATGTGAACAATTACCATGCCTGGAGGGAACTGAATGAATGCTGGCACCTATTGGTAGACAGAATAAAAGCTTAAGCTTATTCTCCTATCATGAGGCTCACATGCCATATGCTACAAACTAATACATTAAGTTGGCATAATGAGGAAGATAACACATTTTACCATTGCTTGCTTACACTGCAAAAACTGGAACACCGTTATATAAATTGCTTGTAATTCACTGAATTTCTTTTTTCTTGCAATTCTTAGAAATTTAGAAGAACACAAGTCATGTAGGAAATATTCCAGTCAATTCACTTGGTTAAGAGTATAAGGTACCTTGAACTTTGTCCCAAATAGTATTCTTTCCATTCTCTCTGGAATCTTCCAAGCTATATGTTATATAGTTACCATTGATATATATTCCCTATGTATCTTTTTTTATAAAATACAAGAATGCATAGAAAATATGCAGAAATGATACTGATGATCTTATTTTCTTTTTTTTAAGATTTTATGTTTTTATTCATAAGAGACAGGGAGAGAGAGAGGCAGAGGCAGAGAGAGAGGCAGGCTCCGCACAGAGCAGGAAGCCCGACGCGGGGCTTGATCCCAGGACCACGGGATCATGACCTGAGCCGAAAGCAGATGCCCAACCATCTGAGCCACCCAGGCGCCCTGATCTTATTTTCATTTGGTGGATTATTCTTATAAATATAATTTAATTGTATAATTTTAACATCATGTTAACTTATGACTATGTTTCCTTTATAATAAAGATGTAAAATATCTAGCATAGTTTAGGCTTGGAAGCAAGAGGTCAGTGCATGCTTGACTATTGACTGGCGATTGATACATGGAATGCTTGAAACTTTGAAGTTTGTATAACCAAATATTATTTCCGAGTATCGAAGTGAGGATGTATGGTGGAAAAATGAGCAATTGCCTCAAATAAAGAGGAAACAAAGAGGAGCACTTGGGTGGCTCAGTCAGTTAAACAACGGACTCAATTTCAGCTCAGGTCATGACCTCAGGGTCATGAGATTGAGCCCCACATGGGGCTATGCACTCAGCTTGGAGTCTGCTCGAGATTCTCTCCCTCTGTGTCTGCCCTCACCACTTATGCTCCCTCTCTCTCTAAAATAAATAATCTTTTTAAAAAAAATAAAGAGGAAACAAATTTAATCCTTCTTTCCAATTATTCCTGACAGAAACCACAGATTTCTCTGAACAAAAAAAAAGGGCAGCATAGGGTGAAGCTACCAAGAGTGAAAAGGAATAATGTGCATGTGATTATTATGTCCCTAGACCTCTCATCAAATCGGTCAGTCAACAAAGTGTTTTGAATTTGACCATGTACTGTGGAATATTTAAGGAAGTTAGGGCACATTTTTTTCTTCTTGAGGAGTTGGAATTTCAAATAGGGTGCCAACACACACAGAGTTAAAATGTTAAAAATAAAAACTCATTAGAGAAAAATGATATGTAACATAAGTGGAGTAGACCAAATTGCTGTGGGACTACTGAAACTTTGGAAGGCTTAGAAGATTGGAGTTGACTGGTTCGTGAAGGATGTGAAAGATATGGACAAGTAAGAAAAGGTGTTAGAGAATGGCATGGAAAGACAGGCCAGGATAAGCAAAACCATTACAGTAGCAAGCAAGTAGTATGCTTTGTCTTCAGGAGAAAGGAGTAGTACTGCTTGATGAAATGTCACAGAATAATTTGATATATGTTTGGTTAGGAAGGAGCAGAAAGCTCATGGAAAATATTGAAGAACAGCTATTTGGACCTGATCTGCTGGATAATAAGGAAATACTGAATAAAACACAATTTCACTCAAAACTAATACATAATAATGTAATTCCCAGCTACTGCCTGGCCATTGTGCAGGATGTTATCTTGCTAAAATAATTTCCCCTGCTTTATAGTTTCAAAGGAAGGGGAAGACTCCAGGAGTTCTATCATCTAGGATAGCCCAACTATTATTAAGTTATTTATTGGTTAGGTATTCTAGCTGTATCAGCTAGTATCGATTTGTGGTTTCTTCATCTTGAAAATGTTTTCTGCCTTGCTTAAAAGTTTATTTTTAGACATCAAAAAGCAGAAAAATAAAATATGGAATTTCTGGTTAAGATGACTCTGTACACTGACACTTTTAAACATTGATTTCTCTGATACCCCAACTCCTACATCAAAATGTGTAGCAATGGTATATAAATACATGAAGAGAGATTTTTAAAAGCCCAGAAGAATAAGCATTTCCAGGTATCAGATATAGAATTTAAATGTAAAGCAGTGAGTGGAAGTTAAAGCCACATGCTTCCTGGGTTAGGGGCATCAGTGTAAGCTGGAAAGGCCTGAAGTTCAGTCCGTCAAAGTAATAAAAATGGAAATTGCACCATATATGATTGGGGGGTGGTATCCACAGACAGGCTTACCACTTGAAACCAGAGCTGAAGAGGATTTCCACTGAGAGTGAAAGGAGCTAAAATAAGTTAATGCCAAATCAGGCCTAAAATTATGGTTTATTAGAAATGATGAATCTGGGAAGTAGATGAACAAAAACCCAACTTAAGACCAGGAAAATAGTCTACTTCTGGCATGGCACTTGAATTTACCATATCCCCAGTGTTGTTGTAGGATAGGAGCTCCAAACTGAAACTTTCAGAATGGGTTCTGGATTATGGGCCTATTAGAGACATTTAAATCCAGTATACAAGATGGATTATGAGAAAGAGCTAGAGAAAGATAGGGAAAGAATTACTGCTCTAATCACTGCCACATACCACACAAGATGAATCTGAAAAATCAAAATTCTAACAAATGCAAAGAATGAAAAGCTAGCAAATTACTCTAAATGAATTTACACTAAATTAAAGAAGAATAATGTGATAATATGTAAAAACTTTTACATACTTCTATTTAATATCATTAAAGAGATAAGTGAGGGAATAAGACTCAAAAAAATTTTTCTGCAAAAACAGTACAGAAATGAGACAATATCAGAAAACTGTAAAAAATGTCCACTGGAAATATTTTTAAAAATATGAATATTGAAAACAAAAACTCAGGATAAATTCCAGAATGTCTGGAGTTGGGGTCCAACAAGCTAACTGACTTGATGGTAGACAAGTATTCTGGATGCTTTGGAGATGAGAGATGAAGCCTTCACAAACTTGGAGGTTGCCACATCAGTGAAGCATTTAGGGTTTCAGTAATCATTGGCCTGCCAGGATAGCCTTGTAAGTTAGTGGTTCTTAAACTTCGTTGTTCATTAGTATCACCCTCAGAATGTCTGATTAGTACGTCTGGGTTGGAGCTCAATAATTTATATTTCTAAGAAGTTCCTTAGTAAGGCAAAAGTCATGTCATCTGTAGCAGGAAGCAAGACGCTATTTAAGAAGCAGATCTTTGTAGTCTATTGGGCACCAGCTGAGGATAGGTGCCTGACTGTGTGACATCAGTGAATAGGTATTATTATACTCAGAGACTCAAAATGTTGAGTGCATCGAGCAGCAATTCATCATGCAGTAGAAAAGATATACTTAGGATGGAAGCCTTGAAGTTCCAGAGGAGTAAGTAAGGTACATAAACAGGAAGCCCAGACTCTCATGTTACCTACCTCTGTCTCACTGCTAACTCTCCTTCAGCTTTATACCTATCGTCTCCTAGAGGGTTCCCTAAGGTTCACTGACAAAAGTGGATACTAATTCAGCTCTAATTTGCAGGTAAGTTGTTCCTAGAGGAAAATGGACTACTTCCAAACCACAATCCCTTTTTCCTTTTCAGGGCTGATCCTGAAGATAGTGAGGAGGAAGAAATATCCTCCCAATGGGAAGAACGGTATGTTGTGCACATTGGTTATTTTGGGGGAAAATGGCCTTAAGTACTAATATATGCTGACTCGTAGGCATGCATGGATGGCCTACCAGTTTGCTCCAGATATTTGAAGGACAAATTTGGGAAAATTAAAGTCAAAGAGAGTGACAATGAGTTGGACAAGATATTTCCAGTCTATGTCTACCATCCTCTCTCCTCATAATCTCCTATGCTTGCACAGTGAGTCCAAGAAGAGAGTGCACATGGTAGCAGGGTTGTAAACTATATATGGGCTCAAGGACATACATTCTCTATCACCACCTATAAACCTGCCAGCAGAAGAAAACAACTCTGTGCCTTTTATCTTAGCACCATTCCTCAAAGATACCTCTGGTGCCAGGTTGTATATATTGGACCCTTTCCACCCTGGAATGTGCAGCAATTCATTCTTACTGGAATTGACATCTAGCTCAGATAGAAGTTTGTCTTCCTTGTCTGCTGCAGGGCATCTGGGAACATTATCATCTTAGGGTGAAGAGAAACCCTGACTTATTGGCGTGGGATCCTGTACCGCATTGCCTCATACCAAGGGACTGATTTTATGGCAGAAGAGATTGAACAATGAGCTCTTAATTATAGAACCCACTGCTTCTACAGCATGTTACATCCCAAAGACATAACTTGACTAATAGAATAATGGAATGGACATAAAAGTCACCACTAAGAAATAGCTCAGATTAACATATCTTTTGAGTTACAATTTTCCAATTTGCTTTGAACCCACCAGCTTACATATAGTGACAGGTCCACAGAAGCTGCAATGCTTGGGTCTAGGAAGCATGGGTGGAAGTAGGATTGGCTCCTCTAGACATTCCTACAAATAAACCTTCGTGGGAAACAAAAGGGCAAGGGTAGTGAAGTAGATTTTGAAGAACAAATTTGGGAAGACTCGCTGTACCACATATTAAGGCAGTGTATCATTAGTATAAATTGACAAACCAGAATGGCTACTTGGCAACATGTGAAATAGATTTGACTTTACGAAAGCAGTAAAGAATGCACTTTCTACCTAGTGGAGCTAGGATGATTGGTTGTTCGCATGGAAAATATAAATCTGGATTCTTTCCTCCTCTCATGTGACAAAAATTCATTCCAGGTACATTGCAACTTAAATGAGAAAAGCAAAATGTTCAAATTTTAAAAGAAAATATAAGAAAATGTGTCCTTTTTTAGATTCTATATATAAAGTGATATCACACAATACTTGTCTTTCTGTCTGACTTATTTCTCTTAGAAATTAATTCATTCACTCATAAGTTTTAAAAAAGATATGGCCTCACTATAGGGAAAAGAATCTTAAAGAAGAAACAAAGAGCACAAAATGTACAGGAAAATATTTATAAATTTGACCATAATTAATTTGCATTCTACCTAAATAAAGACACCAAAAACAAAGTGAAAAGAAAAGCTGGAATCTAAAAGAAGATACTTACCAGGGATATATAAAAAAATAAAGGTTGAATCACTTATTGTTAGGAACTTCTCCAATAATGACAAATAACCCAGTAGGAAAATTGACAACAATAAAAACAATTCACACAGAAGGAAATCTGAATGAGCAGTGAATACAAAAAATATAATGCCACTAGGGTCCACGGAAATGAAAATTAAAACACAATTAGATGCCATTCTCGTCATTATTCTGTGGGAAAGAAATTCTAAATACTTGATAATGTTAAGAACTATCAAAGATGTGGAAAAATAAAATTAAGAATTGCCCCATCCTCCTGAAGGAAGTGTAAAGTTACAGCAGCATTTTGGGAAATAATTTGGCAATATCCAGAAAAGTTTAAGAGGCGCGGTGCCATTTAGCATGATGTTCACATATAAGTAACCGTAAACCAGATTACAGTGGTTTAATCAAGGAAGAGGTTTGTCTCACGCATTAAAATAAGCATTATCTGGACAGGCATCCTAGGGCTGGAGCAATGGCTAACAATGCCCTGAAGGAACCAGACCTATTTTGTCACTCTGCTTTCCTGAATGTGTGGCTGCCCCACCTCCAGAGTCACCATAGTCCCAGGCAAGGGAGGTTAGAGATGACTGAGTGAGCACGGGCAACTTAGGCTTAGGTTGTATTGGCTGGATCTATCCCACAGCATAGAAACCTCTAGCTGCAGAAGAGGTGGGGATAGAGAATACTTGGCTTTTCAAACTCTAAAGTTGAGGTAGCCAAATGTAAAAGGGGTTTGGGTAATGTTGAATGAGCCAGCTTGCAATACCCACTTCATAGGCGCATGCACACACACATGCATATACAGGATATATACATATATATAGGGTATAGGAGATATGTATAGAGATAGAGTATATATCCTAGTGTCTTGCTACTTAGTGTGTTCTGTTCTATTCTCCATGAACAAGCAGCAGAGGCATCGCTGAGAAATTTGTTAGAAATTTATAATCTCAGGCTCCATCCCAGATCTACTGAATCAATATGTGCATTTTAACATGAGTCCCAGGTGAATCCACATGCAAATTAACATTTGAGAAACACCACTCTAGAGAAACCCCTGCACGTGCAACAGTATGCATTGCATCTTACAGGGAAAAATGGAAATAAGCCCATCAATAACAAAATATTGAATATATTCAGAATGCAGAATAATGAAACAAATATTGAGTATAAATTTATTTTTCAATAGCATAATTTACAAGGCAGTTGAAATGAATAACTAGATTGACTGGTATTAATCTGGATAAATACCAAAAGTGTAATATCCATTTTAAAAGACAGGATGCAAAATTATATCAATAGCATGGCATAATTTGTGTATATATATTTTTAAAGATTTATTTATTCATTTTAGAGAGAGAGAGAGAAAGGGTGAGGGACAGAGAGAGAGAGAAAGAGAATTCCAAGCAGACTCCCCACTGAGAGCTGAGGCTTATGCGGAGCTCAGTCTCAGGACACTGAGATCATGACCTCAGCCAAAATCAAGAGTTTGATGCTCAACCGACCGAGCCATCCAGGCACCCCATTTTTTAAAGTGCAAAATGATATTTTATATGGATACATACACAATTATTGAAAATATTTTGAAATGCATGGGTGTAGTTTGCTTAGCAAGTTCATGATCCTGATTAACTTGAGATAAAGATGGAAGAAAATGTGACTGAAAAGAGTACAAAGTGGTTTTGATTGCCTCTGTTGTATTTTATTTCTTAAGAAAACTGAAGCAATTGTGGCAAAAAGTTAAGAAATTATGTGTATGTTTGCACTAGTGTCTGCAGAATTATTCTCTAAACTTCTTTATATGTTTAAAATATTTCATAAAATATTTTTAAAGATAAAATGAATGTGGATAATTTTTTGAAAGGATAGTAATGGTGTAACTCTTTTCACAGTGACAATTTGTTCTTAAATGATTTAGCAATAGCTGGGTAAAATGAATACATTATTTATGAAGATTAAGTAAGTCAGGATTAGAGCAACATTTGTAACCGATTTTTATGATAGTGAGTCCAGAGTTTTTCAACGGATTTGCAGCTCTCTCCTGGTAATAACACTGTTAGGGAACTCAAGAATATATCTAAATACATGCACACATATTTATAACAAGCATGTTTTAAAACTGCTAAAGATGAATAGAAAAAAATGTAGTGAAGCTGAACATTATGCCTGTTTTTGAAAGGAATCTGAATACTCTTGGAACCTATATGCCATTCTCCCAGCCTCTTGTAGTCTACCTCTCCACCCAGTGCTTTGACTTTGACAGTGATGTTTATTATATGCTTGCTCCTGTTCAAAACAATATATCTGCTTGAGAAATTTGCATCCCAGTTCTTGTCATTATGTTTGCTTCATTTTTAGGACACAACTCTCCCTGTGTTTTTGGTGCTTAACATTAACTCTAGAAATAGCATATTGTTTTACAATGTAGAAAACAATTGCTTAGGATATAATACTCCCAGATCGAAATGAGCCTTGTTAATAAAAAGGATCATTCACCTAGTTTCTGCCATGTATTCCACTTTCACATTTATTAGCCATAAGATAAGTAAAATAGCAGGAACAGCATTTAAGTGACATAACATGAGGACACACAACAGAAAGTAGAACAGGCAGAGTCTGAAACAATCTCATGCGATTTCCACTCTGTTCTTTCTGAACCTTTCACTATCTTCACAATATCCTGAAATTAAAACCCAGAAACTTGTAGCTTCCTACTAAAATATAAGATTTTTCATTTATTCTGATATTGGCCTCAAGTACTTACTATTCCCTGTCTTCTCCCCATAATAGATATCAAATAGCTGATTATTATTAGAAGCTGATCCATGGCTACTTGGTCATCTTTACCTGCAAATTCAAGTGCCTGAAGCTGGAGTATCCAGAGGGTAATTAGAGAAAGAGAGCTGGCCAAGTTTTAAATTGGTAAGCCAAGAAGGAAAGAACTAAATTGTCATCAGTTGTACATAATACATTTCTATTCCTGGTAAATGCAAAAGGACCACTTAAAAACTAATAAAACTAATGAGTATTCAGTGAAATAGCCAGATACAAAGAAACATACCAAAATAATAGTTTTCTCAAATGCCAGCAACAATCATTTAGGAACTCATGAACACACATGCACACACACACACACACACACACACACACAATTTAAAAGAAAAAACTTCTTTTGCATACTTAGGAATGAACTTCAGAAATTAGAGAAAGATGTAAATGAACAAAATAACAAATAGTAAAGAAGCATTAATTTAAAAGGCCTAATAAAAGGTACTATATTGCTGGTAAGGGAGAATCAATAATCCAAAAATGTCATTTATCCTAAAATAAACATGTGATTTCAATGTACTCTCCTTCCAAACCATAGTAAGAAGTAGATATATGCACTGACGTGGAAATACATTCCATGTATATTATTAGTTGAGAAAAAGCAAGATGTAGAATTATATCTGATCCTTTATCAGTCATCTGAGGTTGTGTATACGTAGAATACATAGGATGTGCACGCATTTTTCTTCCTTTCTTTGTGTGTGCATTTATGTAGGAATGGAATAACCCACACCAAACTCTTAATATTGGTGATTGCTGAGAAACAGGATCCAGAAAACTTTTTATACATTATGTTCTTCTGTGTTGCTTGAGATTTGTATGATGACCATACTATATTTGAAAAAAAAAATGAATAAATCAGTAAAAGAACCAAATGGAAATAGACCATATTGGGCGGCATAAAGGAATCATTTTTGGACACCTCTGGTTGCTTACAAATCTGTTTCAAGAAAGGCAATAAAGTATGCTGACATGACTCTCCCAACGATGTCAATATCTGATTCCCAGGAACCTGCAAATAGATTACCTTACGTAGTAAAAGGGATAGGCAAATGTGATTCATTTTAGGATTTTTATTCTTGATTATCCAGATGGACCCAGTGTAGTCACAAGGGCCCACACAAGAAGGAGGCAGAGGAAGATTTGACTACAGAGAGAAGGCAATGTGAAGACAGAAGCAGACATTAATGAAGCGGCAGTGAGACAAAGAATGAATGGAAGAGCCAAGGACAGGTTCTCTCCTGGAGGCTCAGAAGCAATCAGGACTGCCAACCCCTTGATTCTAGCCCAGTAAGACTTACTCTGAACTTCCAGCCTCCAGAACTGATACAATACATTGGTATTGTCTTAAACCACTAAGCATGTGGTATTTTGTTACAGCAGCGACAAGAAAATGAATGCAAGAGAAAAAAATGCACTGAGTCAAGTCTGGTACGTGGTTAGAGTAGCCAGGTAAACTTCATGGCCAATGACCTATAAATTAATGAAACTGAATAAATTTGGCAATGCCAAGCAAGAGGAAAAAAAGAATGAAAATGAGAATCACCACGGTATGGGTAGCACCAACATTTAAATCACAAGCAGAAAATTTAGATGAAAATCTGGGATAAGCCTGAATCAAAGTGAAAGACCAAGATGCTTGTCAGGTCAATCAGTCAGTGGATTAACAAACAAATATTGAGTGGATATTATGCCCAAGACTTGGGATGGAAATGTGGGGAGAAATGTACTGTGCATTTACAGAGTTTGCAGTTAGGGAAAGGCAAACCACTGAATGATTTTAGACAGATGTGTGATATGATCGCTCACTTTGTAGAATGATTACTTTGGCACCATTGAGGGATACTGGATTGGAAAAACAATATTAACCACAAGAATAACAGAATCCAATGCCCCATATGGAAAAGCCTAGACCAGAAGTGGGAAAAGATCAGGACAGAGCATCCATAGCAGTTAAAGGTCAAGGAATGAGCTGTGCCCATCATTCCTTGCCTAGATCCCAAACGCCTCTCAAGAGATGACCTGAGGCTTGCCCTGGGAAAGGAGGCTTAGAGTTGCCGGTGTCCCCAAAAGAATGACACTTTTATTCTTCTAAATAGAGCATTACACCAAAATGAGAGGGAAAAAAAAAACACAAAAATCATATTGAACACATCGAAGTCAAACTAGAATTCTCTTCCAGACTAATGCCAGTTCATTTCTGATAATTCTTGTAACAGTGTCATTGATCTACTTCTCATCCTCATACTGGAGAGATGAGGAAAAATGCACACACATGTGCACACAAATATGCATGTTTGTTTTGTACAATATTAGGTATTCTGTTAAGGTTTTAGAAAAAATATCCACTTATTCAAGGTCCACATTTGTTTTCATCCTGTACTATTGGTTTTAAGATATAAACTTTTGTGATAAGGGTGGTGTGGTCTTGTTAATCTGTTCTAAAGCCATTTCAGCGTCAGGCGCACATTATATACTAATTGGATTCCTGATGCATCTTTAAAAACTAATTTCAAAACACTAAGTAATCAGAGGCTTTGTCTTCAATACAAGACATTGCATCAGCAAAAAGTGTTTATTACTCAGCCACCTGTGTTCTGCACAAAGCAATTTAAGCAGACACAGTCCCTGCCCTGAGGAACTGTCTAAAGCCAGTACCATTTTAACATTCAAAGACATCAGACAACTACACTAATGACAAACACAAGCTACTAATGTTACTAAAATATAAAAGAACCCCCTTCATAATGTTATTTCAATCAAAGAATGAACCAGCGTTTTATTTGGGGGAAAGTGACATGGGAACTTGCTAAATACGCAATAAATATTTGTTAAATTAAATAGTGCATACAACAATCTTATTTACATTCAAGAGATGGAAAAAATTAAAATGCAAAAGTGGTTTCTTGATTAGACCATATTATAAATGGCGAAGTCTATATGAAGTGGTTTTTAGATAGTTTATTTATCTGAGAACCAGGTTCTTATATACCTTTCTACAAATTCTACTAGTTGAAGACAAGATCAAGAAATACTACCATTCATGTTTCAGTTTTCACCATAGTATCTGGCATATAGTATAGACCTTACAGAAATGTTGAGGATGACTAACAATAAGCAGCATACAATAATATCGGGACCAGTTTTCTACAAGCAGATAAGTTCCTTTTTATTCCTTCCTACTAGGCCTGCTATTTGATATTTGTGGAGGATTATTAATACCCTTCAATAGAAAGAATAGTTAGATCACCCTGGCTTTCTTTATAACACTTTCCCATAATACAGATTATCCCTTTTTGCTTCATATATGCCACTACCAAATGTTTCTTCAGTAGCAAAAAGAGGGATTAAATGAACTTCCAGCTGAGTCCATTTTGTGAGCCCATCATATATGGATGTACCACACAGCTCTAGGGAGCACCATTTACATGGAAAAAGGAACATAACTGGAAATCATACTCCCTGATTTGCGCATCATGGTGGTGCTGAGTGAGCGAAGGTGCATACATCACTTTCAGTGTAGACAATGACTTTTTTCGCAAACTGATGTGTGTAGGCACCATACCCTATTAAAGCAATCTTGTCACTGGAGTACTAAGTCTCTCTTCCATTCTCCAAGTGTTCTTTCAAAATACAATCTTTTCCCCCCCTTTCTGGTGGAGAAGAAGCAGATTAACAAATAAACAAAAATAAAATATTTATGGCATCCTCATACATCTGTTCTAGGGAAGAGGAATTATTTCCATCGAGCCATGGAGCAACTTTACAAAGTTCTGAGACCAGAACTCATTGACTTAAATTCACTTGTTCTAATCAATTTTAAAATATTGATAATCTATAATCAGATTTGCTCTGTGATACATACAAGGTTTAGAAAAATAACCTGAGCATTGTTCCTGCCTTAAAGAGTTTTCTGGGAAAATAAGAATTTACAAAGTACATAGAGTGAGTTACATTGTCAGATCATTCATTATCAAGACACTTGGGGAAATACTTATACGACATGTAAGAGAGAATTTTGTATAATCAATTATATCATCTTAAATTTATATCATATATTTTCAAAATATATTAGAGATCTATGAAAGATGGAGATGGATAGATAGATGATAGATAGATAGACTGATCCGTACACTTTACAGAACAACAGGGAAACAGAATCAATATGAGTAACTACAAATAAATAAATCAGAATCAATAAAAGCTTCATTGGACACCTACTGTAATAGGTTGAATAATGTTCCCCAAAGATATCAAGTCATAATCCTCAGAACCTGTAAATATTACTGTATTTGGAAAAAGCATCATTGCAGATGTGGTTAAATGGGAAATGGGGAGATTATCCTGGCTTATTACGATGGGGTCTAAGTGTAATCACATGCATCCTTATAAGAAGGAGACACAGAGAGAGAGGAATGAGAGGAAAATGGCATGTAAAGGCAAACAGACACTGGAAGTCGCCCTGCTGCTGAACTGAAAGATGGTGAAAGAGGCATGAGTCAGGGAGTGCAGCCCTAGAAGCTGGAAAAGGCAAGGAAACATTTTCTCCCCTAAACTCTCTAGGGGGTGCACAGCCCTGCTGACACCTAGGTTTTTACCTGGTGAAACATACTCTGTACTTCCGACCAAAAAGACAGGAGATAACAAGTGTTAGCAAGGATGTGGAAAATAGGGAACCCTAGTGCGCTTTTGGTGAGAATGGGCAGCCACCATGGAAAATAGTATGAAAACTCCTGAGAAAAATAAAACTAGAACTACCATATGATCCAGCAACATCACTTTTGGGCATATACCCAAAAGAAAGGAAAGCAGGATCTTTACTAGATATCTGCACTGTCGTGTTCATTTGCAGCATTATTCACAATGGCCAAGCTATGAAAACAACCAAAGTGGTGGATGAATGGATAAGAAGATGCGGAGGATATATAACAAGGAATATTGTCTAGCAATGGGAAAGAAGGAAATCCTGTTATTTGTGAAGATATGGATGGACTTTAAGGACATTGGTTTAGGTGAAATAAGCTAGACAGAGAAAGTCAGATACTGTATGATATTCGCTTATATGTGGGATCTAAAAGAGCTGAACTAACAGAAACAAACCACAGTGGTGGTTGTCAGGGGTTGGGGGGTTGGGGAAGTAGGGAGATGTGGATCAAAGGGTATAAACTTTTAGTTGAAAGATGAGTAAATTCTGGGGATCTAATGTGCAGCATGATGATTACAGTTAACAATAGTATATTAGATACTTGAAAGTTGCTAAGAGAGTAGATCTTAAATGTACTCACCACAAAAAAGAAATATTAATTAAATGAGGTGACAGAGATATTAACTAACTCTACTGTGGTAATTATTTCATAAGATATGACTGTATCAAATCATTACACTGAACTGCTTAAACTCTCACAATGCTATATGTCAATTATATCTCAATAAAGCTGGGAAACAATAAGAGATTCTAAACAGGTTTGAGTACACTTTCAGGTGGGAAGAAAAAGATGGCCCCAGGCTCAAGAAGACAAAGCTGAAGCAATGAAGAAAAGTAGTGGGTTTTAAGATAAAGATGAGTTAACTTAAAACTTGTGGGGTATTAATGGCAGTTCTAAGGGGTGGCCTGCACTTTTGGAGGCCTCCCTGCTGCTCAAACTTAATCACCATAACACCCCACAAAACCACCAGACACAAACAAGTTTCTTATCCTTGCCATGGAAATGCATCTTCAAGATTAGTATTCACTCCAAAATAGATTGGCCCTTTAAGTAATTCCTACATAGATTTTCTTGAATTGCCAATGAAGTTGTAAGACAAGCACAAGACTATCTGTGTTAATTCTCTCTTCCTACATCCAAGCATTGCTATTAAAACCACTTTCCCCCCCACACTGTAAACTATAATTTCTGGCATTTGTATATGACTTATAATTGAGAAACGTGCCAGATGACAGATTCAGAGTTTGAGATTTACCAGCAGTTTAGCTATCTCTCCAGGTGCAACCCTAGTAATAGATTTTATCTGTTCATTTTTTCTTGGTCAACTTAGTTATTTGCTTGTACAACACAGCAGAAGTTTGAATTTTAACTGAAATTCAGATCCCTAAACATCCCTTAAAATGTCTTTAAAATAATAGCACTACAATCCAGCATTGGGGAAAAAAAAATCATACACAGAAAATTGCCTGTCACACACCAGGCAATGTAATCAAAGTTGGTAGAAATTGTCAAATTTCTCAGTATAGAATAAATCTTTTCAAAATCTGGACTTCACAGGGAATGGATTCAAACATGAGGAAGAACTATGACACAGATGCCAACAGCTATAAAAAAAATGTATTTTGGCAGACTTGAGAGAAAGGCTATTTAATTTTCAACAATATTTAAATTAATTATAATTAAGAAACAAAACAAAACAAAACAAGAATTTAGCCAAATAGGAAATGCAGACAGAATCATGTTACTGTTTCATATTATTAGAAATCATATATTGAAGATTAAGGATACTTATATAATAAAGCTTACACATATTATTACATAGTAGAAATGTGTCACAATTATCAATTGTTGGAGGTGATTCACAAAAATCTTTGTACCCTGAAATTGAATTAGGTATAAGCTCAAATTGTAACTGTGACATTTAAGAGGGAAAATAGGAATCTGAAAGGATAGCATTATTCATTTTTGATTCATTAAAAAGTTCTGTCTTTAACAGTACATTATTCAAAAAAGGATTGTGTATCTTATAACTTGACGATGCATTGGCTTCATGAAAATATGACAGTAAAATCATGATTAAATACTCTAGCTAGATCTCACCAGTGTTTCGAGGATTTAGGACCCTCAACTCACTGGGGTTATTCTAGTGTTAGAAAAATTAGTGAGAGCTTGTCAAGAGAATAAGGGTGAAAGGGGTCAGGAGTATGAGGTTCAACTATCACTCTTCATATTGGCAATCTTTAGGAATTAAGTTTTAATTTATTAAAGAATAATGAATTTCCATTAGAGTTATCAATTGATAGGCGGTCTTACGATTCTGAATGCTACCCTCACGCCCTGTAGAATAGTGAATTTGAGAGTTCCTAGTTTAACTCTTTCAATACCGTACTTGCAGATACCCTATTGTAAAGTTGAGCACATTTGCTAAAATATGTACCTTTTCAGAAAAAGTTACACTAAAGTGATTTTCCCACTGTAGGCATTGGAAAATTAAACATTGTCCTTGGATTGTATCCATTCTAGCTGGTTATTTATGTATATGATAAAGAACACTTTAAACTTTGCTCTTTATAAACACATAAAATATTTAGTTGTGAAAGAAAGAATCCACATTTTGCAATGATAGCTATTTGGGTCCATCCAAGACTATTTCAAATAATCTCAATAGAGGTTTTATATTAGTTACCACTAACTTTTTTTTTTTAAGATTTTATTTATTTATTTGACAGAGAGAGACACAGCGAGAGAGGGAACACAAGCAGGGGGGAGTGGGAGAGGGAGAAGCAGGCTTCCCATGGAGCAGGGAGCCCGATGCAGGGCTCGATCCCAGGACCCTGGGATCATAACCTGAGCTGAAAGCAGACACTTAACAACTGAGCCACCCAGGTGCCCCTAGTTACCGTTAACTCTTAAATGAAGAATTGTCAGAGCATCAAGGCAAGTGTGACTAAGAACAAATAATTCAGTTGGTTTTTCATCACTAAAGAACCGCATCACCCTTTGTTTGGCTACTTTGTGTCCCATGCTGTTTTACCTTAGCAAGACTGTTTCTTTGAAGCTGAGTACTTAGTACTTACTGTTGTCCAATTCCCCACTATCACCAAAAACAAGTACCCAGGCATGAGGCAACTGAGAGAAGTACCAGCATTTACAATCTATATTCCCAGTCTGTAAACCCAAAATTCAGCTGAAGCAAAGTATATGGACTGCTATGCCAGCCATTCTTTGCTAGGCCACAGGAACACTGATCAAATGTCTCGTGTTATAGTCCAGGTTGATATTTCTTGTCCATGAGAACCTTGTCATCTCTCCCGGCTCCTCCTCTCCATCCTTTCTATAATAATAACTTCCAAAATCTGTTTTTTCCTAAGTAGCCTGAAAAATATCTATAATCTTCAGCAATCTTATAATCCTGTTTTTATACCCTGTGAAGCTGTGGGAGCCTCTTGCTTTCCCTGGTATATGATTCTTCTACCAAAGAACACCCTGCACAGCCCTTGTCTTTTCTTTCTTTTTCCTTTTTTTTTTTTTGTAAAAAAGTGTTCTTTTTATCAAAGTAGCAATTATCCATAGGCTTAATAACAGAGATCTAGTAAACCTGTTATAAAAAAGCAATTTGTGGTTCACACTCCTTATGTCATGCCTGTTCCCCCAGAGGTAGCAAATTTCATATTTACCTTTTGTTCTATAATTTTATCCACATTTCTTTTTTTCTAGTCTTAGATACTATTTACCTAATATCTTAAGAAATTTTTTTTAGATATTATTATCATCTATAAAATTCTATTTACAGGTGTTTGGGGGTTTACCTCTCTTAAATTCAAATACCCACAATAAACCTCATCCTGTCAATCTAACTATAACAAAAATTTGGTTATACTGTTTTCTATGATGGCCATTAACATTATCCTTTAATTGTTGATTATTATTTACAGCTGAGCTATGTTATTTATTAGTATTATATTTCCTTTCTTGTATAATTTCTTTTTCCCTCATAATTAATAGTATAGTTATTTTTCATTGGTAAGGATTTTTTTATACTTTTCCTTAATTCATCCTGAACTCTCCCCCAGAAATAAATATCTCCTTTAATACAGTCAAACACATCAAAATTTCTATTCCTTTCTTTTCTTTTCTTTTCTTTTTTTCTTGAAGTAAGTTTCACTGGAATCCTCCTGCTCCAATGAGTCATTTCCTTTATGTACCTGCTGCATGACTGTCATTTTGGGCATTTCATTTGTGCTGGTCTCCATTTCTCAAATTAACAGTTCTCCACAAATATGTCACATCCCTTGACTCTCAGTTCCTATTTAAGACTGAAGCACAAATAATTCCATGCATTGGGGTTCATTAAGAAGTGATCATTACCCTATAATGATCAGGCAGGGATCCATCAGCCTAGTTGAGTATGTGTAGATCTTTCCTCCTGAGTTTTTACATCTTCATTCATCAGACAGAAATTACCCAGCCTCAAAATGACTGCCTCCAATATGGAAGCAAGGTCAAGGAAGAGTCTAGAAGTCCCCTGTTAGGTATGTAGACTTTGACTTTGACCTGTTATTTTTGTGCATAGTGCTCCTTCTCAATATCTCCAGAGAGGAAACTTACAGAGTTCTCACCAATGTTGCCTTACTTTGCAAGATAGATGAGGGAATCTTTGATATCTCTTTTAAGATAGTCTGTCGAACAGTCATTTGGCTTTGAACCACACAGCACTCCTTTGTTATAACCCACTTCCATTCCTGAACCTTTACATGGCTAAGCCACATCTTGACTATCTTCCTGAAAGCTTTGGTGTCAGTTTTCTCAGTTCTGCTGAGCTTTATCCACATTCCAGTTTCAAAACTTCTGTTGACTTCTATTATCTTCTTAACTCTTTTCTTGGTGCTTATGTGTTTATGACTTTTAAAAATCTTTAATTGTTATATTGCCAGAGTTTCCAGAGAACAAGGAAATAAAAGTATGTGCTCAGCCCACCTGTTTAACTGGCTCTCTGCTGCTTTTTAAATCAATTTCTCATTAGTGAAAATTTCCCTCTAACTGTTGTCCTCAGTATATTGCAATGCTCTTCACTTCTCTCTTATTATAAAGCCGTGGAGGGTTCATCTCCTAGGAGATGGGCAGTAACTCTGCAGTTTCATCATCTTCAGGACCAATCACCTAGCTAGCTGTAAGGTAATCTGCGATTAGCAGTGTTTCTGCCTCCAGCCATCAAAATGGGAACTTTAAGTAATGCAGAAATCATCCTTATATGTACATCCCCTGAAAACAATTCTTTCTCTGAGTCTGCAATGGCTTAAAGTTGAGTCTTTAAATATATAAAATTCATAGACTATATTTTTATGGAACTTCTGCTTGCCTAACCCATGCTCTGTTGAGTCTCTGTTGGCACTTATTTTCTTTCAGTAGGCACAAATTTACACCTCTCTTTTTCTCTCTGAGAATCCTAAGTGTTGATGCTTCTTAGGAAGAAGATACTCATAGTACTACAGTGAGCTACACAAATGTGTTAACCAAAAACATGGCATCAGAATCCCTCTTAGAAAAGTAATGATCATTGCTGAGCAAATCACACTGTTGAAACTCTATGGGGGAAGTAGAAATTTCAAGCTCAGGTTGTGGAAAAGAGCAACAGTATAAGCTAAAGTGCTCAGCCTGGGCCAAAGAGAGGAATTTCTTTGGCACCTGACTAATGAAGGAATTGGATTATAGAAGATGGGAAGAGTTTGGGAAAAGATCAACAAGGTTTCAGTTATTTTGTATTAACTTGAACATAAACATGATCATAAACTCTATCCCTGCATTCTTCAGAAGGGAAAGAAAAGTGGGATAAGAGAAAAGTACAAACAGGATTTAAATTCTATCTTTAGTATTCTATTTCTTAAGAAGAAATCTGAATTAAATATGGCGGAAGGGTAGGCTATATTAGATTATGTGGTAGGCATATAAGTATTCATGATGTGTCTTTTTGTGCCTTTCCATATGCTTGAAACACCTCATAATTTAAGAAAAGGCAACAACAAAAGAATATGGCTAGTAACTCTGAATTGGAAAATCATATCCATTTTTCAACTTAGAGAACCAAGCCTATGGTTGAAAGTTTATAAATATCAGCCTGATCGGAATTTTCCCAGGTCAAGAGACCTAGGTCTAGGACTCATTCCAACATCTGTCCAAAACTGACCTTTTATCTGACAGGCAAATTAAGAGGAAAAAGAAATTAGGAAAATAGAAAAAGAAGTAGCAATTATCTTCCATTACAAAATAAAAAGCAGAATTATCAAAGGTGAAATAGATATTAAAGGACTAAGAAAAAAATGTAGTGTTCCTTGCTTTGTGTCATGTTACTCTACGCAGGCTGATTTCCAGACTCTGTTGCACTTAACCCATCCTTTACATGAGGGTCTACTTTTTGCTATTTTGTTTTCTATGTCATGCCTTCTTTCCTCATCTATTTATTTGAATGTCTTATTTCCCCATTAAGACTATTAAGTTAAAACATTATCATTTACTATCACTTCTGATTTGTCTTCCTTAACACAATTTTCTATATTTATTTGGGGTTCAAGGATTTTTTATTTTTTATTATTTTTTTAAACATAAGATCCTTCTCATCATCCAACAGTTCTGGTATCTCATGAAACACACCTTAAAAATGATGGATTAGATAATTCCCTAAGGCACATTCAAGGGCTAATATTAGATGATTCCATCATTTCCTCAAAATATTGCCCCTTCCTGTGCTGGTGGTATATATATGTTCTGCTGTATCTTATTAAACAGCAGATGCTTAGGTATCCTGCTGTCATCCAGGGAGCACGTTTATTTTGTAACAAGTGACACTTCCAGATGGTGAACTGGATGCAATCTAGCAAGCTGTTGATGAAAAGGCTCAGGAAGTAGTGTAAGGCATTTGTGGGCAGTCCAAATTCCATTCAAAATTAGATATGAACACCATGTTTTACACATTCAAATGTTTTGGAGCTTAATGTCAGGGTTCAGCTTTGTCCTTTAAGCTCATAAAGGTCATGCTTCATCATCAAACTCAATACATTTCCTCCATTAGTGTGTTATTTTAGTAGCAGATTTTGTAAAGTGTTGTGATTTCTGTCTTACAAATAAAAAATCGCCATATCTACTATACTAATAGACATATGACCTTCTCTTTTAGCTTATCCACATGCAGCATTTTATCTACTCTGCAAAGCAAGTTGGATTATTTTTGGCCTTTCTTACTTATATTTTTGTATATTTTCATATAAAATGAGTTATTTATTAATGTTTTCTCAGCTGATTTTTCATTTTAAAACGATCATTTGAGAATGATCATATGTCAAGGGCATATTAAATTATATAATTTAGGTGTGTTAAGTTATAGGCCTAGAACAATAGAGAACAGTAAAGCATAAAAACTCCTAATTGAAGGAAACACTGAATAAGTGAGATCACTGCATCATACATGAAAGCACGTAAGGACAAATTTTAGAATCTAACTGAATTATTCTGAAACAAATTCTCCGGCATTAGCGTAGGGTTTCTTTTACTTTTTCCCTTCTTGCTTCACAGAAAGAGTATTCTCTAGTTGTCTCATAGCAATTGCTTTTCTAAATGATTTATATTGGGTTATGCCCAGTTATAGTGTTCTAGTTTTCATAAATCCAACAAGGTTCAGATAAAAGAAAGTAGCTAATTTGATCTGAGGATTCAGCTTAAGAATTTACTTTTGTAATATCATTATCCAGGTATATAGTATAATCCACATGCAAAGTGGCTTATTTCCAGATAAATAAGCCATGAAAAATGAACTCTGAGTCTACACAGAAGTAAGAGAAAAATGTACAAAACTTACTAGAGCATCTGTATTAGTTATATGTCATCATATAACAATTTACTTAAATATAACTGCTAAGCAACAAATATTTTATTATTTCACAGTTTTTGCTGGTCAGGATTTTTGCCATGGTCTAGTGTGATCCTCTGGGTTAGAGTCTTACTTGGTTGAAGTCTTACTAGGTTGAGTGCTGCAGCCTCCTCTTAAGACTCACGTGATTGTTGTCAGAACTTGGTTTCTCTCTACTGAATTGCCTCGAGACAAGGCAGTTGGCTTCTCCTAGGGTTAGTGATCCAAGAGAGAGCAAGAGAAGGTACCCAATAGAAAAACCAGGGGCTTTTTATAACCTAATCTTGGAAGTGACATACCATAACTTCAGCCATATTGTGTTCTTCAGAGTCTTCAAATCCTGATGGCAATCAAGAAGAATGGATTACACCAGAGTGGATACCAAAAAGCAATGGTCATTGAGGGCCACCTGACAGTGTGATTACCATAATATATATGTTTTGTATCTTACATAACTGAAGTAAATCCTATTCTGAGTGACTTTAAGTGTTTTTAATACGTAAGGTCAGTAGGACGTAATTGAGGCATACAGGTCTTAAGAACAGGAGTTAATACCCAAGGAAGTCTAAACAACGAAGTCTCTTGGGGTAATTTTCCATTCTTTGTGTAAACAAACCTAACTTAAATGCTAATAGAGAATTGGCCTCACATAATTCCACACTAGGAAGAGTAGATTGTTCCATCTGTGAGGAGATTTACCTGACTCCAAAGGGAAACATTTATGTATGTGAATATTATATATGGACATATATCTTTATGGTAAGTTATAAAAATCCTATTTGATAAAGTGCCTTCGTAATTGTCCACTACTTTTAATGCACAGAAGCAAAACAAACTTAATTTTTATAACAGGGTAAGAGGTTAAAACCATTTATGAACAGATATTTTATATTTCATTATAGAATGTATTGTTCCTAACAATTTAAAGATTTACATAGGTATTATCCTATTATACTTAGTAACTTTATTTATTGCAGAAGAAAATATTTTTGTTCCTCTGAACAAGGAACATGATAAAAGAGGAGATTTTAACCTATCTCTGACACATAAAATACCAACAATGAACTGACAATCAGAAAGATGCCTCTCTTTTTCTCCCTTTGATCATATTTTCTCTATTCATTTTAAAATTTCCACTGAAACCATAACTTACATTTTATACCATTCAAAGGAATTAATATAAAGCCATTCATATGGAAGAGAAACTTCAGGTCATTTATTAATTATTTTATTTCGGTTAATAAAGTCTATGCTATGAAAGAATTCAAAATGTTAATTCCTAAGAAATGCATAGAAAATATTAGTTGCTTTACAAAGTCATTTTCCAAAATCAATACAGCCTCCCACATTAGAGTGACACTTTTTTCAAATAATCCTAATTACCATCTCATATCTAAACATTGAAAAAGTAACCTATTTCAGATCAATATTTCACAATAGATACTTTTAATGATAGCTATCCATATTGCACAGCTTTTGTTTGTTAAGCTGACACAGAAAATTAGCTCTGCTTTTTCTTGCTTATGATTTGCACTTGCACATGAACCAGATGGCAGTAAGAATCAGATAAAAGAATAATAAACTTAAGCTAGAGGAATTGAGATTGTTTGAAACAACATATCATTTCAAAGATATAAAAGCCCTGATGGTTAAATCCTTTCCTTTTGCTCCTTGCATGAGCTGTCTAATGCATTTATTTCCATCTACCTTTATTGGAGAATCTGTCCATTAAATTAAACCACGGAAATGCAGGGCAGATGAGTCTTCATTCGGGGAACTAATAAGCCCACTAAGTCATGAACAGTACATCAGATGAGCTGTAGTTTTTCACCTTTCTTACACACCTGGGAGGCATTATACAATTTTTCCTCTGAAGGGGACTTTTTTCCCTGTCCAGAGGAAATACTTTTCTTACAGAGGCTCTAAATAATGAGCCACTTTAAGGTAACTCTGTGTGGAGGGACTTGCGTAGCAAAAGTACATCACAGGATGTGTGCTGTATGAAACCCAAGCTTATTACTTTGATGTACCAAATGATGCCACAACTCAAAAATTCCTAAAGCTCTATCTGTTTGGCATGCAATGAAGGAAGTGACAAATAAAGATGTTCTAATATAGCCTTGCTGTCTCCATGTCAAGGTCTGCATGAAACAGAAAACTGCTTCTCATAAAAAAATCTTGTGAGATACTTGCATGAGTGTGGATCCTTGTGAGATTATAAATATGTCCTTACTGCATGAGAAGTTAGCTTTAATAGCACATTAAATGTAGTTAATAAAAAAGCTATCCTGACAATGGATAAAAAGAACAGAAGAGGTTGAACTAGTGAATAAAGAGGAGCAAGAGATGAAAATTTAAGAGAACACCAGTTATTTCAAATTAAAGAATAGTGAAGTAAGGAGATTTTTCTTAAAAGATTGGATTTTTAAGTAATCTCTACACACAATATGGGGCTCAAACTCACAACCCTGAGATAAAGAGTCACGTGTTCTACTGACAGAGCCAGCCAGGTGCCCCAAAAAGCAGAGATATTTACATATGTATGAAACAACCTACCTATCTGCATTAATCAAATACTGATACAATAAAAATGAAATAATTATGTGGAAATCTTTTAAAGTATTTTTTTATTAGTTTCAAATTTTTCAAATATACATTTTGATAAGTTAACTATTTCAAATGAAAAAAATCATCCTACAATTCTGGGAGTCTGAGGAAATGTTAAAAAAATAAACATTTTCAGGTTAGAACTAAGAAATTGGAATTGCTAAAATGTCATTTGCTAACAAAACCTGTTTTTTTGATACTATTTGAATTGATGACTTCACATAATTATGTGAAATACTACCAATATTTTTCAGTAAATTGAAATGAATAAGTAAGGCAAGTTGAAATAACTAAAGGGGTAGGGTAAGTTATGCATGAATATTTCATAAGCTATTGTTGGTGTTGTTTGTGTAAATTATAGGTTAAATTCTGACAGGCTGGAGAAAGAAAGCCAATAGGAAATTGAACGCATGCAAATTCAGTCTCTATATTTTCAACTTCAGATAACATTTCTTATCTGATAATTTACTTCTATTTATACTCTGAATAATGATCATTTTAAAGCACCTATAAAAAGGTAATATTGATGAATATCATCCTGAATTGAGAGAAAAGGATTGAATCGAGTCAACATCCACTTGACAGAATTAAAGATCTGTACTTGTCAAAAAGTAACTAGCTTAAAACCAAATTTCAAAATTCTGTTAATGAAAATAGATTAAAAATTCAAATTTGAGGGTGCCTGGGTGGCTTGGTCAGTTAAGCATCTGCCTTTGTCTTGGGTCATGATCCCGGGGTCCTGGGATCGAGCCTGCTTCTCCCTCTCCCTTTGCCCCTCCCCCTGCTCTTGCTTTCTCGCTTACTCTCTATCTCAAATTAATAAATAAAATCTTTTTTAAAAAATTGAAATTTGTTCACCAGAAACAAGTTGAATTCAATGGTCCTTAGCATTCTAAGTTTAATGCAAAATAAGTAAAAATAAAAACCTCTGTTATTTGGGCGCCTGGGTGGCTCAGTTGGTTAAGCGATGGCCTTTGGCTCAGGTCATGATCCTGGAGTCCCAGGATCGAGTCCCACATCGGGCTCCCTGCTCAGTAGGGAGTCTGCTTCTCCCTCTGACCCTCTTCTCTCTCGTGCTCTCTATCTCTCATTCTCTCTCTCAAATAAATAAATAAAATCTTTAAAAAAAAAAACAAAAAAACTCTGTTATTCATTTTTTAATGTTCCTGAAGACACAGCTTTAATAATGAAAATTTTGGAAGTGTCATTTTATCTACCAGTTTATAGAGCAAAATTGAACACTGTTTGGATTGTATTAATAATTGGCCCAGTCTGACATAATAAACCATTCGCCTCCTGCATTTTCTAAATTTTGGTCAATATGACATATAGGTGCAATGTCCTTGGGAAAAATAGCACCAAAATGGGGAAGAAGGAACCACTTGAATAGCATCCCAGGGCTTTCAGTAAATTACCACATATAGAGAAATAGACTGTGGTATGGAAGGTTAATCACTGGCTGCTGAAGAATGAGTCATATATTTACTTATTCACCAATTCCACTTGCAAAGAACATTTGGGGTATGTTTTGGTGCATGTATCACCTGTCAGTGTGCTTCAGACAATAGATAAACTGGTGGGGAGTTTATGAATTTAAAGCGCAACAAGGAATAGATCTAACCAACTGCTTTCATGGAATTTAATTCTTCTATTTTAATGAAAATATTCTGAACTTCTTAAAGTTCACAATGTCATTTAAGAGGAGCTTTTGTTTTTCACTTAAAAAAAAAAACGAAATAGTCACATGGCCATAGTGATAGCCTTAATTTTTAAGAACTCATGGATGTATCCATTAAGTGAGGAAGAAGAACTGATTTTAGATTTGTATTTGTGGATATTCCAAAATCATCCGGAACAGAGTTTAGCGGCTGCAGGAAAGTGATTCTGAAGTTCAAAACTTCTATACAACTGTTATTATTCTTTCTTCTGGTAATGTTTGTATATATTAACTATGTCTAATACATTTCATTGAAAATTATCATATTATTTTGAATTTTTTGCCACATTGAGAAAAAACAAATCTCTGAACAAAACTCTCAGTTGTTATTTTGTTCTAATAAAAATCATGACAAATATAAAAGCCCAATATAAAGCCTCTTAATACCAGAAAAAATAAAAGACAAATAATAACCTTTGCACAAAAATTAAACTGCTAACACATTAACTGCAGTATAGGCTCAGCTATTATAAAAAATCAAATTGC
>NW_027397069.1:34096820-34204808 GCF_003265705.2 Callorhinus ursinus
AAAAAATCAAATTGCAAAATTCAAAATACAGTGATATAAATGAAAAGAGTATATATATTTTCTCTCATCACAGTCTAGAGATCAGTGGCAGGTTCAGATGATTCTGCTCCAGGAAGCAAACAGGGTTCTAGTTTCATTTCACATTTTTGTTTTGCCATTGCCAATGTGTTATTCTCCTCTGCATTGTTGAATGTAAGTCAATGCTCTTCTACACTGTAGCCTGTGGAGAGAGAAAAGGCAATTCAAATAAATTTCATTTAACAAGTGAGTTGGAGGTTCACTCATTCTCACATTCTACTGAAGGAAAAATGTCATAACTAACTGCAAGAGAGGTTGGAAAATGTCTCAACAGTCATGTGCTCAGCAAAAATCTACTGTAATGGAAGAATGGATTTGGGGCGGCTGTGAATAAATGGACCCAAACGCATGGGTCCTTCCTTATTCATATATGCAGTGCTTTCTAGAATTTATTGCATCTGGCTCAGCTTAGGAGGTCTTAGTGAAGTCTAGTGGTCTCCATCAAGTCTAAATATGACTCTGCAACCTAATAATCTATAAACTAATAGACAATTTATATAACAACCTCTCACCCAAAATGTAATAGCGTGATATATCAGTCCACCATATGCAAATAAATGGCTTTGGTAATCCAGACATTTGGTTTGGTTTCATCAACAATAAAATTCTCTCAAAAAACTTGAGATTGTCATCTTATTTTATTCCAGTCAGGTTTTTTTGTTGTTGTTGTTAAAGTACCCATTCCCAAAGATTTCTTCCAGACATGATGCCTCAAGCCTACCAATTCTTCTGTTTACTGGTTTTGGGCTAGACTCATCCATTCTCCAATGATGTGAAGTCATCTAAATGGAAGACACCTTGAAACTATGCAGTTGGATGATAAGGCAACACCTTCATCTGAGCTTTACCACAGACTGGCTCCCTATTCTGCCTAAAAAGTTTAATTTGGAGGCTGTGGAGATAGGTTGCAAATGACAATCTCATCTTTTGCTATTTAGGATAAAAAAGCAGTTGGTATTTTAATACTTTTAGGGCCCAAAATAATGCTTGCTCAGTCAATATGATTGCTGATTGTAGGCAGAGATTGCCTCTCTTAGCAGTGCTATATTTTCTTCTATGTAGAATTGCAGAACTTATCATTTCTCGTCTGATCTCAGCTCTCTTTACCAGTAATTTTGCTAAAACAACAAAGAGCAGCCATACACATCATTCGTCTGACTTTTTTAAACAAATTCCAGTAGAGCTACAGATTTCTAAGCATATGGTATGCCATTGAAATTATCACAGGTGATAGCTTTACAACTGCTCTTCTGTGTCCTGATATAAGTTGTCATTTTTCCAGCCAGAACACTCACGCCATCCCTTTTCACCTTCTTATAGCAATGCCTTGCCACATGATTTGTTTTTTGTTGAATAGCATCTCACTTCCAGATATCCGTATTGTACTTTGAAGGAAAAAGTTGATTACAAACAAAGCACAGAATACATTAGTTTAAATAGGAGTTATTGCTCTCACATGTGCAGTATGGGAGTGGTTTGGACTGAAAAGCATCATGCCTCTGTGAAGTCCTGTTTTTAAGGAAACCCAAGTTCTTCCCATTTGTTGCCCTTTCTTCTCCTACAGAATTGATTTCAACTACATGTCTGAAAGAAGTTATTTTTCAAGCCATGTTTCACCCCATGGAAATAGGAACATATTATTGCGGGTAGGAGACTTCCTTTTGAGTGAGACAATCAAATGTTACACAGATTACATCTACCATCCATATTCCATTAGAGAGAACTTATTCTCTTGGCCACAGTTACCTATAGAGAACCCTCCAATGAGGGACTTGTAAAGGGGACTTTTTAGAGTGTTGTCAGCAGATATATTTCAACTGTCAGGTTTTTCAAATATTACCTCTGTTGCAAAGAGTTATTTTGTCTAAGGACATGTTCCATTCAGGACAACCTATACGCATTGACTAGTCCATGTGGAGATAAAGAGTCTGGCTCCCTCACCAAAACTGAGGACAACGTGGAAACCCTATTCAATTTCCAAAGCCATCCATGGGCTCAGGCAAAGCTGGGCTGAAGCATGGCTTCTCTTTCTGACCACCATTTTTCCTTCCCTGCTTCCACAGGTATTGATCCTGAGGACCCTCCTCAACAAACATCCTGAGCCCTAAACTATCTCAGAGTCAGGTTCCTAAAGAACCCAATAATCAACAGTGATAAGGTATTTCATTTAGTTAATGCAAATATAAATTTATCTTTCTATCATTTAGCTAGCCACACCAAGGCAAACATAATAGATGTCCCTATGCATGCCTTCCACCTGATTCAAACTTTCCATCAATATAGAAGTTTTTCTCAAATAAGGAAGTTATCCTCTATCCTTGTCCTTGTGACTACAGTACCAAATGATTAAGGAGAATGAAGAAAATATGTGATTTTTATTATTTTAGTGTACATTACCATGGCTCCTTAACAATACATTTATTATAGCTGTATTCAAAAACTACTACCTGTTAGGAGTAACCAGACTGACTCTCATCACTTCATTCCAAATTCACATCACCTTACTAGGCAATGGCAATACTCTGACCCTCTCTGCTTCTATTTGTAAGTACTAGTTTTCATTTAAATGGTTCATGTCAAAGCCAATACATCATATATCACTTGAGACTAAATAAGGAAGACTTTCATCAGTCTCATAAGTGATGCTTGTAAAAGAAAGAAATGCACACAGAGGAAAGACCATGAGGTCTATGAGGGTTCAGAAGACAAGGAAGATTTAGCTTGCTCCTTCCCTTTCTTAAGGACAAATGAGGAGGAGAGAACTAGAGAGAGGTTGTCAGTGGGCACAGGAGTGACTCTCCCTCTGACCAGGGGAAAGATGTTCCCAGAGCAGGGGAACAAACAAAGGTGAGTAAATTCCTGCTAGTTGGAAGATAAGACTTCATTCTGAATAGCCTATGCCATATCTATCCTGCCATTACATTTTTTTGAAGCAAATGAAGGCTAAAATTTTAATACATTCTACATTACATAAATTACCATAGTGTGTTTTGCAGTTTTGACCTTTTCAGCATTCCTTCTATAATTTGATTGGGCAGCTATTATACTTGCTTTCTGTTTACAACATTTAACCTGAAAGGAAGAGAGCTATTGAGCCAAACAAGGAAAATACTAAAATAACACAGAGACTTAATTAGAGGTATAATGCGCTGCAAGTCAAAGGACCAAAATGCCAGCAAGTCTGGAACTGCCTTGTGAGTTTCTTGATTGACAGAAGCAGCAAGAGAAGTAAAAATGATAAGTAAAGTGAGGACAACCAAAACCAATTATTGGTATTATTCAAAGGTCATTTACATTAAGATTTTCTCTAATATATTAGATGCAATAATAAAAATGTTTTAAAAATAAATTCACAATTGAGGAATGTGAAATGTACTGAGCTTATGATAGAATATCTTTAGACAAATAATATCTGGCAGAACAAATCCAATCCACCAGGTGGCATTTCTTGAGTGCTTAGAATGTATTGGACTAGGAACTGAGTACAAATAAACATAATACATATTTCAAACAGCTTACAATCTCCAGCTGAAGTTGCAGACAATGCATGTGTACTGACACAGATCCATACATCTGAGTGATTTTCCCCAAGAGCATTCAGCAACCTGAATGAAGAAGTAGTGGCAATGGACAGTCGGATTGATTGAGGATTGAATTTTGCCAGTCGGTGTAACAGAAAGATTAAGGAACAAGGAAGCTGAGGTTGTTTGTAAGATGGTGGTTTTAGTGAGTTCTAGGAGTATGATGAATGGAATATAGTATGTGAAGTGGGGGAAGAAAGACACAGTGGACAATAAAGAGAATATACAGGGTTGTAAGGGAGGAAGCAGAGATTGGTTTGGAAATAAGTATAAACAGAAATGCTGTGAAACTAGTACCTACATTCCTGATGCTGAACAAGAAAGACAGGGATTTGAGGCATGGTAGCAATAGCTGATATTTATCTTTCTGAGTATAACAGAGAAAGAATAAGGAGAAAGGTAACTACATCAGAGTATGTGAGTCTTAATTTTTGAAAGATAATTTAAATAAACTAATAAGAAAACTACCTTTAACCCAACCAAAAACCCTAATTATATTCTATATTTTAATCAGTTAACTTGTATGTTTAATTTGTTATAATCCACTAGTGGGCAAAGCCTGCCATTGTGAAATGACTCTAAAAGTATAAAAATGGGAGGAGGAGCAAGATGGCGGAAGAGTAGGAGACCTAAATTGCATCTGGTCCCAAGAATTCAGCTAGATAGCTATCAAAACATTCTGAACACCTACAGACTCAACAGGAGATCAAAGAAAAGAATAGCAGCAACTCTCTGAACAGAAAAGTGACCACTTTCTAGAAGGTTTCTCTGATTTGTTCAGTTTTTATTTTTCTGGGGTTGTTGTTACCCTGTTAGCATAATGTTCTCTCATTCATCTATTCTCCTCTGGACAAAATGACAAGATGGAAAAACTCACCTCAAAAAAAAAGAACAAGAGGGGCGCCTGGGTGGCTCAGTTGGTTAAGCGACTGCCTTCGGCTCAGGTCATGATCCTGGAGTCCCAGGATCGAGTCCCGCTTTGGGCTCCCTGCTCAGCAAGGAGTCTGCTTCTCTCTCTAACCCTCCCCCGTCTCATGCTCTCTCTCTCTTTCATTCTCTCTCTCAAATAAATAAAATCTTTAAAAAAAGGTACTGTTTATCAGATTTAAAAAAAAAAAAAGAACAAGAGGCAGTACCTACTGCCAGAGACCTAATCAATATGGACATTAGTAAGATGTCAGAACGAGAGTTCAGAATGACAATAATAAAGATACTAGCTGGGCTTGAAAAAAGCATGGAAGATACTAGAGAAACCATTTCTGGAGAAATAAAAGAACCAAAATCTAACCAAGTTGAAATCAAAAAGTCTATTTATGAGGTACAATAAAAAATGGAGGCTCTAACTGCTAGGATAAATGAGGCAGAAGAGAGAATTAGTGATATAGAAGACTAAATAATGGAGAATAAAGAAGCTGAGAAAAAGAGAGATAAACAACTACTGGATCACGAGGGCAGAATTCGAGAGATAAGTGATACCATAAGACGAGACAATATTAGAATAATTGGGACCCCAGAGGAAGAAGAAAGAGAGAAGGGGATGGAAGGTGTAATGGAGCAAATTATAGGAGAGAACTTCCCTACTTGGGGGAAGAAAACAGGCATCAAATCCAGGAGGCACAGAGAATCTCCCTCAAAATCAATAAAAATAAGTCAACACCCGACATTTAATAGTAAAACTTATGAGTCTCAGAGACAAAGAGAAAATCCTGAAAGCAGCTCGGGAGAAGACATCTGTAACCTAAAATGGTAGAAACATTAGATTGGCAACAGACCTATCCACAGAGACCTGGCAGGCCAGAAAGGACTGGCATGATATCTTCAGAGCAATAAATAAGAAAAATATGCAGCCAAAAATACTATATCCAGCCAGGCTGTCATTGAAAATAGAAGGAGAGATAAAAAGCTTCCAGGACAAATAAAAACTAAAAGAATTTGCAAACACGAAACCAGCCTTACAAGAAACATTGAAAGGGGTCCTCTACGCAAAGAGAGAGCCTAAAAGTAACATACACCAGAAGGAACAGAGACAATATATAGTAACAGGCACCTTACAGGCAATACAATGGCAATAAATTCATATCTTTCAATAGTTACCCTGAATGTAAATGGGCTAAATGCCCCAATCAAAAGACACAGGCTATCAGATTGAATAAAAAAACGAGACCCATCGATATGCTGTCTGCAAGAGACTTATTTTAGACCCAAGACACCTCCAGATTGAAAGTGAGGGGGTGGAAAATGATTTACCATGCTAATGGACACCATAAGAAAGCTGGGGTGGCAATCCTTATATAAGACAAATTAGATTTTAAACCAAAGACTATAATAAGAGATGAGGAGGGACACTATATCCTACTTAAAGGGTCTATCCAACAAGAAGATCTAACAACTGTAAATATCTATGCCCCTAACATGGGAGCAGCCAATTATATAAGCAAAGAAACACATCATCAAAAATACAATAATAGTAGGGGATTTTAACACCCCCACAATGAAATGGACAGATCATCTAAGCGAAAGATCAACAAGGAAATAAAGACTTTAAATGACACACTGGACCAAATGGACTTCACAGATCTATTCAGAACATTCCATACCAAAGCAACAGAATACACATTCTTCTTGAGTGCCCATGGAACATTCTCCAGAATAGATCACATCCTACGTCACAAATAGGTCCCAACTGTTACCAAAAGATTGGGATCATTCCCTGCATATTTTTGGACCATAATGTTTTGAAACTAGAACTCAATCACGAAAGGAAATTCGGAAAGAACTCAAATACATGGAAGATAAAGAGCATCCTACTAAAGAATGAATGAGTCAACCAGGAAATTAAAGAAGAATTAAAAAATTCATGGGAACTAATGAAAATGAAAACACGACTGTTCAAAATCTTTGGGATGCAGGAAAGGCGGTCCTAAGAGGAAAGTCTATAGCAATACAAGTCTTTCTCAAGAAACAAGAAAGGTCTCAAATACACAACCTAACCCTATACCTAAAGGAACTGGAGAAAGAACAGCAAATAAAGCCTAAACCCAGCAGGAGAAGAGAAATAATAAAGATCAGAGCAGAAATCAATGAACTAGAAACCAAAAGAACAGTAGAACAGATCAACAAAACTAGGAGCTGGTTCTTTGAAGGAATTGATAAGATTGATAAAGCCCTGGCCAGACTTATCAAAAAGAAAAGAATAAATAAAATCATGACTGAAAGAGGAGAGATCACAACCAACACCAAAGAAATACAAACAATTATAAGAACATATTATGAGCAACTATATTCCAGCAAATTAGATAATCTGGAAGAAATGGATACATCCCTAGAGATGTATAAACTACCAAAACTGAACCAGGAAGAAATAGAAAACCTGAACAGACCTATAACCACTAAGGAAATTGAAGCAGTCATCAAAAATCTCCGAACAAACAAAAGCCCAGGGCCAGATGGCTTCCCAAGGGAATTCTACCAAACATTTAAAGAAGAACTAATACGTATTCTTCTGAAACTATTCCAAAAAATAGAAATGGAAGGAAAACTTCCAAACTCATTTTATGAGGCCACCATTACCTTGATCCCCAAACCAGACACAGACCCCATCAAAAAGGAGAATTACAGACCAATACCCCTGATGAACATGGTTGCAGAAGTTCTCACCAAAATACTAGCCATAGGATTCAACAGTACCTTAAAAGGATTATTCACCACGACCAAGTGGGATTTATTCCTGAGCTCCAAGGTTGGTTCAACATCCACAAATCAAGCAATGTGATACAATACATTAATAAAAGAAAAAAAACAAGAACCATATGACCCTCTCAATAGATGCAGAAAAAGCATTTGTAAAGTACAGCATCCTTTCTTGATTAAAACTCTTCAGAGTATAGGGATAGAGGGTATATACCTTAATATCATAAAAGCCATCTATGAAAAATCTACAGATAATATCGTTCTCAATGGGGAAAAACTTAGAGCTTTCCCCCTAAGGTCAGGAACACAGCAGGGATGTCCACTCTCACCACTGCTATTCAACATAGTACTAGAAGTCCTAGTCACAGCAATCAGACAACATAAAGAAATAAAAAGCATCCAAATCAGCAAAGAAGAAGTCAAACTCTCACTCTTTGCAGGTGATATGATACTTTATGTGGATAACCCAAAAGACTCCACCCCAAAACTGCTAGAACTCATACAGGAATTCAGTAAAGTGGCAGGATATAAAATCAATGCACAGAAATAAGTGGCATTCCTGTACACTAACAATAAGACAGAAGAAAGAGAAATTAAGGAGTCGATCCCATTTAAAATTGCACCCAAAACCATAAGATACCTAGGAATAAATCTAACCAAAGAGGCAAAGAATCTGTACTCAGAAAACTATAAAATACTCCTGAAAGAAATTGAGGAAGACACAAAGAAATGGAAAAACACTCCATGCTTTGGGTTGGAAGAACAAATATTATGAAGATGTCAATGCTACCTAAAGCAATCTACACATTTAATGCAATCCCTATCAAAATACCATCAGCTTTTTTCAAAGAAATGGAACAAATAATCCTAAAATTTGTATGGAACCAGAGAAGACCCCGAGTAGCCAGAGGAATGTTGAAAAAGAAAAGGAAACTTGGTGGCATCACATTTCCAGACTTCAAGCTCTATTACAAAGCTGTCATCATCAAGACAGTATGATACTGGCACAAAAATAGACCCATAGATCAATGGAACACAATAGAGAACCCAGAAATGGGCCGTCAACTCTATGGTCAACTAATCTTCGACAAAGCAGGAAAGACCGTCCAATGGAAAAGACAGTCTCTTCAACAAATGGTGTTGGGAAAATTGGACAACCACACGCAGAAGAATGAAACTGGACCATTTCCTTACACCACACACAAAAATAGACTCAAAATGGTTGAAAGACCTAAATGTGAGACAGGAGTCCATTAACATCCTAGAGGAGAACAGGGGCAGCAACCTCATCGACCTCAGCCGCAGCAACTTCTTCCTAGAAACATTACCAAAGGCAAGGGAAGCAAGGGCAAAAATGAACTACTGGGATTTCATCAAGATAAAAAGCTTTTGTACAGCAAAGGAAACAGTCAAAAAACCAAAGACAACTGACAAATGGGAGAAGATATTTGCAAATGACATATCCGATAAAGGGCTAGATCCAAAATCTATAAAGAACTTATCAAACTCAACACCCAAAGAACAAATAATCTAATCAAGAAATGGGCAGAAGACATGAACAGATATTTTTCCAAAGAAGACATCCAAATGGCCAACAGACACATGAAAAAATGCTCATAATCCCTCGGCATCAGGGAAATCAAAATCAAAACCTCAGTGCAATACCACCTCACACCCATCAGAATAGCTAAAATCAACAAGTCAGGAACACAGATGTTGGCGAGGATGCAGAGAAAGGGGAAACCTCCTACACTGTTGGTGGGAATGCAAGCTGGTACAGCCACTCTGGAAAACAGTATGGAAGTTCCTCAAAAAGTTGAAAATAGAGCTATCATAGGATCCAGCTATTGCACTACTGGGTATTTACCCCAAAGATACAAATGTAGTGGTCTGAAGAGGTACATGCACCCCAATGTTTATAGTAGCAATGTCCACAATAACCTATGAAAAGAGCCAAGATGTCCATCAACAGATGAATAGATAAAGAAGATGTGTTATATATATATCCAATTTGACAAAAGACCTAGATCTACAGATTCAAAAAACTGAGTGAAACACACACACACACACACACACACACACACACACACACACCAAAACACATGGTGATCCAACTTTGAAAATTAAGGATAAAGAAAAATCTTGAAAACAGCAAGTGTGTAATAACAACTTACCTATAGATGTAAAACAATTAGAATGATATCAGGTTTTTCATCAGAAATCATATAGGTCAGGAGGGGATGGGACTACATTTTTCAAGTGTTGATAGAAAGGAAATGTCAACTCAAAATTCTATATCCAGAGAAAATATTCTTCAAGAATAAAGGGGGTATCAAAATATTCTCAGATGAAGAAAATCCAAGAGAATTTATCACCAGACTTACCCTAAAAGATTGGATAAAGGAGATTCTCTTTACAGAAAAGAAATGATACAAGAACTCTTAGAACATTGGGAAGAAAGAAATAGCAGAAAAAATGAAATTGGGGAAAATGCAGTATTTTTGCCTTCTTCTCTTGAGTGTTACAAATTTTGTTTGATGGTTGAAGCAAAAATTTAATATTGTCTGTTTTGGTTTTAAATATATGTAGGAAAGAAATTTAAGACAATCATGTTATTAACAAGTGAGGCAAAAGAGCAGAATGATAGGTTTCTGCATTTCACTCTAGCTTGTAAAATGTCAACATGAATCTACTGTGATAGGCTCTGTACATATTATGGGATTTTATAGAGATACACTCAAAGCAATCCCACTGACAATATGAGAGTTCTACTTGTTCCACATTCTTTTCATCTACTAGTTTATGTCAATCTCTTTAATTTTAGCCATTCTAGTGGGTGTGACATTGTTCTCCTGATTTTAATTTATATTTCTCTAATAACTAAGTTTATGTCTTGCATTTTTGTTTTCTATATTGTATGTCTCAATAGCAGAGATATTTAATTTTGATGAAATTCAATTTATCACTTTACTATTTTTACTGTCATTTTTGCCTTTTGGGTCCTTGGAAGAATCATTTCCTAATCCAAGATCACAAAGATATTCTCCTATATTTACTTCTACAAGCTTTGTAGTTTCAGCTTTTAGTTCTATGTCTATAATCATATTTGAATTAGTTATGTGTGGTATGAAGTAGAGATCAAGATTCATTTTTAATAGATTTTTCAAATTCTTCCGGCAACATTTGTTAAAAAATCTTTCCTTTTCTCCATTGACTTGTTTGGCTCCTTTGTTCAACACTAATTAAATCTATTCATAAACTTTCTATTCTGTTTCATAGATCTATTTTCTTTTCTATAACAATACTCAATTGTTTGAACACTTAATTTTTACAGCAAATATTGAAATAAAGTAGCATGAGTCTTTCAATGTTTTTTAAAGTCAACATTCTTTACTTTTCTAGGCCCTTTACATTTTCATAAATATCACTTGTCATTTTCTCCAAACAGTCTTGTTCAGGTCTGATTGAAAATGTGTTCATCTCTTGAACACTACAACTGAAACTAATGCTATACTATATGTTGGTTAACTGAAATTAAATAAGAAAAAAAAATGTGTTCATTTAAAAGTCATTTTGGATTGAATTCTCATCTTAACAATTTAGTTTCTTCTAATCCATGAATATTGTATATTGCTCCACTTACTTAGATATCCTTAATTTCTCAACATTTTTTTTGTTTAGTTGATTTTGTTTTTTAACTTTCATTTGTCCTGCACATTTTTATTAATTTTTTTCTTTTTTTTGATTTTTTATTAATTTTTTTCTAATATTTTAAGGTTTATGATGCTATTGTGTCTCTCAATTATTAATATAATAACAACATCAACTCAAGAACAACAATAATAATAAAATACTAACAGGCAGTTAGGCATTCAGTTAGGTATTTGCTATAGAAATATTTTTTGATAATAGAGTATCTTATTTTTTTACCCTACATGAGGATGGATTATTTGAACAAATTGAGAATAAAACATATTTCATTTACAAATAATGCAATTGAATAAACCAAGACAAATATTTCTAGGAGAATGTTGCTTAGGAAAGCAAAAAATAAAATTTCTAGCAACAGACAAAATTGTATTATTAAAAGGAACTGGTCTATTTAATGGTCAAAAGGCTAGTGTTCTGGCCTGTGATGTTCCACTAATTAGTTAGATGACCTTGGGCAGTTTATGTAATCTCTTTTGTCTCTTGACTTCAATTTTCCCTATCTGCAAAATAAAAAGGATAAGTTAAATGATCCATAAGTTCTTCTCAGTTTTAAAGGCACTCTCTTTTCAAATATCACCCAACCAAAAAGTACATATTGTTATTTAGAAGTTCAGGGAAATTATTGTATATGTTCCTTCTGTAGAGGTAGAGTGGCACGGTGGAAATATTTATGCTTTGGAGACATGGTTTATGGTTTGAATTATGTTTCCCCATAAAAGATATATTGAAGTCCTAGCCCCCAGTACCTCAGAATATGGCCTTATTTGGAAATAGTGTCATTGCAGATGCAATTAGCTTGGTTAAGATGAGGTAATACTGGGGTAGGATGGGTCCCTGAACCAATATGTCTGGTATCCTTAAAAGAAGACCGTCATGTACCCACAGAGACCCATAGGGAGAATGTCAAGTGGTGAGAGAGGCAGAGATTAGAATTATGTAGTTGCAAGCCAGGGAACATGAAGATCATCAGCAAACTAACATCTAGAAAGAGGCAAGGAAGAATTCCACTATAGATTTCAGACAGAGTATAGCCCAACTGACACAATGATTTTGGACTTTTAGCCTCCAGAACTTCTAATCTTCAGAACTCTGAGAAAATCAAGCCAACCAGTTTGTGTTAGTTATGGCAGCTCTAGAAAACTAATACAAATGGAATGCAGATTTTTATACAAGCTCTGTTGTTTCCAGTATATATGACTCTGGTACTTAAGCTGTATGAGCTTTAGTTTCATCGGGTGTAAATTTTGGATGGTGAAATCTACTTCACAGTTTTGTCTTGTGAATTAAATTAGAGAACATATAAGAGTGACTCAAATACTCTCTCACCATAGCAAGCATTCAACAGTTTCATTCCTTATAATTTATATCAGTGGTATTTGAACTGTTGGAGAAGTTTTGTAAATTGTAGATTTCTTAGCCCCATCCCAATTTTATGAGCTAAAATTTCTGGGAGTGTGTTTTATTATTATTTTAAACTTATTCCTAAGGTGATCATTATCTACTTTAGCCAGCCTACCTGTAGATCTGTTTTGGGGAGCCACTTATTTGAATAAGAATGGTTTCATTGTTGATCTAAAAGCTGTCTTACATCTATAATATGGAGTTATTGCTTTCAAACTTAAAGCACTCTTCATAGCTAGAATTAGTTTATGGAATTTATTATCCCTTTAAAAGAAAATCTATCTTCCTCTCTGGAAAGTAGTTTGTATACGTATTTTGTAAACTGGGATTTTCAACCAAAATTCTAAAGTTTGCTTATCAAACAAAAAGTTAAAAAAAGTGTTTCAAAGTCTCTAATGGTCTCTTAAGAGAATCACAAGTAATTTATTCAAAAAGACTATGAAATAATTTTGGTTACATGCATTTCACAAATTTGAATGTGTAGCTTCATTGATATTCTCTCAGAAATCTTGTTGTTGTCATAATAATCTTCATATATTTTTTTAAAGATTTTATTTATTTGACAGAGAGAGACACAGCGAGAGAGGGAACACAAGCAGGGGGAGTGGGAGAGGGAGAAGCAGGCTTCCTGCTGAGCAGGGAGCCCGATGAGGGGCTCGATCCCAGGACCCTGGGATCATGACCTGAGCTGAAGGCAGACGCTCAACAACTGGGCCACCCAGGCGCCCCAATAATCTTTATATTTTGAAATGTTTTTATTATACTCTAGATTTGTGTGTGAATGTCATATTTAACTTTCATTATCAGATTAGTAACTAGTTCCATCTCAGGTGATGGGGGGGTCAGTTCATTGTGTCTGTTATAAATTATATTTTTAGAATTTGTATTTTTATTGAATTATGGAAAAGCATATAAGCAGCAAGGACCCAAAAGCAATTTTTGAAAAGATAAAAGTTAGTGATAAAAACAGTCATATAAATATTACAGTCAAGACTTGTCATAAATAAGTAGTGAGAAGAATGCCAATACTGATGTAGATTATGAATATGTGTGAGCTGGAGAAAATAAAACTGAGGATGACAATTTTATACAAATCGACTAAAATGATTTAAAAGTTTTAGGATTGGAAAATGGATTATATTGTACTAGAAATTCATTAACTCAAGTTTTCAGTATGTCATAATTTATGAAAATTATAAATTTTCAAAGCAATTTTCATTTTGGTAGACTAATCACATTTTTTTCTAGAACAAGTACTCAATATTAATCCTGCTGTATTTTAACAAATTTATCATGATTTAGGTACCAACATTATGGACATATCAAAATGTTATTCCTTTAGGAAATCATAAACAATCATATTAGAACACATTATTTCAGATAATTAATAATAAACATTATCCTTGGAGAGAACACAGAATGGAGAATTAGCAAAACTCCTTCATCAATGAAAATATAAATGGTAGCAGACATAGCATTTTACATTTTAATTAGACCACTGATGTGTAGGACATGAATCAGCTCTTGGCATATATGATTATTAGGTAGAAGTGTTCAACAATTTACAGTCAATTCTCATTATTCACAGATCAGATTCTATATTTGTGAATTCATCTACTTCCTAAAATTTATTTGTAACCTCAAAATTAGTACTTGTGATGCTTTCATGGTCATTTGAGAACATGCTCACAGCAGCAAAAAATTTGAGTCACCTGGCATCTACATTCCCAGCTGAGATGATAGGAGTAGCAGCTCCATCTTCTTATTTCAGCTGTCATGCAGAGATGACTGGAAAATGGAAACAGTAGCAGGTAGTGAAGTCAAGTGCAAGAAGCTCCAGTTCTGGGATGAGGACTGAATCCTAACTGGCACCTGTTAGTGGGGAGGTCTTAGGCAAGTCACTTAACACTCCTGAACCTCATTTTCTCTTTTACACAGTTAAAAATAAAAAAGAAAATCAACCAGGAGAGTTGTTTTTAGGGTTTAAGATTATTATCTGTGTGAATTATGTATATCCATATGTACATATTTCCCCTGGGGCAATGGTTCAGTATTTGTGAATTCAGCTTTTGGCAACTTTATAGAACATAACTACTGTGCATAATAAGAATTAACTGTACATTGTCTCTCACTTCAAAGCTATATGAAGGGAGAAACATTTACATATACACTACCTTATGAACAATTATATAGATTGTAAAGGTGTGTGATCTGGAGCAAGTATCTTTCAATTTAATATGGAAGGTTGAACACATGAGTTTTTACATGTTCCCCAAACACACTAAAATAACAGTTAAGAGATAAAATGTAGATACACAGAAGAAAAAGGAGGAGGGAGTAGACAAGATATGAACAACTTTTGGGAGATTGAATGCGTATAATTCAAGGTAAGGATTTAGAGAAAAGAAAGGTGAAAGTATCAGGAGCAGGAAAGGCAAATGATCTTCTTCTTCCTTTCAGTAATAGGTCCCTTCCCTTCTATCAACAAGATAGAAGGAAACAGTCCCTGGACAGTCTCTAGGAGTAAAGTTACCATTCATTTTGGACAGTCTTGCAGTTTGCTGGCTGTCTATGAAGGACAGGTAAACAGTTGGCTGAAACCAATAGTATCTCTAGGTCCTTTTCTCCATTCCAGCAGGAGACAGGAAGTTGATTCTCTTGAGAGACTGAATCAGAATTACTCTGAATAAGAGGAAACAGGGCTTAGCTGTGGGCAGGAGTAAAGCACCACACCAAAATAGCAGATAGTAACTAAATGTTTTAAACTTAAAACTGTAAAATCCTAGTCTTTCCTTAGCTTTATAGCAGGCTTCCCACCTAAAAAATTGGAAGACTCCTCTCTGAGGAAGTGATAAGCCAAAGAGTAAAATCAACAAAGATTGATAGGTAAAAAAATGGTAAAGTTTACAATTTTTTTTAAAGATTTTATTTACTTATTTGACACAGAGAGAGAGCGTGCGCACAAGTAAGGGGAGCGGCAGGCAGAGGGAGAGGGGGAAAGAGGCTCCCTCGCTCAGCAGGAAGCCAAATGCAGGGCTCTATCCCAGGACCCTGGGATCATGACCTGAGCCGAAGGCAGATGCCCAACTGACTGAGCCACCCTACAATTTTATAAGAACCCTGCAAACATTAAGCTTTTAGTTAACTTTTTAACATTTTACTCCTAAATATAAACTGGCAGTCAAGGAAAAAAATGGCATAAACAGAGGATAACAAAACAAACAAACAAAATAGAAAGAGGAACTCATAAAATATTAGAAAAATACACAGAAAAGCAATTTCTTAATCTGAAATTAATAATATCCATATTAGTTATCTAGTGATGATTAATAGATTATCTTAAAATTTAGTGGCTTAAAACACAATAAATGGGTGAGGAAATCAAGAGGTACAGACTTCCAGCTGTAAAATAAATAAGTCAGAGGGATAAAATGTACATCGTGGCAACTATAGTTAATAATACTGTATTGCATGTTTGAAAGTTGGTAAGAGAGTAAATCTTTAAAGTTCTCACCACAAGGAAAAAAAAATTCTGTAATTACATATGTGACAATGTTAACTAAACTTACTGTGATGATCATTTCCCAATATATGTAAACATTAAATCATTATGTTGTACACCTAAAACTAATAAAATGGTATATGTCATTTGTATCTCAATTAAAAAATAAAGCTTCCAGCTGATTTCCAGTTCAAAATGGTAAAGAGATCACACACCTGTCTCTTCCTTTTCTCCCTAAATACTAAGGAAGTAAGACTCAAAAACTCAAAAAGTGTTGAGAACAGGAGCGAATTCTTCAATATAACAGAGAATCTGAAAAAAATAAACATTGGTTATCTCCCACAATTTCTTTGGGTTAGGAGTTTGGGAGCAGTTTAGCGATGATGTGGTTCTAGCTCAGGATTTCTCATGGTGTAACAGTTAAGATGTCTGAAATTTTAGTCATCCAAAGGTTTGAATGAGGCTGTAAGACTCCTTCAGAAGGTTAACAGGTTGTTATTAATTTTTGAAGAAGCCTCAGTTTATGTAGGCTCTCTCCCAGGGCTACTCCAATGTCCTGTGACTCTGGTGGCTTGTGTCCCCCAGAGCAAGTTTTCCAAGAGAAGCCAACACAGAAACTATAATATTTCTTATGGCATAGCCTCAAAAGTCATAAAGTCACTTCCACAGTATTCTATTCATCATACTGGCTAATCGTTATTTATTTTGGGAGGGGTCTACACAAGGGTGTGGATACCAGAAAACAAAGATCATCAGAGTTCATTTTGGAGAATGTCTACTGCATCATCTGTAGGGAAAAAGTAAATAATTAAGTTGGAGAAAAAAGGACAGATGCTCCAAAAAGGAACTTTCTAAAAATAAAACCAAATCCTTAGAAATTTCAATTTTGATGTCAAATATTAAGGATCCAATGGGAATTTTAAAATAAACTCCAGAAATTAAAATTTTTAAAAATGTCCAAATGTTAGAACTAAAAGACAACTGGAAAATTTGAAAGACATGAGTATTGTGACAAATTGCCTAAAAAGCTGCCTACCAAGAATTCCTCCCATCACTGTATATTCATGAAACTCCTCCTGTCATGTTATGGAGTCCATTTCCACTCATTTTGAATAGAGGCTGGCTCTGGGATTTGCTTTGATCAATAGAATTTGGGAGCAGGAAGATTGAGAATAGGAAGGAGGTGGGGGAAGATCCATATCCAAGCTGGCCCACTGATTTTCAATAAATAACATTCAGTTGCTTGTTTACTAAGACAATCTGAAAGAGGGTATGAAACTACCACATAGGCATATGAAATTATCCCATGGTGTGCAATTTTAGGAAAAGTAAGAGCAAGTATTTATCTGCTAACTCCTCCTCACATCTTATCTGTCAGGGCTTGAAGTTCACCTCATGAAGTATGAACTTTCCTACCATTCTAGGTTCTTATTGATGCCAGTGGACAGTAGTTACTGGGGAAGTCAGATTACCCACCACCAGCACTGCTACTCATGAGAGAGGTTCTTTATTTGACCCTGGAAATGGTGAGCCGTGAGAATATCTAGGTGTTCCCTAAGACAAGACTTGGTTGCTACAGATGCTCTGCTGTATCCACAGCAGGTGCAGTGGAGGTTATGTTATCATTTCAAGGACCCCTGAGACAGCTAGTTTTAGGAGATTAGGGGACAATAGCGGAAGTTAAGAACCTCCATTTTGTAAGCATCTCAATTTGAGAGTCTAATGGGACTTAACAAATTTTAGGGGAGAGCACATAAATTAGGTTTCATATAGTCCATCCCTTGTACCACTCAGATTTTTTCACATTCTCCATTAACAATATGAAAGTAAGATTGCCACACTACTTTACCAAGAATGGAGGTACAAATCCATCCATTCAGGAGCTGGTTGCAGAATTTTAAAAAGTATTTCAGAGGGTTAGCAAACCATGCTATAGTCCTTATCGCTGCAGCTGCTCCCAAGCTGTAATTGATATTCCTCTTCCAAATTCTAGATTCATCACCCCCTTCTGCTTTGACCAATATTTCACTTTGCCTAGTGAAGTAATGAAGTGACTGAGATCTTCAGTCTGAAGGTTCTGAATGTAGCTTTCTCACTTGTGTCTGGCTGAATTTGGTGCATATATGCAACAAGTAATGTCACCTTGAAATTCATTCATTCCATACATCTTCCTTCCTGCATCTGTTGTGCGGAAGTACCCCCAGTTTCTCTTGATACTCAGGGTTAACCATACCAGTCAATCCAGTAATTCTTTCCTTGTCTGCTAATCCTGGAATAAGGAATCTAATATGGCCTAGTGTTATTTGCAACTTCCATTTCAGTGAAACTTTTATAGTTTCCTCTGGAGGAAATTATTCCCATACTAAACAGAACCTCTATTTCAGCAGCTATTACTCTATTTCAGGGAAAGGCTACACAAATTCTACAAGTTGATCCCTGGAAGCTATGATGAGGGAATCAATTCTATTTATTCTTGTTGTTGCCTGAAACTTTTGGGAAAACAGCTCCAATATCAGCCACTGGATCAGCTCATATGCCATCTCCAAGAGGACAATGCATTCAAACTCATATTTTCCAAAATGGCCACAATACTATCTTCCATTCCCTATGGTCTTCCACAATGTAACTTTGCCAGTCCCACATCAGGAGGTGGGATCCCCACCTCCTTCAATTTTATGAATCTGAGCCAGCCTTAGTGAGTGTCAATGATGATACTATAGTCTGAATCATAAGAAGTTTTACAGTTCCCACTTTTAGAACACCTGGTGTGGGAATGCTCCCTTCCCAAACGTAGACATCAAGCCCAAGCTGCATGGCAAGCCCCAGCTGAGCTCCTGACAGCAATTGCTAGTCATGTGAATGAGCTATTAGTCCCATCAAACCTTCTGCAGCCCCAACTATAGCTCAGCCCCAAGATCTGAGCTAAGCTTTCTGAAAACGTCCAGTGAGGACATTCCAGCTGAGCCTAGTCAATAAATAGAAGAGTGAGAGATAATTTATTTAAGCCACTTAGTTTAAGCGTGGTTAGTTGTACAGCAACAGATGACCAGAATAGTGCCACAAACACTTCAAGGTGATAACCCCAAGTTGGTATCTTAAAATACCTTAAAGACTTGTCATAAGTCTTAATGTCATAAGTCATTCTCATTGTATACCCCTTTTAGTTAGAGGCTGTGTGGGATATTATGTTACCAGATTAGGCACTCTAAAAGGCCATGGTCATCAAATGGTGAAGTTGGCAGGAACAAGGAAGACAAACCCATATCCACAATGTGCACCAATTTTAGTGAAAGGAATCTCTGTACCCTCCAAAGTAGAAGATGCCTGATATAATCTACCCAAACTAGCTGGTTTCCCTGAAAACAGTGCCATACTGAGGAGCCAGCACTGTTCTTTACTTCAATAGTTGGATATTCTGCTATAGCTAATTCAGCCTTTGCAATAGGCAACCTGCAATTTTTGACAAATACATAGCTTCCAGCCATGCCACCATAGCTATTCTGTTCATAGGGCCATTTTACAGGTATTGGGATGGCTGGGGAAAGAGACTTGTTAACAAGGACAGTATAGTATGTTACCCAGTTTTTGAAAGCCTCTTCTTCAGTAAAAGCACACTGGTGGTCGTGAAGTGAACAAACGAAATCACATATGGGGAGAGGCCACAGCTGTCTCCATAAAGTCTTTGGCCTCCTGCTGCCCTCCATCCTAGAGGCAGATGAGGTGGTTGACGGCTGCCCACCATGCTATACTTTATTGCTTCATTGACTGTGTTGCAAATGCTGACAACAGTTTACCAGCCGCAAAAAAATTATTTGATTTACTCAAGTTCTTTTGCTACCATTCCAGAGTCTTGCATGTCCTCAGTTAAATGGTGCCCTTGTAAAATTGCAAGGCAAAAAATAAACTGTTTTCCCCTTAACCAAATAGATATAGTGCTGTGATGTGAAATTACTGAAAAAAATGTGATTTGGGGAAATTACAGTTCCTTGTTTAGTATGTATTTTGCATGCCCTACAGCCTTCCCTAACCAGTAGCTCCCAATTTCATTTAAATTGTAATGATTTCCTTTAAGGACAATTAAGTTGCCTAAGAGCATTTCATGCATACTAATGCAGCAGAGGCAAGGCTCAGTGTAGAAGAGAGTAATAACTGTTTATTAATATGATAATTAAGTGTTAATGCTTAGCAACCTAATGATATCTGTTAAATAACTTACATTTTGGAACCAAATCCTGGCAAATGGAATTCTATTAAAAATAACAAAATGCAATGAATATAAAAATAAATGATGCTAATCTGCCATTAAATCACATATATTTTCTGATTTGCATCTCATATGAGAGAAGTCCCCTATTCTCTCTTTTCTACCAAATATGTGAAAGCAGTGTAATTATCCATGCCCATTTTAGAGTTTTTTGGCTTGTGGATGTTTATATATATTCAAAAGGAAGGAGAGTAATAAGAAGTAGGGATGAAGATGAATAACATTTTAGAATATTCTTTTCAAAATCATCCTCTTAAAAGTATGCAGTTAGATTTTTAAGAAATTCTAAAATAAGAAAATAAAACATCCAAAATGTGACATTCAAAAATTTAACACTTTCTATGGGTCCTATTTCTCCAGGCTCAAATTATCTTTCATTTTTTCATAGGCTATTCCATAAATAGTGAATATTTCCAATATCCCCAATATTATCTGAATTATTTTCTCTTTTTAAAACTCACTTTTAAATTTTAAAATGCATATCTTTAATTCTTCATTATCATTACACTTTTAGTGACATACACATTTGAGAGTGTAATTAGCTAACCATTCTTAAGTTAACAGTTTTAATCAATCTGCTATATTGGGAGAACAAGTAGAAATTGTCATTGTTCTTGCAAAATGGATAACAGGGAAATTTTGTTCTACAAGTGTAGGTCACTCTTCTATATAAATGAAATGAACAAACCTCTTATGAGTTGCTTCCTTTTGGAGTTGTTAAACTACTTCCTGGGTAGAGATGAGACACAATGATATCTTATTCACTGAGTGATTTTTGATCTTTGATCTGGAGTCTGAACCCAACAATCAAAAGAAGGAAAATATCCCATCCAACACCACGTTCCTGAAATTCCACTTTTTCTTGCACTCCCTCAGACTCTCTCTTTTCACTGCTGTCCACAAGTTAAAGTATACACAAACTGACAGGGTAAAGTCCTTTGAAAGAAGACAAAAAGCCTGGTGAGCTTCTTTCCAGAGAGTGACATGTATGAATGTTGATAGAAGTAAGAAGTCAAATGCTTTAGTGGATCAAATAAAAGTGAAAACTAGGAACCCTCATTGGATTTAATCACAAGGAACTCCTCGATGGACTTTAAAAGGGCAGTAATCTTATAGTATTAAGAGCTAGGTCAGACTGCAATGGTCTGAAGTGTGAACTGGATTAAATTAAATCACAAAAAATTAAAACAAAAAATAATTAATTTTCAGATGGTAGCTACACTTGTGAGTGTAGCATTAATGTGTAGAGTTGTCAAATCTCTATGTTGTACACCTGACACTAATGTAACATTGTGTGTACTTCAATTAAAAAAAGGTAATTTTCACGAAACTTGGCTATAAAGGGAGGAAGAGATAGAGGACATTAACTAGAGAAAGAATATAAAATTGAGGACTCTTTTCAAAGTTAGAGTGTATGTTTACTTCAATGTGTTTAGATGTTAAAGAAATATTCAGGAGAGATTGGTTGAAGATTAACAGGAAAGGAGTAAAAAATAATTGAACGAGTTCCCTGAAAAAGTAGGAGGAGAGGAGACTCAGAGCACAAAGGTAGATATTGGCCTTGAATCCTACCCAGGAGCACCTAGGTCTCTCAAACTGCAAAAAAGGGGCTGAGTTGTTGTATTTGTATTGTGAAGGCAGTAATCTCTTACCAAGTCACCTTGAATTTCTCAATGAAATAAATTAAAATAAAAAGCACTGCTATCTAATCTTTTCTTTACTACAAGTAGTTTTATGTTTGGTGTATTTCTCTTCACAATATTAAGTAGTGGAGTTTTCAAAATCCAGACTTTCGCGGCACACCTGTCATTGTTTTCCTTTAGTCTGTAGATCTCTCAACCTCAAAGGTTGTAGCACATCTAGTTAGTCTTTCCTATTTCCAACTTCCAGCTCAAGTTATTGTCTTATGTCTGTCTTTGGATTTCTAGGATAGTGAGGAATTCTTTCCTATTTGGCCCCAGGTTCACCCCTTTGGCTTCTGGTCAAAATTAGACTGGCATACTGTCTACCTCCTTGCAAACTTGGCTGATATCCACAATGCTAACAGGAGAGGGCCTCTGTCTCTTGGCTAACTCTTCTATTCAGACTGGGCCTAAGTCCTACTCCCTCTATTAAAGCATGCTAGATATTCTGTTTTCCTACTTTTTCTGCCCAACTATGACTGTTTGTATCCTATCTTTTATAAAGTATAATAAAGAAAAAGAATGCAAACAGAATAAGAAGATTAATTTTGTTGTAAATGCCAGTTAGATATTTATGTTGAGGAGTTTGGACTTTGATTAATATTCCAAGAGCTTGGAGGTCTCTTGTTATCTAATACATGTCTCCCGAGCAACAAATAAGGGAATAGGACCCACGGCTCTAGAAGAGATTAATAGTTTGATTAATTTGGAGTTAAAATGACTTCTTATTTGATTTTATGATTGAATAAAGTAGAACTTGTGTATAAGGGCTAGCCATGTGAAACTAGTGAAAATTACACATTCCAATGAACATGTTTCCAAGGAAAGTTGTTGGGGGGGAGGGGTCAAACTCAGGTCAGGAAAAGCTAGAACATTTAGAGGTCTGAATGGAAATATAGCACATTACCAAATTTTCTTTGTTAACCTAATGAACAAATACATGTCAATGGTTTGGGGATGAGTAAATTGGTATCTAACAGTGAGTTGACTAAGAGATTCTAAGTTGACAAGAAATTTATCCCTCAAGGCCAGATGGTTATATTTAGTGAATTTTTGCTTAATCAGATTTCCTAATGTAACTGTCAAACCACGTATAAGAAATCACATGCACAGGCGCCTGTGTACCTCAGTCATTAAGTGTCTGCCTTCGGCTCAGGTCATGATCCCAGGGTCCTGGGATCGAGCCCCACATTGGACTCCCTACTCGGCAGGAAGCCTGCTTCTCCCTCTCCCACTCCCCCTGCTTGTGTTCCCCTCTCTCGCTGTGTCTCTCTCTGTCAAATGAATAAATAAATAAATAAATAAAATCTTTAAAAAAAAAAGATATCACATGCACTGCCTAGTTCAATAGGTAAATTTCTTTAGATAGACCTAAAATTGTAAAGGAGATAATAAGACAAAAAAACAAAAAGATTCATACTTGTTAAGGCATTATGAATGCTTTATTTTTGTAAGGAAACAAAAACAATAAAGTATTGATTTCAAGATGTCAAATTGTGCTCACGCATTTATATTTCTTCCCTTTAGGTAAAATAGAAATTATCAAGTAAACACAATAAATGTGAAAACAGGGCTAGGAAAAAAAACAGTGCTATCAATAGACCAAAACTTGGATTAATTTTATAATAGAGGAATCAAATGGGATTGGATTAAGAAAAAAGCCAATTAGTTTCAAAAAGCTTTTGATGAAACATATCAGAAGAGAGACAAACAGAAACAAGTGGACTTGTTTCCCCCTCCAAAAAAATCACCAGTTTGAATTATGAAGTCCGTGTTACATGTGAGCATACACTTTTGCACCTATCTCCATGTGTGTGTGCAGCTGTGTGTACTTTGTGGTTGGTGGGGATTGAAGGAGTATGAAAACTTCATCAGGACCAAAACTCATCCTGTCTTACAGTTGTAGCAGTCACTTGGTGGCAAGTCAAGTAGATAGTCCAAGATGGAGAATCCAGTACAAAAAGGTAGGGAAGCAGTTCTCCAAGTGAGCATTGTATTACGACTACCCCGATAAATACGAAAGAAGAAAAAGCTTCAATGAAGTAGTGAAATCTCCAAATGAGACAAGTTTCCTCATTACCTCCTTCCCTATGCCCTACTCATAACTGCGCTTAAATTGAAAGGCATTCTCAATACCTCACAGAAGATGAAAGTCTAGGAGTTGAGCAGTAGACAGAGATTTGATCAAAGATGTAAGGAACCCCTTTAGCCTCCTTCGCTGAGAACAGACAGAGACTGCGTGCAGCTCCAGGGGAAGTGCAAAAATGAGTTTTGCCCACCAGCTTCTGTCATCAGAGGTTTCTATCCCCCCCCACAAAACTCATTTGGAGGAGAATTCTCCAAGTATAGGAAGAGAATTCAAGTGATGAGAAGCCAAAGAATTCACTATGTTGCTCATACTCTTGATACCAAAACCAAAACCAAACAAAACAAGACTTAATATAGTGCCACAATTCAAACTCATAAACGGCACATTCTCTCATCATAATAAAACTAGAAATTAGCAACAAAAAGCAAACCAAAAAAAACAGTTTACTGCTCAGAAATTTAACAACATTCTTAATAAATCTGGGGTCAAAAACTAATTCAAAATTAAATTACAGAAGTACTCTACAAGGGGACTACAGTAGAAATGAGAGCTCCTAAATCCCAGAGGGTCACTGAGCAGGAGTCAGCACCTACCATGAGGGCTGGAGTAAGAAGCAGTGCTAAAAATCAGAGGACTAGTTGAAGGTCTATAAAAAGGAACAACTCTGCCCAATGCCTATCACCATCTTACCAATACACACGCATGCATGCACACACACACACACAAAGAGCTTAACTTCTGGCAAAAGGACAAGTGGTACTTTTCTACGAAATTAAAATAGTTGTGATCTCTCCCCTTTCATTCATAATTTTATTAATTTGGGTCCTTTCTGTTTTCTTTTGGATAAGTCTGGCCAGTGGTTTATCTTATTAATTATTTCAAAGAACCAGCCTCTAGTTTCGTTGATCTGCTCTACTGTATTTCTGGTTTCTAATTCATTGATCTCTGCTCTAATCTTAATTATTTCTCTTCTCCTGCATGGCTTAGGCTTTATTTGTTGTTCTTTCTCCAGTTCTTTAAGGTGTATAGTTGTTTGTGTATTTGGGATTTTTCTATTTTTTTGAGTGAGGCTTGGATGGCTATGTATTTCCCCCTTAGGACCACCTTTGCAGTATCCCATAGGTTTTGGACAGATATATTTTCATTCTCATTGATTTCCGTGAATTGTTTAAGTTCTTCTTTGATTTCCTGGTTGACCCAAACATTCTTTTTTTTTTTTTTTTAATGTTCTGTTAGTCACCCAAACATTCTTAAATAGGATAGTCTTTGGCTTCCAAGTGTTTGAATTTCTTCCAAATTCTTTTCTTATGATTGAGTTCCAGTTTCAAAGCATTGTGGTCTGAGAATATGCAGGGAATAATCTCAGTCATTCGGTATTGGATGAGACCTGATTTGTGACCCAGTATGTGGTCTATTCTGGAGAAAGTTGCATGTGCGTTCGAAAAGAATGAGTTTTCTGTTGTTTTAGGGTGGAATGTTCTGTATATATCTATGAGGTCCATCTGGTCCAGTGTGTCATTCAAAGCTCTTGTTTCTTTGTTGATTTTCTGCTTAGATGATCTGTCTGTTGCTGAGAGTGGAGTGTTGAGGTCTCCTACAATTAACATATTATTATCAATATGTCTTTTTATTTTGGTTAACACTGGCTTATGTAGTTGGCTGCTTCCATGTTGGGGGCATAGATATTTACAATTGTTAGATCCTCTTGTGAGATAGACCCTTTAAGAATGATATAGTGTCTTTCTGTATCTCTTACTACAATCTTTAGCTTAAAATCTAATTTGTCTGATATGAGAATTGCTACCCCAGCTCTCTTTTGAGGTCCGTTGGCATGAAAAATGGTAGAAATTGAAATAGTAATAAGGTGAGAAAGGTGAGAACAAAGGTTGTTTTGTTTGTTTGTTTTAAGATTTTATTTACCTGTTTGAGAGAGAGAATGAGCAGGAGGGGGAGGAGCAGAGGGAGAGGAACAAGAAGACTTCACACTGAACACAGAGCCCAGTATATGACCCTGACACTACGACCTGAGCCCAAATCAAGAGCTGGAAGCTCAACTGACTGAGCCACCCAGGCACCCTGAGAGAAAAAGTATTTAATGGAGTGTTAAAGCCTCACTGTTTTGGGGATTTAGAGTCCCTGCCTGACAGCCAGCTACTTGTCTGCAACCTAACACCTGAAAGGTGTAGACTGCCAGTCAACCCTAACATTTCCCCATACATCAAAGTCCCTGTAGACTTCCTAGTCAGGTAAGGTGAGAAATCATTCTGTATATACTATAGAAGAAGAAACTCATACCACCCTCCCAGGACTTAATTACTGAATAAAATGGACAATCAGAAATTACCAGACAGATATATAATGAACACCAGTAGCATTAAAGACAAAAGTAGATTCTTAGAAAAATATATAATTCAAAAGAAGCTATTTTATACTACCTAGTTAGTATATCCAGAGAGATTAGGGGCAAAAATTTACATGTTTAACACAAAAATAGAATGCTAAGGGGGAGAAAAAGGAAAGATCCAAGAACAAACTAAAACCATTATGAGAATATGGATTTTGTGTGCAAAACATGAAAATTTATCATTTTGTCCATTCAACAATTGCTTATGGAATATTGCCGTGTGCCAGTATGTCAGGCACTTTCTCCCCATGTTCTCACATTTGAAAATCGTTTGGCAGAAGAATCTTGCCGAAAATTCAGGCTTAAAATTCCATTATCACTGAAAAATGAAAGAAAATTTCTAAAATGCCCAGTAATATGTAAATAATAAAAATCAAAATTTTAGATGAGAGAAGCTGGGCACTAGAGGGAGTAGACCGGGCAAAATCCTGAGGCAAAAACGACAGAAATGAAACAAAAAAAGATACTAGATGTTGAAGAAATTTGCCAACACCAAGATGTTTGTGGCCCAGCTGTGAACGATTGGTTGTTAGGCGAGTGGGTAGGTACTCCTGGTGAGTTTCCCCACACCTGGAGAGTGTTTCCTAAATAGAGTCTCCAGACCTCCAAGGAGGTTGTACTGAACCAGGATCACCAGGGGCTGGGCACTCATAACAACTAGCCTCCAATCAGGAACTGAGTAAAAGAAAGGAAGCGGAAGTGAGTGGGTGGGTTTGTAGGCGCTAGAGAGCGACATCTTGACTTCGAAAAGGGAAACTTGAGTTCCTGAAATGCCTGAGTTCCTCAGATCCCCTGGAGCTTCAGGCCTTAGTGCTTCTTCAATGAGGTTAGTAGGCTTCTTTATTTCTGCCTTACTTCTTTTGCCTTGTTTTAGAGTATTTCTCTAAAGTCTAATGCAAACTCTCCAAAAGGAAGAACTGATTGGTGTGATGGCTGAGTGCTTGTCTTGTTTTTCTAACCTGCAGTCTAATTTGAAATAGAGATACTAACTCCTATTACACAAAGCAGCCATTAATATTTACTAAAATGTTAATATAAGGAGTACCTGGCGTGGTGCATCGTGCATACTGGGAACTCACAAAGAGAGAACTGTTAATGCTGGTGAATTTGTAGCTGCTAATGACAAATATTTTAGTAGTTTTCATGACTTTCATGACTTTCTCTAGGAATATTAATCACATTGCCTTTTTCCTAAAAACATTTAAGAATTGATTATCAGTATAACTGCTACAACCGCTCTTAAAACTCTTCAGACAGTTGTGAGGGTGGCTAAATTTTATAGGATGAAATGCTTAACAAGATAGTGCATAAGCACAATTAAGGAAATCTTTCTTTACGCCTTAGGCAAAGAGTAAGGAACAGTTGACAAAACATATAATGTACAAAAACCACCAGGAAAATTTGTTAAAGAACACAGGTCCCTCTCTCAAGAGTTTCTGATTTGGGCCTTGGTGTAATTCCTGCAGAACCCACAGTTCCCCAATTCTATACCTGGGGAATCAGTACTTGCTTATGAATTGTTGAGAAATTAAAATATCTTCGTCTGTCTGAGTCAGCTATTTCTGGTTGAGCCATTTATTACATCTTAAACTATTAATAGAGTTTAATATCCCCATCTTTACTCTTATTTTAATTCAAAAGGAAGAGAGTTCTGCTGTAGGGAAGTCAATTAAACTACTCATTACTATAAATATGATGAAGGTAGAAAAATTTTATATTACCATAATCCTGTAAGGTACTTGCAGGCAGATTTAAGAGAAGGCTTAGCAGAATATTTATGGTGCATTCAACTTTGCAGGTGTAACCTATGAGTAAATCTGTGGTTGGGTGTGTTTGATTAGTGTTCCTGCTCTGGCTGTGATGGCTCAATACACAGAAATGGGCTAATGGAATAAATTGAGGTGAGAAAAGGGTTGAATGCAGTCAAATGGCCATTTCAGCTTCTTGTTTGGGGCTCTCTAAAAGCAAAATTATTTACTTTAACTTTCAGTTGGTGGTTTTTCTATCCAGAAACCATTAGTTCATTTGTTTATTCAATAAATAACTACTCTAAGTGCCTACCATGTAGCAACGAATATGTGAAATTAATTTATCATATTCTTACACAAGGGCTTTTAGTGAAAAATTTACAGAGTTCAATATTGTCCTGACCTAAAAGAATAACACTGTTATCAGAAGGCAAAACTCAGGACGGACTGCTTCCATTTGAAACCTATTTCGAATTCTCCTTGCCAAGACTGTCCCCCAGGGAAGCAGGTGAGTAAGACTGGTTCTAGAATTTTGCATTTATGAACTTCAGCCAGTTACACTTAAATCACCCATTCATCAGCACATAGAGCCACACAGGTGATTTCATTCTAATTTACAGTGTGATTTGCTTATCAAAGGATCCACCCCATTTTAAAGCCTAAGCATTCTTGTAGTTCTCCACAGGTCATTTTTTAGAGGGCTCCACAAAAAACTAAGCCTCCTCAAACATGTCCATAATTATTACTTACCAAAAGAAAAAAGCATTTCAGAACATTTTGACCTAGGAAATATTTATTTCCTCTTTATTTTTCCAAAATATGTCTGGAATTACTAAGGTAAGATTTAACTTTGGCAAAAAATATGATAACTCAATACTAAATAATACATTAAATAAAATTATATATGATTGGTAAGCTTATTCCACTAACACATTTGAAAAGATTTAGTATTCTGATCTTTAAAAATTATTCATACTGGATTAAATATAAAATATATGAGCATTTCTTTTAAAAATTCAGTGTTATGCCTCTGTCAGAAATATTTTACCATTACTTCTGTAGGAAAATCGGGTTTGATTTATATCATTTTTACTTAAACTACCTTTTATGGGTCTGTAACACACCTTATGTGTCAAGACTATTCTTGCCTCTGTTTCTGCCTCCCCCACCCCCGTAAATCAAACTCAGGTTGACATTTTTTTTTTCCCCAAGGATATCAACATTATAAGAACTACATCTGCGGGAAACAAAGGAAACTTGGAAATGACCTGAAAAGATTACAAGAGCTATCTGAATGCAGTGAGGTGCAAGTAATAAACCTGGTGGAAGGAAATAAAACTGATGGGATATATAGATAGTAATCTGTTAATGAAAAAATAAGCTCAAGGAAGATCTAGGAGAGATAATGGAAAATAGGGTGAATAAGTCTTTCTAGACAGAAAACCATTTTGATGACAAGTTGATTCTAGTAATTAGAAATTTTGATACTGAAAAAGGCAATCAGATACCAACAAGGAAATGATGGTGGCTTGAGGGTTAGGACTTGCTTGTGGAGTAAATGCTGTGGCCCCTTCCAGATCACCTTCTTGGTTATAGAACAGTCTAAATAACTACTCTATTTCAGTGAGTCTAGGACTAAAAACAGGAAAGCATTCCTGGGAAGAATGGGAAGAATATACAAATTTTATAGATAACCAAATGGGTAAGAACTGTTCCAAAAAGAGAAATTCTCCAAACCAAAAGTATAGATGATGGGAGGGTGAAGGGCATAATGAAAATCCTGCAATATGTGTAGCACCTTAGAAAGCTGTACATTATTCAGTCTTTCTCATTTGACCCCCACAGTCACCAAACAGGAGAGATGAAGATAATCTCAAGCAGATGAAAAGGCTTACACTCAGGCTTAATTCTCTAGGCTGTCTTTGTATTTTCCTCGACATACCCGTAACTTCCAGCATCTCTTGTTTCTTTCCTTTGATTTCTTCTCCTATGCTTTTTTTTTTTAAGCTAGGAGTTGTAACAATAGATATTACGATCTTATTCTCTGGGATTCTTAATGCCTTTTTCAGCAGAGGAAAAAATGGTCTTAGCAGTTCTTATGTTTCCTACTGATACATGGTGGTGCAGAGGGGCTCCTATACCAGTTATGTGCCATATCTTTGTCTCTGAGCTGCTTGCTGTCTGTACGCCAAGATTTGTAAAAAATTTTTATTATTTTATTTTACTTTTTCTTCCAAGTTTTTGTTTAAATTCAAGTTAGTTAACATATAGTATAGTATTGGTTTCAGGAGTGGAATTTAATTATTCATCAGTCGCATAAAACACCCAGTGCTCATCCTAACAAGAGCCTCCCTTAATGCTCATCAGCCATTTAGCCCATCCCTCCATCCACCTGCCCTCCAGCAACCCTTAGTTTGTTCTCTAGAGTTGAGAATCTCTTATGGTTTGCTTCCCTCTCTGTTTTTATCTTTTTTTTCCTTCCCTTCCCCTACATTCCTCTGTTGTTTCTTAAATTCTACCTATGAGTGAAATCCTATGGTATTAGTCTTTATCTGACATATTACTTAGCATAATACACTCGAGTTCCAACCACATTGTTGCAAATGGCAGGATTTCATTCTTTTTGATGGCTGAGTAATTCCCTTCTCGATTTTGAGGTGAAGATATTTTCCCCATTTATGTAGCTATTGGTAGTTAAGACTATTAATAAATTACTCCCTCTCCTTTTGCTTCTATACTAATGGAGAGACCTGAAAGGGTGGTGTTCAAAATGAACCAGCTGTCAGGAACAGAAGTGCTGGAGAAGGCAGTCAGGGTAAACCTAAGCCACCTTGACCCACAGTCTTGACATAGTCCTCTTGATAAATGAGTTGATAGAGCAGAAATGTTAGTATAATCCACTCTCTGTCTCGGACCCTGGAGGAGAGGGAAGGAAGGCAGATCTTTCCACTTTGGAACTTCTAGAAAGCCAGACTCATAGACTAGAATGGTGGTTATCAGGGATAGCGGAAGGGGGGTGATGTTGAGCAAAGGATACAAACTTCCAGTAGAAGATAAGTTCTGGGAATCTAATACACAGCATGGTGATTATAGTTAATACCATATTTTATATACTTGTAAGTTGCTAAAAGAAAAGAGTAGATTTTAAATGTTTTCACAAAAAAAGAAATGATAGTGATATGATGGTGGATGTTAGCTAATGCTATGGTGGCAATCAGTTTGCCATATATAAATCAAATCAACAGGGTACGCCTTAAACGTACACCATGTTATATGTCAATTATATCTTGATAAAGCTGGGGAAAAGCTTAGGAAACTTTTTTTAAAAGATTTTATTTATTTAGGGAGCATGTACATGTGTGGTCGGGTGACAGAGGGTTTCAGAGCAAAGAAGAGGAGAGAATCTCAAGCATCTTCAATGCTGAGCACGGGGCCCAACACGAGGCTTGATCTTACCACCCTGAGACCACGGCCTGAGCTGAAACCAAGAGTCAGACACTTAACCTGACTGAGCCACCCAGGCGCCCCAAGAAACATTTCGCTTCCATAGAATATACTTGCAAAACTGTTTTTATCTTTTTTTTCCTTCCCTTCCCCTACATTCCTCTGTTGTTTCTGAAATTCTACCTATGAGTGAAATCCTATGGTATTAGTCTTTATCTGACATATTACTTAGCATAATACACTCGAGTTCCATCCACATTGTTGCAAATGGCAGGATTTCATTCTTTTTGATGGCTGAGTAATTCCCTTCTCGATTTTGAGGTGAAGATATTTTCACCTCAAAGATAAATAAAATAAGACAAAAAAAGATTTATTTTTGTTTTATATTATTATTATTATTACTATTTTATTTTTTGTTTTCTTATACAAGTATTTAGCATGAACGTTTTCTGAGGAGGATAGTTCTTTGATTCCTGCCAGTAAAACAGAATATCATCATGTACGTCTTCAGGTCTACCACAAACATAGTAACCTCCATGAATTAGAGCAAGTAGAGAAATAAAGGGGAACGGATGGGGCCGTGGGCAAGAGTGACTCGCTTGCCTATTAACCAGTAACTTTTATTGTGGTAACAGCACCTCAATTTTTCCTTCCCCTACTCTCAGTCCATGGGATTTAGACTTCTGCTCCTGTCCCTTTCCCCCAGAGTGGGAAGGTGATCCAGGACCGGCCAGCTGGGAGGGGTTTCATTCCCGCTGGCTGTAGGGATGAGCATGGAGTGCAAGACGGATCAACAGAACCCATGCAGAACCATTTAGAAAGCAGTAACATGTCAGGGGCACAAAAGAATCCTGCTGGACCTGTGGTCAGGATAGCCTTGAGGCTGAGACATTTTGTTAAACAAATTACCTCTCTTTCTTTTTTGACAGAGCCCGTTTGAATTGATTTTCTAGAACTTTTTCCCTAAAGTCTAGACAAGGTGGAGGTCACTGTTGGAAGCTTATTTCTTTCACTGTAATTAAACAAAAGCATTTGATATGAATGTGGTACGTAACCTGAGGGCGGCTGTAATAATTCTGGTCTCTTAGTATTTGCAGTCTGGTATGATCCCCTCCTCTGAGTGTGGGCTGACCCAGTGACATTCTTATAATGAACAGAAGGCAAAAGTGATGGATTAGCCCTCCCAGGATGAACTTATGAGGGGTTGTGGCTTTTGTCTTGGATGCCCTTCCATAATCTCTATCTCGGCTCCCTTGCTCTGAGACAGACCAGCTGCAGTGTTTGAGCTGCTTTGGGGGGGGAGGGATGTCCAAGTGGGGGAAAAAAACTGATGCCTCCCACCAATAGCCAGCGAGGACCTAAGACTCTAGTCGCGTGAGTGAGCTTGGAAGGGGCTCCTCCCTGAGTCCAGCCTTTAGAGGACTGTAGCCCCAGCTTGTACCTTGATCTCAGACTTAAGAGACACTGTGAGCCCAAGGACCCAGCTAAACTGCACTGAGATTTCTGAACCTGTGGAACTAACAAGAAATTATGATATAACAGATTTTTTTTAAAAGCTTTTATTTATTTGTCAGAGAGCACAAGCAGGGGTAGTGGCAGACAGAGGGAGAGGGAGAAGCAGGGCCCCCGCCTAGCAGGGAACCAGACACGGGACTCCCGAATGGTCCCAGGGTCCTGGGATCGCGACCTGAGCCGAAGGCAGATGCTTAACCGAATGAGCCACCCAGACGTCCCAAAGGATATTTTTTTTAAGCTGCTAAATTCGGGGATGATTTGTCATGTAGCAGTAGGTAACTAATACAATGGAATTAACCCCCAAGTAGATGAACAAAATACCTTTTAAAAAACTGCTTAATTGGGGGCGCCTGGGTGGCTCAGTCGTTAAGCATCTGCCTTCGGCTCAGGTCGTGATCCCAGAGTCCTGGGATCGAGCCCCGCATCGGGCTCCCTGCTTCGCAGGAAGCCTGCTTCTCCCTCTCCCGCTCCCCCCGCTTGTGTTCCTGCTCTCTCTGTCTCTCTCTCTGTCAAATAAATAAGATCTTAAAAAAAAAAAAAAAACTGCTTAATTGGAATGATGTGTCAATAATAATTTATTAGTGGAATTTAAGTTATTAAATTTACGTATCCTTTCTGGTATAATGTAAACACCTTGAACAGATTTTTTAAAAGAAAGGGAGACTGGATAGTGAAGACAGCCAACAATTTCTACTCACCTCGCTTTCAACTTCTGCACACCAACATGCTACCGGCGGGTAGAGTAACATTCACATATTCATAGCTTTCCTGTCTCTGGCCAATAAATTTCCAACTATCTCATGAGTGTTTATCCTTAGTTTGATGAATGCTTAGGATGATGAACACTGTTTATTCTGCCAGCTTTTGTGTGTCAGCTTTATTTGATTTATGCTATTGTGTTCACTCAGGATACTTTCTAGTCTTTGAGGCATGTGAAATCTTCTCTCGCCCTGTAATTTTTAAGGAAAAGTACACATGTTATAGGAAAAGTACAAATGTTTTATATATATATATATATATATATATATATAAAATATTCTAGCTGTGGTAGAACTTATGAAAAGCACATAAAGCACATATTCGGATTATTGTCAGCAGATTGTCAATTAATTTTTAAAATTCATGTATCTTTTCTCTTACTGGATTAAAAACTTCTTGTGGGCAGAGATCATATATTGTTCTTAAGTTCAGATGTACATAGCTATATAAATATAGGGAATCAGGAATTAAAGAAAAGTAAAGAGAGCTGAGAAAGTGGGCTCAGGTGAAAAGGAAGGAGAAGGGAACATGGGTGAATAATTTATGCTAAATGTTATGAAATAGAAATATCTGATACATAAGAACAGGCTAGACTACCACAGGAATCAATTGAAGGGAAAAAAGGACACTCAATTTAAAGTATCTACCTACATTATATATCAATTCAACATTATTCAAATATAAAAACATGACTAAATATGTAAATTATGGTCAAAGTAGACAGGAAAACAAATAGCACATTTTATTAACTTCCATCATTGATGCATAAAAATAATGGAATAATTGTCCTTGTGGATAAATATTTTTTAAAAATAATTCAACTCCCATACTTTCATGAAAAGAACAAACCAAATGCTAATGAAAATATTATACCTTAATACCAAAAGCTAAACCCCTGGCCAGTGTTACTAGTTGATACACATTATTTATCATGGGTATGGTTTAATTAACTCTAAGGCTCAATGATCAACATTGTGTGGTCTATTTTACCAAACTAAATATACCCAAAATAACAAACATAGATTTTATCAAAATAAATATTTCATTAATGCTGTCATGACTTCTTTGGGACTGCTTTTTCTCCATAAAAATAAAGATATAGGAAAAAAAAACAACAACAGAGGGATGTCCTTGTCCTTTAGTGGTGGATAAGCCAGGGAAGATGTCAGGAAGTTAAAAAACTTGTCCTTGCACCTAACTGAATCATTCAGTAGGGTTATAGTCAACTTTATGGCGTAAGACAGAGAACGTTAAATAATAATTCCTGTGGAAGATGATATCAGGCAAATGAGTTTTACTCATTTCTCCATCTTCTTGTTTTAACGAATGAATTCCTGTTTTCTCTTCACATGAATATAATTCTCCATCATATGTGCTAGGTACTTATATTACTGGCATAATCAAGTGCTACTTGGGAAAGGATAACTGAGATGCCATCCTTGGTCTCTAAGGTCTTTGCTACTAGAAAGGGGTAAGTCTACAAAGGCATAGTAAACTTATCACTATTAAACCTTACAAAGTTAGTATGTATGCACGTGCGTATATATACACAAATACACTCTATACACCAAGAAGCAGGCTATATAGTGTTGCACCTTCACTTGTTTTCGATACCCCCTACTATACCTACAGTGGAGTTTCCAGAGTCCATGAGATAGGCTACAGCATCTGGGTCCATTTTTAATTCTACTTAGTGAAGACTAGACCTCTTTGTGCTCAAGATAAGGTGAGCTTTTTCAGAATTAAAGTGCTAGAGAAGATGCGAGCCATCTGATTGTCAGGCTAATAGAAGATACATGGTATAGTCCTTGGCATATTATTAGAAATTCAAGCTTGTGGCTCAGTTGTCTTAGTAATGTCAAAACTTTATATAAAATTTATCTGGTCATAAAACACTGAGAACTGGTACTTGTAAAGACTGATTCCAGAGGTATATCAGGCCATATAATTTGGCTAGATCCATGTGATTTCAGACAATGGTAAGTAATGCTTTCTATGACAGGTAGGCAAGTTCAGTATCCACGGTTCAGACAGAGCCCCAGTGCTATAAGCTTGAGGGGTAAGAGAGAAGCTTTAACCAGGCAGCACACTTCAGGACAGATTATATCTTGAAATGAAACTAGAATTCTAGGACAAAATCCAGTTATACTTACAGAGCCACCACCACAAAAGAAGTAGAAAACTGGGAGCAAATTGACTCCTACATGTTCATCCATGTGGTTCTTATCTAGCTCTGTGGTGATCCAGGAAGACTAAAGGATCCATGAAGAATGCTGTTGGTCAGCACTGCAGAGGCAGAGCATCACTAGTCCCAGATGACGGAGTTTCAGGAAGGCATGTCCAAAGGAAGTAAGGTTGAAAAGCTGAAAAGTGGGGGATGACTTAATACTCATCCTTTGCTTTGCATGGACTAAGGGCAGCCAACATAAAGAGCTGAAAACAAGAGGAATGGAAGTAGTTTCCAGATTTAATACAAATGTTAAAGGAAAATATGTAGAACAACTATTTTAAGCAAATTTCAAATCAAGTCTATGAAACCTGGTATGTGTTTAAACCAAGAATACATTTAAAATGGAAGAGCCAAAAATCATGATGTATTTTGTAGTTATTACAGACTTAGAGAGAATGTGCTAATAGTGACTTCGGGGCAGGAACTTGTGACGCACAAGAGGAGATCCTGTGACCTGGCAGGGTCAGTGCATTTAGGGCTGCCTCCAACATTTAAGTTGCAATTAGAAGAAAGATTGATGAAGATATAATATAGGGATACAAGACTTGTTTGTAAGCAGTAGTTGGCCTAGAACTATTTAGCAACTATAGGTTTTATTTTAATTTTCATTACAAATTAGCCATCTAAATATCTTTTTTCTACCCCAATAAGAAGGCCAATCTTCAGTATTTATCACTCACACCAGCCTTGCTCATCTTTAGCTATATTCACTTTCTTAAGGAAATCTCAGCTTTGTAGTCATTAGTGATCATTATCCTTAAATGAAAATGTACTGGAAATAACTTTTATTATCATCCTTATTGGGTAATTTAAGGGAGAAAATGGGAATATTAATGTTGAAAATGTACAGTATAATAGCTAAAAAGCCTGTTGAAGAGAATAACAAGGATTACCAGGAAAGAAGTATCGTTGTCTGATGCCTCACATAAGGTCTCTGTTATTTCATTTCCATTACCAGAAAAAACTCCTCCTTGCCTTCCAAAGCAAAGAGAAAGAATGCAAGCCAATACAACCTAACACCAAACCGGTGCTCTTAGCTCTCCATACTTGAAGTACCAGCTTTCTTTCATTGCCAGAATTATTCACTAAAACCCTAATTCATGCTTGAATTCTCCATCATAAAAGATCCGATAATATAACTTTTAATCTGGACCAGGCATTCATAAGGATGAAGCCCTACTTCCCAGAAGCTGCTTTTACTTATCAGTGAAAACAAAGTACCCAAAGGTACTCTCACATTGTAGTAACGGTGAGACCTGTGCTTAGCAGCAGATGGGACTCAGCAAGTCTAAGCTCAAACAGTAGTGGAAAAATACTGACCAGCCCTGAAGATAGGAAGCAGGACAAGGCACTCGGTACTCTTTTCCACTTAGACTCAGGTTATGCAGCGCCTGTTGAGATTGTTCCACATGCAATCCAAGCCACCCCTAGATCAGCTCACCAGTACCCCCTGACATTCCACTGAATAGTCCCTGTTTGTGGGTATATTCCGTCTATACCTCTCAGAGCTGCACTTCCTGAGGCTGTTATTACCCTGCCACTTACCCATTACTCTCATTCTCCTACTCCTATTTAGTTTTCCACTCTTCTTGCAAAATCCAAAGTCCTCATTGCACTTCAAAAGTTCTCTGTAATTATAGTCTCTCTATAATAACCTTACATTTACTTTCCTTCTTAAACTGAAACCTGGATTTCCACTAGACACGTCTGCTTTTTCTGCAGCCTCCAAGCAGGGAAATCAGTCCTCTTCTCTTACCTCATGTTATTGACTATGAAGCCAGGAGGCAAAGTCCCCACTCTTCTAACCATGTTTTTCAAAGCTTAATCATTATTCTTTTACCCTCCTAGAGAATTCTCTCCTTCAAATTCCTACCCTCTTGCCCTCCTTTTCAGGAATCTGTTTTGAAGAGTCACTTGTTCACGTCACTCAGGAGTTAAACTGAACTAAAGGCTCCTTGGTCATCGCAACTCTTGACCCAAGAATGAGAAATACGCATATAACAATTTGGATACCCATCAGACAACCGGGTCTCTTTCTTTTCTTCATGTGGTGACCTCTGTTGCCCCTCAATTTCTGCAGCTGACTCCCAAGAACACACCTTAAACTTCTAAAAACTTAGTTCTTATCCTAATTTTTCACTACAACTTTCTATTCCTTTCATAACTTCATTTCTTAAAAATACAATATGTGATATATAACTCACTTAAAACATTTGATTTTGTAATGGAGGGAGATGAGAAACCTCTTAAACTTTGAGGAGGATATAAATGTCAAAGGGAATTTTTTTTAAGTTGTAGAGAACAAAAACAATTTAAAAAATTTTAAAGATTCAATAGAGGAAAAAGAAATGTCTGAAGTTATTTGTAAAGTTGAATAAAAAGAAACACTGAGTTTAAAGAAAAACTCAGAAGGCACAATTAAAAGGAGATAAAATCCCACATTAATTTTTTTAAATAAAGGAGAATGTCCTAAATACCAGTAAATTAAAGTCTTAGATAAATGAGTAATTTCTTGAATAATTTATAAAAATGGAACTCAAGAGGTCAAAGAGAACTTGAAAAGCCTATAATTTGGAAATTGAATTTATAGCTGGATTTATGTCACGCACACAAATACACTAGGCCCAGATACTTAAGTTCTTTATCCTGTTGCTGATTTTCAAAATTTAAACAAGATTTTCTAAAATAAAATTTTAAGGCTATGTATTTCCCCCTGAATACAGTTTTATTTTTCAATGAAAAATGTTTCTGGAAAGGTAAAATCCCCACATTTCACAAATGAAGAAACTGAAAGCTAGGAAGGTGAGTTTTACATGGACAAGGGGATCGCACTGTCGTAAGTGTTCCAGGTACTATAGTTATAACTGGAAAAAAAAAAAAAAAAAACTAGTCCAGAACTTAGTGACATTTTTTAAAACAACTTTTAATTTGGCACATGAATCTACTATCTGAGGGAAATGTCAAAGAATTTGTAGATCTGTTTTAAAGACATCCCAGTAACCAAGAAGCAGTGTTTTTAAAAGATGGGAGTGGTTGGAAGTAAGATGGACACTTAGAACTGAGACTCTCTGAAGAGCTTCAGAACACAGGATTTTCACCCTCAATGAAATGGTAGCAGGAAAGACTAACCCACTAGGTGAGAGAACAGAAACATGTCTGTGTTAGCCAGGATTGTAGAGAGAGAAAGTCCCATTCCCCCCACTTCAAGATTCGTAATTACTGCTCCAACCCTAACCTCAGCTTTGCTTCTTGGTGAGCCTAAGATCATAGTGCAACATTGGCAACATATATTGAAAAATATCTTAAATATCTTGAAAGCAAGAATTGCCCGCAAATTTTCAAGACAATAGTAGAAAAAAATATATATACCCACCTCATTCATGAGCTTAATATTGCAATGATAAAGCAGCCTTCTCTCCCCCTATTATTGCCGAAAACCGACCTCTGCTTCGGAGCCAAAATACACAAAGACAGAGCTGGGGATAAAAAGAAACAATAGCTTTATTGCTCTGCCCGGGTAGAGGAGGCGGCAACAGGTTATGGCCTTAAAACTACTGCATGCCTGACCTGAGGAAGGAGCTGGGGGGGTTTATAGGGAAAAATGAGATCTGATTCTGAGGGAATCATGTCCTGCTGCCAGCCTCCTTTGTCATGTGTTTAGGGTGGTACCAGTTTCCTGAAACAAAAGGCTAAGAAGGGAGGAAGGGAGGTTTGCAGAAGAGAGAAAAAAGTTACTTTAAAATCCTAGCTTCACTGTCGAATTAGGGCCGCCATTTTTATTTTTCTTATACTGGTAGAAAGCCAGAATCGTTGGAGTGGTGCTGTTCCAAGGCAAAGCGATCTAGTCCCCAGCTCCTTGTTAGGAGATGGGTGGGCATGTGACTATTTTGGTCCAAGTACAGGTTACTGAACCAGGAGTCTGAGAAGACCTTTTAAAAGAGGCCGGACTCAACTTCACGTGCCCTTTGATTTTTTTCATCTCCTACCTGGGCTGCATATGTCACGACTCTTGAAGTCATTTCTTGAGCAGGAAGATAAGGTTCACAATTACTGTCGGCATTAAAAATCTTTTGTGTCCTCTTTTTAAACAACATGGATTTATTGTCTTTCCCCACCCCCTTCTCCTTGCTCTTCTTTGTGTTTAAAAATATATAAGAAACATTGCAAAAGTGGTTATGTTCCTCCTATAACAAGAACCCAGAACTAGGGCAACGGCCCTACGATGTCATCAGTGCTTCAGGCACCATCTACCTATGCAGCCTGCAGTTTTTGAAAAGTGACTTTTATCATCAATTGCAACAGGGCTCTGCACTCCCATGCATCACAAAGACATTCCAGAAGATAAAAGGAGAGGCAGAAACTAAAAGTAAAAGGGGAATGACAGCTAAATCTGTTTCATTGAATCCAAGAATAAAGCACTCTCCTTGGGGTTCTGCCCAGTATTATTCCATTTACATTTTATTGGCCAGAAGCTTAAGACCACACCTAGGTGGGCAGCAGTTTGGAAAGTCCTGTATTTAGCTGGAAACATTATTAAACCAAATAGAATTGGGTTTCTGTTCCTTTAAAAAAAAGGCGGGGGGAAGAAATGAGTGGACAGCCAGTACTGTCTAGTTACACCCTCTTTCTCCTCAAGGTTCTGATCTAGTTTGATTATATGTAGCAAACCAAAGCATGGGGATATTTAATATTTAGCCCAAATTAGGCAACGGAAATTTTTCAAGTAAGGGAAAAAGTCATAGAATTTCAGTAATGATTTTAACTATTAATACACACAGGCCATTTGTCCAGTCTTTTAAAGAGATTACATTAGCGTATGTGGTAGCATTCAGATTATTATATTTAATATTGGCCTTCGGCCCCAATTTATTAAAAACAAAAAACTAGGATAACTTTGTCTAACTTCCAGTGAAAGCTTTTGGATATTATAGTCTTAACCCAAATGTCCTTATTATATTTTCCTCAGGCATTTAGCCATTTTGTTACATCTTACAGCAGCAATAATTCTCTATTCCATAAAAAGTGAAATTTTACAAGCAAGACAAACGGTTCCATAAATTAAGAGGAATACCTGCCTATGTTGGAACAACCCATTTCTTTCTTATTCACACTTTTGTGATGTATTTGTCTTGGAATCACACTCTCATTTTTCTTAAATTTACAACTCCTTTTTATGGGTTGAAAATCCGGTGAAAAATTGGTTGACACCTTGGAATATCAAGAAGCAAGGAATTTGTAAGTTAAATGCATATTTCAGATATGAATGTTTTCTCAAAACCTAGCTCTTCCTAAAGTGTTCCTGAATGTATTTAGTAAGGTTTTTCTCCCAGCCCACTTTCAGTAGTTGAGGTGTGTGTAAACACACTGGTACACGTATGTAGTTAGCCATGTAGTTGTGAATTTTTTATTGTTTTTCCGAGACAAAATGTCATTGGTTTATTTTTTCTTGAAAATTTACTAGTATTAATCCAAATCTATACATGACAATTGCTAAAGGAAACTAATCCTGTAGAAACAATAGTATAGCAACAATAATTTACATCTTGCATTTCAGGTCGTATTGCATCTCATCATTTTCTCACATGCTACAAGTAAGGCAACTTTATCGGAATGGGTAAACACTTTTCATATTTTCACACTTGAATTATGCAGTTCTAGACTGAGTCAGGAATATGGAACCCAAGTGCTTTGTGCAAGCCAGACACCTGAAAGCCATGCAAATACTGAAAATAATATGTGTAGAAGTAGGACTTTCTGGCATTGTTATCAGCCCAGTATGTAAGTACCTATTAAATTCCAAGAAAAAAAGTATACAAATTTAAAAATTACTACACTTTTTCAAAATTTATATGTCTTAAGATTTTCAACTTAAGGGACACCTGGGTGCCTCAGTCAGTTAAGCGTCTGCCTTTGGCGCAGGTCATGATCCCAGGGTCCTGGGATCAAGTTCCGCATCGGGCTCCTTGCTCAGCGGGGAACCTGATTCTCCCTCTGCCTGCCACTCCCCCTGCTTGTGTGCTCTCTCTCTCTGACAAATAAATAAAATCTTTAACAAAAAAAAAAAAAATTTAAAAAGGGGAAAAAAAAGAATTTCAATTTAAGGGGCACCTGGTTGTCTCAGTTGATAGAGCATGTGACTCTTGATCTCTGAGTTGTGAGTTCGAGCCCCACATTGGATGTGGAAAAGACTTAAAATCTTAAAGAATTTCAACTTAAAGATTCTGAAATATTTTTCTTCGGATATTCTTAGGACCAGTCTTCTTAAGAGTCAGTACTAATTTATTTTTTTATAGATGTATAATATCTCTGAACGCTTCCAGATTTTCAGCAGATGGATCGGACTTCATTCAAAAATACTACATGTAGGGGCGCCTGAGTGGCTCAGTCGTTAAGCTTCTGCCTTCGGCTCAGGTCATGATCCCAGGGTCCTGGGTTCGAGCCCCGCATCGGGCTCCTTGCTCAGCGGGAAGCCTGCTTCTCCCTCTCCCACTCCCCCTGCTTGTGTTCCCTCTCTCACTGTGTCTCTCTCTGTCAAATAAATAAATAAAATCTTTAAAAAAAAAAAAATACTACATGTAGTGGTATTAAGCTACTACTGTATCCCATGCCCCATGCTTTGGAAAAAAAGTTTGTTGATCCATAAACTTTAAAGAAAAAATCCAGCTTTGCAGGGATGAAAAGTTAAAGCTAAACCTAGTTATGCATTTATACTTCATATGACTTTTGAAAAATAAAATGCTTAATGCTTTCTTTCTATGTCAGTTTCAGATTAAATAGATCTAGGATTACAGAGAACTCTTAGCAAGTAATTTTTGTATTGGACAATCACGAGTCATTTCCAAGTATTTAAAAATGTCCACTGGAAACTATGCTGGGTGCTTAAAGCTAATGCAGACACAAGAATGAACAAGACACATGCTATGAACCTCCAACACTTAAAATCTAGCAGGCAAAAAAGTAATACTAATACAAGGCAAAATGAAAGGTGGAGTGTTACAGGTGTTCAGGAGAGAAGAGAAAGAAGGAGAAAGAGGGAATGAATGTTCTCTTTGGGACTTCAGAAAAGTGCTGTATGTATTATCTTCAAAGGTAGACATTCCCATTTTATTGATGAGAAAATGTAAAGAGACAATAACTTGCAGGGTCTGCATCAGTCTGTATCTCTGAGAGACTTTGTAGAACAAAGTACTCCCTCTGCCTACCTTCCCCATCCTGCCATACACAGAAATGTTTTCATAGTTAGCAAGAAATAAATTTCTGTTGGGTTATATCACTTAGATTTGGGGCTGTTTGTTACTACAATGTCACCTATAACATACCTTCAATCAGAGGCATTCTGGGTAGAGGAAAAGTAAATATAAATGTTTAAAAGAGTACATCAAGAGTGTAAAATGGTAACAAATTTAGCTTGGCTAGAGTATGTCACTTGTGTAAGGTAATAATGTGGGATGAGATCATAAAGGCCAGTTAGGTCTGTGGTTTGGAAGTCCTTTACTGGAAGGAAAGTACTATCCTCAAGTCAGTAGGTGTAATTCAGTGCTTAAGCAGCAGGCTTAATACATCCTATGAAGAATGCATCAACATGCAATGCATAGAATAAAAGTGCTTTCTAAACTAATGAATCTGTTATCCTAGATTTTGAATCTGTTCTCTGTATTAAGTGTATATAAACGATCCTTCTCTAAAATGTTTTTTATAAAAGCTACACAATAAGATAAGCTGAAAACAGTCACTTTTGGAATAATGTTTAAAATAAGCATGTTTGCTCTATTAGACAACTGATGGTGATAATATGAGGAATATAAATATACTAAGATGTAGTATCTATTCAACTAACAGGTAACTCGAAGAAATACCAAGAGCTATTTTGGTAAAGATATGGTTGTTTCCCATAAATCATTGCTAGGATTGTTAATATGGGGGGGGGAAAGGCTTTCCCATAGCTTGGATCCAATCGGCAGTGGCTGGTTACTATCTGTAGTGTAATAGATATTAAATATCAGTCATCTCTCAAACTGGAGCGACACATTGGGTAGATACTGGGCTAGAAGAAACTCACATTACTGCAAATAATAACTGAAGATGTGGAGCCTGGAAGTAAAAACAAAGATGGCACTCAGTGGACTGTAGCAAATATCTGGGCTGATAAGCAAATGTTCAGACAACAGTAGCAATTAGCGATGAGGGCATTTTGAAACTTATGTAGGCCAACAGAGCACAACCAGGAAAAAAGGTAGCCAGTCCCTGCCCCAGGTCTCCATATTCTGGGATTGTAGACAAAATTAATCAGTTACTAAAAAACAGAAAATAAAGGTCTCTGGAAATGCTATGTGAGTGACAAGAAGAAGACTTTGGGGAAAGAAGACAATAGCAGATAAAATCCGATGCAATGTCTAACATGCATTTTCCTTAGCTCTAGCTCCTCCCCTTTGCAAATTAGATATACAATCTCTTTGCAGATTTGAAGTTCTAGGTATGCTATAGATTATTCCAAGACCTCTATAATTAAGAAGATCATTGTTGAAACAGTCTAAATTATAAAAGATGCATATTTTTAATACATACATTTTGATTTTGCTAGAAATTAGGAAGATGAACTATAAAGCTGATTTTTAGAAAGTGTACTAATTTGTACATTTTCCAAAACTCAATCTTAAGAAACCTTAGGCTCACAAGATATTAATTTTCTAAGAACAGATCTTTAGGGTCACATGCTCTTTAGAATTACTAAAGAATTAACTTTTCTCTTGTAGCTTCATAATTAAGATGTCAAAGTTCCCAAGATGTCCCATAGTAAAGAAACCTCTTTTAACTTTGAGTTAAAGAAGCCTATTTCCACAGTAGTTTTTTTGTTTATTTCTATGAAAACAAACCCAGCAACACCCCTTTAGTGCTGGACTAGAAAGCTTAAACTATGATTTCTCAATCGTGGTGCTATTGAAACATTGGACCTGTATTTGTTTTCTATTGCTACACAACAAATGACAAATTAAGCAACTTAAAAACAACACCCATTTATTAAGATGCAATTCTGTAGGTCAAAAGCCCAGTACAGCATGGATGGGTTCTCTACTCTGGCTTGGGCAGAGTTCTCATCTGGAGGCTCCACATCCTTTTCCAACCTTATTTCTCTTATGAGAAAATTCAGTTTGTTGTGGTTGTGGAATGAATACCCTGTTGTCTTGCTGGATGTCAGCCAGGAACTGCTCTCAGCTCTAAGAGGCTGCTTGCAGATCCTTGCCCACAGGCCCCTGAATCTCAGCAAAACAAAGAACCTCCCCCATGTCTGCTTCCCCTTTGTGAACATCAGGAGAAAACTCTGCTTTTAAAGGGTTTAAATGATTAGCATACTTGATTACCTCCCTATCTTAAAGTCAGCTATGCTATATTAACATCACAGGCATGGAATCTCATCATATTCACAGTTCAGGGTGTATATACTGGGATTGGATAATAAATCTTAAGGGACATCTTAGGATCCTGCCTACCACAGGGTGGGATAACTCTTCGTTGTGGGTGCTCTTTTGTGCATTGTGGTATTATTTATCAGGACCTATGGCCTCTACCCACTAGATAAGTTATACCCTCCACCCCATTTGTTTCAATCAAAAATGCCTCCAGACCTGCAATATGTACTCTAGGAGGCAAAATTGTCCCTGTCCAACCACTGGCAAAAACCTTATTATGGAACTCAGTGCAAAAATATGCATAGTCCTATTTTTTTAAGTCCAGGAAAATACAGATTTTGTGAATACAATGTATTGGTGCTGATTTTTAAGGGCATTTCCTAGCCAACATCTATATAATAAGCATTTTACTCATACGGAAGTACAGCATTTGTTTAGCTTTGCTAGCTAACAACCATAATAAACCAGTCTTAAAAATTTAGGCAGAGAGAAGGCAGAGTAGTGGGAACTTCAAATATTAGAGAACTCATTAATAAAAGTCATAGCTTAGAGTGTTTTGGCTTTCAAGTTCTAGTTTCCCTTCAATCTGATTCAAACTCGCCACTGTTAGAAATTTCTCTACCCTTTTTAGATTTATTTATATCTTCAACATGGAGCATTTTCAGGGTTTTGAGTTTCACAGTTTTACAACTAACTCTGTAAAATGGAAGTATCTTTTATTACTTCTAAAAAGTATCTTTTGTGAGTTTCCGGGGACAGCCTCTTCAAATGTTCTCAGATTGCTAAAAACTTTCATGTCCGTTCTCTCATAATATTTTTGAATTTATGGATCTTATAATAATCCTTCTTGACTTTTATTTCTCCAGGTTGAAGAATTCCAATATTTTTAAATCTCTACTTATATAGTACCATTTTTTTTGGCTCCATAATTCATGAGTCCTCAAGCTTTTGAGAGGAAAGAAGGTGTATGGGCTAGCTTTATCTCGTCTTAAAAAAAATGCAAAGTTTACCAACCTGAGAATTCTTAACTTTCGAGGACTCTGTCCATCATTATAATGAGGGCATCACATACATCTCTTCTAGAAGACTACAAAAGCTCAAATCACAACCAGTTTCTATTCAATTATAGAGCCTGATCTCTAGTCTCTAGAGAAAGTGGTGAATTTTAGAATCTGTATGAAACAGTACTAAAAGGCAGCAAAGAAACAGTAAGAATTGCCTTTGCAATGGGTATTAACTGCTCCAGGACACTGGAAATGGAAAAACTGTGACATTTCCCGACTTTTGCTAAGCAAATCACATCCTGGATGCCCATCAAGTTCTGGAAGGGCTTTTTTCTTTTTCATTTTTAGCCTTGCTACTATCAGTAGTATGGAGAGAAGGTTTATGGGCTAACACTGCCAAAGTAGATACTAACTAGTTGTGTGACTTTAGACTACTTAAATTTGATAGTCCTTACTATCCTTCTACTAATCTAGGAATTATATATCTCTAGGATTTAAAAAAAAAAAAAAAGCTGTAACTTATGCAAGGGTTTACTGTTGTTACTTAGTACTTAGCTCATAGAAGTCCCTAGTAAACAGGGCGCCTGGGTGGCTCAGTTGGTTAAGCGACTGCCTTCGGCTCAGGTCATGATCCTGGAGTCCCGGGATCGAGTCCCACATCGGGCTCCCTGCTTAGCAGGGAGTCTGCTTCACCCTCTGACCCTCCACCCCTCTTGTGCTCTCTCTCTCTCTCAAATAAATAAATAAAATCTTAAAAAAAAAAAGTCCCTAGTAAACATATTCATTCATTAAAGAAATAATGTGTTGGAAACTAGTCTGTGGTAATGCTGAGTAAGAGTTGAAAACACACACACACACACACAAGGCTGGCCCTGGTCCTCGTTGGTCTCGTCAGTTTTATGCTCATATGAAGATGAGGGAAAGGAAAACAAAGATGTTAATTGATGTTATTGCCCCACTAAGTAGGAAAACTAAAATTTTAGAAGTCATCCCACAGGACTAGATACAATGTCTTTTCAAGCCTTAACAAGAACTAGTAAGCAATTGATGAGTACTTTATATCCAATGATCATCTTCTGGGGGTGACTACAAAATACAAACATCTAGGACATACCCCAAGATAATATGATTCATTAAGTTTCTAATGTGGAATCTTATCTAAATGTTCAGAAAGGATCACGGGTAAGTTTGAAGCATAATTCAAGTCTAGAAGGTATGGCTATGTGGCCAATGAATTATGGCTACATATAGCATCATTCATTGACCAATTGTGTTATCACTGCCTTAATTTTATTACATTGTATGGACTTTTCTCACTGTGCTAATTTCATGCCTGAAGTGGTTTCCAGAAATACATATAATATTTCATGTCTGGATGTATCATTATTTTACAGAAGAGTACAATATTATTCTATTTTGTGTTCACCATTGTTCAAGGATCCTCAACTTCCTAGCATGTTGTGCTATCTTCAAGGCAAAGCTCACAGTCATTAATCCTGTAATATGGCTGATTACTAGAGAATCAAATTAAAAATGAAGTAATTTTTTATATCTAATACAGGTACTATATACTCTGTACTGTGAAATTCATGTTTTTCTTCCCTCCAGTATATAACTTCTCCTGATCATCTTTAGATTTTTGCCACTCATGTGCAATTTCATTCTCCACAACTTTAGTGGTATCTACAAATCTAGCAGATTTACTAATTAGATTAAATGATTATGGCCTAGTAATTTATTATGGCCTGAAGCAATTTTTAGAAACCCTTCCATTCACAGCTCTGCATCTATTTTTAATCTATTTTCATTGACTTTATGGGCAAATAATTGAAAAAAAAAATCTATTTCCTCCTTCCCCTAATCCTTTAATTTTTCACATTGCATTTAACTTTTTCAAAAAATTTTGAATGTTATTGGTCTCCTCTTCCAATCCTAAAAAATAAACCAAAATACTCTTCAATTAACCAAAATGATCTTCACTTACAGAAGTTTTGTATCTCTTTCTTAATATATGCAATTCCATAAATATCCCCTAATCCTACCCTTTAATGCATCCTAAGTAGAAGTAAGTACATAAATGAGACTAATTGGGCTGTAATTCATAGTTATCGAGGAACCCCTCTCAGGAATAAAGTCAACTGATATTCTTGAAAAGGAACTATTTAATTACATGGTACCATACTTTCATAATTTTTCCTTGACACTTTTTTTTCTCCAGATTCTTAGTTCATCTCTGTTTCCTTAAAAATGCTGGCTTTCAAGTGTTTACCACCGCTGAGAGTAATACTGATCACTATCTCTAAGATCTGTTTTACATGGTGACCAAAGAACATTCAGCACAATGGTTGATGACCAGAGGCATCTTCCCAGCCCAGCCTACATACTTCCCTCCAATTTTCTTGGATGGTAGTAGCCCCAGGTTGAGGTGGAACCCAGTGTGTATAGTGTACATATATGTCATTGAGCTTTTTGCTGACCTTTGCCGTTGGGCATCCAGAACTTGATGGGCATCCAGGATATGATTTGCTTAGCAAAAGTGGGGAAATGTCACAGTTTTTCCATTTCCAGTGTCCTGGAGCAGTTAATACCCATTGGAAAGGCAATTCTTACTGTTTCTTTGCTGCCTTCTAGTACTGTTTCATACAGATTCTAAAATTCACCATTTTCTCTAGAAACTAGAGATCAGGCTCTATAATTGAATAGAAACTGGTTGTGATTTGAGCTTTTGTAGTCTTCTAGAAGAGATGTATGTGATGCCCTCATTATAATGATGGACAGAGTCCTCGAAAGTTAAGAATTCTCAGGTTGGTAAACTTTGCATTTTTTTTTAAGATGAGAAATAAGGCTGTTTGCCTGTGACTATTTGCCAAAGGCACTAAAAATCATTTGTTTTTACAAAGGTTATTCAAGGCAAGAATAGTTTAGAATTTTCTCTTTTAAATATACTAAGTATCTGCTATATTTTCTAGGATGATGATGAATTGTTTCCAAAGATATATACATTTGAACTGAAATATATCCTACTTGAGAAAAGCCTAAAGGCAAGTAAAGGTTAGATATTTGAAAATACCAAGTTTCATATGCTAACATATCATCAACTGATATATATATATATATGTTATGTTAAAAATGTAAATATTAGTAAAAGATTCTTTCTCATACAGAGGTTCTCTCTCAACTTCTAAGAATATTGTATTTACTTTGACAGTTAAAATCAGGACTCATAAAATTAAGTTGACTAGCACAGATAATAAGACTGATAAAATTAATTTGTAGGAATGAGAGTCACAGAAGTAAGGTGGAAATGTCACTATCCAAATATTAAATATTTGAATTCTGTCATTAAGCAAAATATAGTAAAGACTTCAATGCCTTTTTAATTTACTTGCTTATGCTATTTCATCACAGGATACCATATTTGAATAGCAGATATAATGAAAACATATTGAGAAAGAACAAAGGGGTCACTAAAATACATGTAAAATTGGGAAGTAGGCTATGAAAATTTATTTAAACAGCTGTGTTCAGAACTGGGAGCTTCTCTTTTATGTAGTACCTTGGGTTACACAGCTGTTTTTATTTGACCAACTTTTGCAATTCAGAAATGTTTATATCTTAGGTATGGTGTTGACAGGTTTTTTTTTTTTTTAATGGGATAACTACTCTGGAAAATTAAAAATTTAGTGAGGAACTAACTTGTAAACTAACAAATATAATATATTGAGTTGATTGTTACAGATTTGAAAGGAAGTCTGTCTTAAATTGCCTGAGCTTTGTGATGAGAATGAAATAATTTTGAATCCCTGCTCTGCCACCAACACATGGTAAGAACTCATCATGGCACTTAAACAAGAGTGTTTTGAGAGGTTTATTTGCAAAATGAAGATGTCCGTTCCTAGAGAGGTGAAAAAGGCTTACACAGGAGATGACATCTCTAAAGTAGTTAGTGGAGGACCTGGCACATAGTAGGCATTCAGTAAGTGGTGGCTGTTATGTTCAAAACAGCAGGTCATTTTTCTCAAGGTGAAGGAGTGGGAATATTAGGCTTATGGTCATCACTGTGGTGTTACCATTCTGATGATAATGTTATATAATGATAAAATCCTATTGGAACTTACCCTCAGGGGATGGATTTCTATATGCTGTCTGCCATCCATAACATTAATTTGCTCTAAAGTTGTATTTGTCCCTGGTCCTGCAACTTTTATAAAAAAGGGTACAGCATAAAGAAAATAAAAATGTGCCATTATGTTCATTTAAAAATTTTAGTTAGATAATGGACATCAAGATAGGGTAACCAAGAACAGCATATTCAAAATACAAAGAGTGACCCTGAATTAACTACTTTTAACATATCTAAGTCCTATCAACCTTGAATCACAGATGCTTTCAAATAAGCCAATACTGACTTGGTAAATTTCTAGGAGTCAGGACAACTTCAACTGTTTTAACAGCTTTCCTGAAAGTATCCCTTGATGTATCCAATAAGTTTCCAGGAAGAGATTACGGAGGTTGAAAATAGGAAAATATAGTTAAGTTCTAGGTTGAAAATAGGGCAATTAAGTGACTTCAGCCTGCCACTTTGAATACTTCCAGTCCTATCAACCCTCTTTCATGCTGGGACCTTATTTTATCTTATTCCATAGAGGCATAAAGAGAAACATTTGGAATCAGGTTGTGATTATCATTGCTGTTTTTGAGGAGAGGTTGGAAATAGTGAAACTGTGAAGGACTGAGATCAAACGAGTATCATTAAAAAAATGACAGTTCTTGACCCTTACTTCCATTTTCTAATGTTAGTTTGCTGTAAGAGTACTTGGGTATGTTTACATAATTTACAAAGTCATTTGTCCAATACATAATTACTAAGTGCCTGTTAGATACCCACGACTAAGCCAGGAGATACAGAGCATCCAGAAAAATATGGAATGCTCTCCTCACCTTTAGTAAATTAGTTTATTGGGTCAGAGGAAATGTATATTATGTATTGATAAATAGGAATAGAGGGCATTCAGTGAAGTAGAAGACCTAGAATGAGAAGAGCACATGACTAAAGACACTGGTGGGGACTGGTTGTACAAGGGAAAAAAGGGGTGTTACTCTGGGAAGGCTGAAGTGTTTCTGGAAGAAGAGCTGCCTTAAGAGTTCTTGCTAGAGATGAGTTAAGGAAATGAAGAGAGAAAATGCAGTCTCAGGGTAGGAAGAGTGATAGCTCTGATAGAGAGTTGAACTTTGAACTAAGTAAATATTTAAAATGTACATTCGTAAATAAGGAAAGACAGATGTTCAATTAGCAACTACCCATCACTATTCAGTATAGAACAGTGGGTGTGAGAAGATTGAGTTTGGATGGAACATAATTTATTCAACTGGAAGTACTGAGTGAATTTGTGCCAGAGACACATCAAATGTAGATGTTGGGCTCCTGGACGTTTCACAACCTCCCTGTCCCTCTGCGTAAGCAGTGTGGTTTTCAGTGTTCTGCACTGTTGAAAAGAGAAGTTTGTCCACCTGGCATAGTTCAGATGAGCTGAGCAAAGATTCAGACTCAAAAGGCATCAACTCCACTGAACTTTCAGGGGAATATATGCTAATATCAAAGCCCAGTCCCTTGCCAGACAGAAATGGGAGGTACAAGTAGTCCTTGGCCACGTGGTTGTGGGTAGGATTCATTCACATAGTGAAAGAGTGGTTATTCGTTGGGCTTCCATGCAACAGCCTGGCACTGGTGAGAGGTGGTGCTTGAGCTCCTGAAACTGGCCTAGACTTTAATTGCCCTAGAACTCCTGTCTCACATGCCACGGACTTGGAGGGCTTAGCTCTCAGATCTGAACTTTTGGAACTCAGTTTTTGTTTCTCTCAAATTAATGCCTTTGAGATGAATATCAAGAGTATTTTGAAATTCAATAGATAGGCATTGTCTTTCTAGTTATCTGAACTTTTCCTTTTCCAGAATCTAGGGGAAAACCAGAATTTCCCAGACTAGATTATTCAGGTTAATGCATCTACGTATACAAACAAACACGTTTTATTTATGTATCTAGATATGCAAATACCAAACACATTTATTTTATGTATCATAAATACACTACTACTCCTGTTTTCTGAAACACCATTTGTTTTTGTTTAACCTTTTTTAAAGATTTATTTATCTATTTATTTATTTTAGAGAGCACGTGCCCGCCAGTGGTGGGAGGCGCAGAGGGAGAGAAGCTTCAATTAGACTCCCGCTGAGTGTGGAGCCCAATCCCACAACCCATTAGATCATGACCTGAGCCAAAACCAATGAGTCTGACACTAAACAGACTGAGCCACTGAGGTGCTTTCTGACACACCATTTCTGATTGCTCCTTTGTAAGTAAAAATGTTCAATTTAGAAACACATTGTTTCTTTTACTGATAACATTTCATGTGGTAATATATTTTATGTGGAGCCCTAAAATATTTAAGTAGAACATTCCAAACGTATTCAATCATGGAACCCGTTTCTCTCTAGATCTGTTTTATTTTCTCATGAGTGCTGAGGAACACCTTATAGGAAATGTTGCTGGATGGCATAAAAATCAGCTTTTTAAGGGAGCTTTTTCTTCTTTCTCCCATTTTCTACCTCCACATAAGCTCTTAGAGGGCAGAAACACTCTTATTCATCCTATATTCTCAACATCTGACATGTTATATAAATTATAGTTATAGTTGGGCTCAAACTTGTTTTGTTCAAATTTTCCTCATAAATTGTTTTTTTTCCCTGGTAAATGCATCAACATTCATTACTTGCTGAAGTATTGTACAGGTTTGAAATTTGGCTTTTATTGTTATTGCCATGTTAGTATAATTTTCAATAAAGATGAAGGATGATTAAGTAAAACATGTTTTAAAAGTCTGTAACTGCTTAATTAGTAAATATTTTTTATGATCTTGGGATGAGTAAGAATCTTGTGGCTATGATGTAAAACTCAGAATTGGAAAGGAACACATAACAGATTTGATTAGAGAATTTAGACTTAAATTCTCTAATAAAAAATCGTAATTAAAGTTGAAAGGCAGGGGCGCCTGGGTGCCCTCAGTCGTTAAACATCTGCCTTTGGCTCAGGTCATGTTCTGGGATCGAGCTCCTCGTTGGGCTCCCTGCTCAGCAGGAGGCCTGCTTCTCCCTCTCCCACTCCCCCTGCTTGTGTTCCCTCTCTTGTGTTCCCTCTGCTGTGTCTCTCTCTGTCAAATAAATAAATAAAATCTTTAAAAACAAAAAAGTTGAAAGGCAAACAGATAAAAATAATTTGAGAATCTTTTCAAAATGTATTAGCTTCTGTATTTCAGGAAGAAATATATAATTTGTTAGAAAACAAAATGGCATGAACAGGGAACTACTAAAAGAAATAAAAACATATATCATTTAAAAATCCCAAATTAATGATCAAATAAATGAAAAGTTCATTCATTTTTGCCTATGGGTTTATGATCAATCTTGTTCATTTTTATCAATGTTAGGAAGGAATACTACTGGTATATCTTTAAGTTGATAGCTATCAGGAAGGCAATTTGGAAATATTTAACATTTTGCATTTCCTCTGACCCAACAATCTCAATTTTAGATATTTATAGGAAGACAAAAGAAACAAGCACACACACACACACACACACACACACACACATATATAGTAATGACCAACATAGCAATGAGTTTTAGAGAAAAAGTATATGGGAATGGTTAAATTTCAAGAACCTTTTCACCAATAGTGATAAAAGTGATCTCTGTATTTCCATACAAAAAATAAATATTGAGGGGTGCCTGGGTGGCTCAGTTGGTTAAGCGACTGCCTTCAGCTCAGGTCATGATCTCAGGGTCCTGGGATCGAGCCCCGCATCGGGCTCCCTGCTCCGCGGGAAGCCTGCTTCTCCCTCTGACCCTCCCCCTGCTTGTGTTCCCTCTCTCGCTGTCTCTCTCTCTCTCTGTCAATTAAATAAATAAAATCTTAAAAAATAAATAAATAAATAAATAAATAAATAAATAAATATTGAATTCATATTTGTGCTCATGAGTGTGGCGGGGGCGAGGGAAGAGCCTGAGAGTCTGGCGTCATTGTGCACTAATCTATTGGTAGCTGAAGTGTGAGAGGAGACATTCACGTACTATATCACACTGTTCTTAAAAATTTTCCTTTTCCCTAAGGAGTTTATATAGCTTTGTAACTTAAGGAGCTATTTCAACAGAAACATTTTCATATATGAATGCGGCATTTTGGTGGGAGGAGAGTATTAAAAGTAAGATTAAATTAAACATGGAATTTAATCATTAATGTGAATAGATAACCTTTCTTTTTGTATCATACTAAGTAATCCTGTTACTAACCTGACCTTGTTAAAATGTTCACATCACTTGCTTAAGTTATATGGGGAAAACACTACTTCTCAGCCACTGAAAGCCTTGTAGGAGAGGTTTGAATTTAAACAGATTAATTATATAAATGTAAGATACAGAGTGGTAAAGACAGTGTGGCTTACAGATTATCAGAATTACGAACAGCAAGTATAATTCATACTGACATTTAAAATATAGAGTTCTGACACACACACACACAAAATAAAATATAAAATTCTGTTGAAACAAAAACAATAAAAGGAGTTAAATTGGAAAACAACAAAGTCCATGTAATTACTCAATGTATGTGTCTTTTTTTAAGAATAAATGAGAGGCTTGACAAAAGGTCTATGAATCTCCTAAAGTCTTAGTAATAAAGCATTTAAAAAAAGATATTATGTATTTTTTCAGTTATATGTAATTTTTCTGGATTCTTTTTTAAGCCTTTAAAAAGTTATTCAGAGAAAAATAAGCCATTTCCAATGTTGCATGGTCTAGACCTCATAAAAAATTAACAAAATGCTGGAAACCCGATCAGTGCATGTATTTGTTTCACTGTTGGTAGCTGAGTTTTATTAAGTATTTGACTCTGTTGAAAGAGCTATGCACATGGCATGCAGCCCTGCTGGCTACTGTATGGCAATGTCACATATGTCTGGAGTTGGGTTTCAACCCTGAAACCTCAGAAAAATAATCAACAGACATTACAGTAGGCGGATGCCAGTTCTTCATATTGTGAGCATAAAATGCACTGTGGTCGTTTATATTTGTTTAAAGTGCAGATGATTATCTTTTTTTTTTTTTAAGTAATAAAGTTATGGGGAAGGGGGGAGCAACTTAAAGAGCAAACATTCTAAGAAGTAGTTGTGCAAGAAGTTTAGAATCCAGATGGGAATGCCCTCGAATCAATTTGAAAAGCACTGCAACCCCAACAGAAAATTTTTCAGTTATTTGTGAGGGAGGGAGGAGGAACAGAGGAAGAACGGAGGGAGGCACAGGGTGTTTAGGCAAGCAGCTAGCTAGGCCAGCAGACAGCAGGAAGAAGGTGATCCTTTTAGTTTTTCAGGTTTAATTTAGTTGTTGGAATGCTCCCCAGGAAGCAGATGGGAGATGGGAATGAAGAAGGTAAGCATTATAAATGTTAACTTCCAAGACAAATTGATGAACGAGTCCAAATCAAAACACACAGAACACATAATCCACCAGGTCCGTATTGGGTGACCATAGTCTGTACCACAGTGAGGTTCAGAATCCTGCCAACGACAGCATTTGACTCCTCCGTTGCTCTATGAATTAAACACCTCCAAACAAAGAGGTGTAGCAACAAAAAGAGACCCCAACACATGAGGAGGAGGGAGTTCAGGATGCCTGCAGGCCAGGACTCTGTACAGGCCTCAGGCCCTGTGGGGAACTAAGGGGAGAACCCGGAACGCAAGGCAGGCAGAGGTGGAACTTCAGGGGAGGCTGGGGCTCAGAGAGCTCATGCTCTGGCCTTACATTGTCGTTGAGGATTCCTGGTGAATTCTCCAACAGGTTGGAGGTCCCATGTATTGGTGGAGTGGTCTCCCAGTCTGCTCCAGGTAACGCCTTAAGAACATATATGGAGATTAATTGTATCAATTATATATATTATTTTATATATAATAAATATGTATATATGTAAATTATATATATTCTTTTCAAAACTGTACAAAAACCTTAGCAACTAAAATGGCAGCACAGAGATTCTTTTTTTCTTTAAAGATTTTATTTATTTATTTGAGAGAAAGCACAAGCAGGGAGAGCAACAGAGGGGGAGTAGCAGAGGGAGAGGGAGAAGCAGGGTCCCCATTGAGCCGAGAGCCCGATGCGGGGCTCGATTCCAGGACCCTGGGATCATGACCCGAGCTGAAGACAGCTGCTTAGCTGACTGAGCGACCCAGGTGCCCCCAGAGATTCTTTCTTAAGGCTCTTCCTCAAATGGTTTTGCATATGTAGAAACCTACTTAGCCATGAATTCATTTGTTCCATTACCAGGGATGTTCTTTTAATGTTTAATATCTGCTGAATGATAAAGCAAGGAAAACCATCTTTATACTCAGATACTATGACTGAGGCCTTATTTTTCTCTCCCAGGCAACAAGCTGGATATCCTTCATCCTGGGGCAATGGCATCAGCGATAGCTAGGAATAGGGAGCAAGGAGCTGTGACAAAGCCATGAGAGGTGACATTTTTAAAGTGTTTTCTCAGGATTATGCATTCTATGTGCAAAATGACAAAATTAGATGGATGTTGAATTTATCCTCATAAGGCAGAAATGATTAGATGACTGGAGGTATTCTGAGTGCAACCAGCATAGTTGATGCTGTATTCACATTAATGAGAATTAACTCATTTCTGGGATGGATTTCTAAATCTAATATATAGTGTATATGTATAATAAGTACATATAAATACATAATTAATATGTAAATATATGCAAGGGTTTTTTTCTAGAGAAGGGAATGGTTGCATGTTTAACTCCTACCAAAAACCCTTCACAGTGACAGTAAAGAAATAAGAGGGGGCAAAAGCCACAAGGGTGAAGAGCACAAAAGGTTGTAAGCAGAAATGAAGTTTCAATAAATTTATGGAAGATGAAAAAACAAAGGAAGCAATGTTCAAAGTGAAGAAACCTGTTGTTTAGGACACGGAAGATTTAGAGCTGAACCTAGAACAATCCCAGCTCACAAGAGGTTGAGGAACAAGAAAGACTGCTTGTGTGACTTGACTTTTTCCTAGGTGATCTGTGAGAGAACCCTGAAATCTCAGCCTTAACCCACTTCTCACGCTTAACCTATTTCAGGTTCATTCCTTCACGGGTACTACTGCTCAGGGGTTGGGTCTCCAAGGTCTGAGTCCTGGGTCTTTGCTACTTTTACCTTGGGCCTCAGCCATCTTTACAATGTGGAATCAAAATTAAGCCAAACCCAGAACTATCAAGTAGACATAACTGTTTGAGGAAAAAGCTGCATTCAGGAGGTAAGGACAGGATACTATGAAAAAGGATGTCTCACAGAATGTGAAGGAGCATTGGAATTTGAAAATATGATTGGGAGTTTTTTTTAAATGGTGGTGAAGGACAATGAGGAGGGAAAGCTCTTTACTGAAAAATGACATCTAATAAAAGAAGAAAGATCAGTAGCATTAGAAAATCTGTTTTGTAACATGTCATTACTGATTCAGGTCAAAGATCATCAGTGCATGCAAGAATCATCTGGTGCCAGTTTGGTTGTCTTTGAATATTTTGTCATTTGACAGCGTGTCATCCCACAGATCATTTACTGATTGAAAAGAGGAAATAGTCCTCGAGAGTAGAAAGGATTACAGTTACTTCCTATAAAATAGCTATACTTGACATCATGAATAGTGAAACTGTCTGGAATTGGGTCTCCTGGTGTAAGTGACTATGAAGAACACAGCCTCCCTCACCTATGAAATATTGTTGCTCAGAATGCTTGCCTTCAAGCCTCCAGTTCTAGTCCTGTCCAGTATGGTAGCACCTAGAACTCTGTGGCTACTGGAAACACGAGCTGTGCTCTAAGTATAGAGTATGCACTGGATTTCATTAGATACAGTACTCTAATAGTTAATATATTTTTTTAAAAAAATTTTATATCGGTTACATGGTAAAATGTGTTTGAGATATATTGGGTTGAACAAAATATCTTAATTAAAATAATTTTACCTCATTTTTTTCTTAAGACTGGCTATTAAGAATAGTTAAAATTACATACGTGGCCCAAATTATATTTTTATTGGACAGCACCGCTTTAGATCTAACTCCCAGTTTACAAAAAATCCAGGTCACAGAGAATCAGGTTAATGACCCAAGAGGAAGCAATTAAGTAAATCCAGATTGTGGAATAGTCTATCTTACAACTGTCCTAAACTGTCAAGAAAAAAAAAAAAAATTAAGAATGCTTTAAGACTAAAGAGCTATAGTGAAGGCGTTATAAACAGATTGGCTATAACCTTTCTGGGAATGAGAAGAAAATTTTGAATATCAACTGGATATTAGATGTTTTGGAATTATTACTACTACAGCATGATATTGTGGTTCTGTAGATTGGTCTTAGTTGCATTCTGAATGATTTTGTAGGGACAGGTCTGTATCTTTGGAATGACTGAGCAAATTTGTGATGAAGAGATCAAGGACACTGGCTACAATATTTAAAATTGCCAAATCTAGACAAAGAATTGTATTTTTCTATACGTAAGTTTTCTTATTAAAAACAAGGGTCCAGGGGCGCCTGGGTGGCTCAGTCATTGGGCGTCTGCCTTCGGCTCAGGCCATGGTCCCAGGGTCCTGGGATCAAGCCCCACATTGGGCTCCCTGCTTGGCGGGGAGTCTGCTTCTCCTTCTCCCTCTGCCTGCTGCTCCCCCACGCTTGTGCTCTCTCTCTCTCTCTCTCTATCAAATGAATGGATAAAATCTTAAAAAAAAAAAAAAGGGTCCACAGTTTTAAGTGCAAAAGAATGGCCAAAAATTTTACATTTTCTTTTTTCTCTGTAGTATATGGTTTTCTTCCATGTGTATTTCTTATTGATAAAAAATACAGGGGTGCCTGGGTGGCACAGTCAGTTAAGTATCCAACTCTTGGTTTTGGGTTCAGGTTGTGATCTCAGGGTCTTGAGATCAAGCCCTGTGTCTGGCTCTGCTCTGCGCTCGGCGTGGAGTCTCTTGAGATTCTCTCTCCTGCCTCTCCCACTCATGTTCTCTTTCTCTCTCTCAAATAAAGCCTAAAAAAAATACAATACATAACTGTATAATATCAAATAATATGAAAATATTAGCATTCCCCACTGTAAAAGTAATTTTCTATGTACTATTGATATTGATTCAGTTACTTCCTTTCTCATCAGTGATCATTTACAATTGAAGCACCAGATGCAAAATGGTGATGATTATACCAGTCAGCATTCCACCACTATCATTAACCCTGTAATTTTTACTCATGTAAATGTAAAATAATAATTGAATAAAATTGGACTCTACCATGGATATTCATTGTAATTAAAATATCAAATTATGAAAAGTTACTTGTGTAATAACTTGTCATAGATTTTTCCTCCAACTAGGCATCTGAACAGCTTTATAGCAACTTTGCAGAACTGCATTTTAATGCTATGTATCTGTCTTATATGACTTGATTTGAAATTTATACTCTCCTTTGTCTTCCTAGTAGCAGAATAATCTCTAGCAGTTTAAGTGCAGATCTAAGGTGAAGATACTAAAATAGAATCTCAGCCATCTAAAAAATTGCAAATACACCTAACATTAGTTATAAGTGATATAAAGTAGACTGTTCACAAATCTCAATAATCTGGAATTCAAGGAGCATACAAAAAATTTCAGTAACATTTGTATAATTTTTAATTGAATGCATATATTGGATAGCCATCTAACTTTAAAATGGATGCTTCTGGTAATTTGGAAAAGTTATCATAGAAAATACGTGTTTTTCTTTTTTTGTTTTGTTTTTACTATTCACCGATTTTTGATGATGGAAACTTCACAAGTGTTAAGGTGTTAGTATTTCTATTTAAACAGGCAACACAGCAAGGCACCTCTCTTATTACACCTTTTTAGGGCCTGAGTACCCTGCAGTCTCAGCCACCATTGAGTAAAAAGTAAGTCCTCAAACAGCCGACTTTGTAAACTAATGAAACCAGCACATTGTAAACTAATGAAACAGGAGTGAAAAATGTTCGTTAAAACTAACACAAAAGAGGAAAGAAAGAACTAACAAGAATAGCACAGGCAATTTTGTTGCTTTTTCTGAAAGAAACATTTGTTTTAAAGTACATACATTCATGCATTGACATCACTGTGTTGCTGGTCTTCCTAGATCATGATTCTAGTGTATCTTTTGCAAGAATCTGACTATAATTCTGTTACAATTTATTAAATATCAAAATTAAATTACTATGTGACAAATGTGAATAAACAGCTTAAAAACATGGTTAATACAAATTTCAAAGAATTCCTTTGACAGTATTGATACTTGAAATCACAGCAAAAATTAATGGTTTAATGTTGCTTTTAATTGCATAAGATAGGAATTTTGTGAGATTTGTGAGATTTATAAAAGTTAGAGCATAAATCCATACGTTTAATACATTTGGGCATTTTAGTTTTGATACGCATTACCAAAAAAGTCCTCTAGATGGCAGTGTTTACCACAGTTAGAAAATATTTTAGAACTATTTTAACTTTTTTAAAAATTATTCTCAAATGAGTCAAATTGTGCATAGTAAAAACTTCAGTCTTCTAGTACTCAGTATTTATTCAGAATTTTTATTTTGTTCTGAGTGAATGTTTAACCTAATTCAGCAAGAGTTTGCTCATTTGTTAAGTTATTGTAATTTCATTTGCAAATTTCCAGGGAAGTGTTAAGTTGACCCAAAAACTTTAGAATAAACATATATGTGATCTGTATCCTTTGGAGGAACTAAAATAAGTTCTTGAGACTATGATAACCAGGATGAAAGAAAGTTTAGCAACTAACTGGATTTTTTTTTTTCCAGGCTTGTATATAATCATAGATTTGAATGGAGTTATAGATGCTTTACTGGGAATTATAATCTTATAAGCAAGGGAGGTTTTCATTTTCTATTTGAAATAATCATAGTTAATTTTTTGAAATAATCATAGCTTAATTTGTTGCCCCGATGAAAACCCAGATGAGTCAGATATGTAACAGAATCTAGGGCAATCATGCTTTGTCAGAGAACTTGTGAGTGGGTTAGATTTTTTTAGAACTACAAAATAATAGAAATGATAAGGGCATATAAAATTAACTTATACTAGATATATTACACACTAGCATAAAACTAGTAAAAATGCCTCACATATACATGAATCTTAAATTTTCTAAAAACAAGAATCAATAGAAATGGCCAAGTTCAGGCCCTATGGAGTTGGAAGAGATTTCTTCAGATTTCAACTAGTATTTCAGAGATACAATTTATAACCTGTTTTGTCCATTTTCCTGTAGATTATCCAGTGAACTCCAATGGTATTTTAACTTTTGCTCTGGTGATTTAGAAACTTTAAATATAAATTAAATCATAATATATGAAAAATACAAATGCTCTTCATCTAGAGCAGCCTTTCTCAACTTTGGCACCACGGCCAGATTGGGCCAGGTAATTCTTTGGGGGTGGTGTGGTGGGTGTGGGGGTGTTAGGGAATTGGGGGGAAGCTGGTCTGTACATTAGAGAAGATTTAACATCATCCCCAGCCTCCACCTACTAGGTAGCAATAGCAAATAGTAGCAATCCTTCCCATGAACTCTTTCCTCACCCCAAACCCCTCTTCCCATGCTCTAGTTGTGATCATCTAGATGTCTCCAGACACAACCTGAGTTGAAAACCATGGATATAAATGTTTGATTTTTCTTTTCATGTATTCTCTCTTACAATTATAAAATGCCAATCATGTTAGTACAGTTCATTAGTCCTTCAGTGGGTAAGTTAGGAATGAGGTCAGGCAAAATTACTAAGTTGCTATGGTGAGTTCTTACATTAGGACTCTAGGTTGCAAGTAAGAGTTACCATAAAGGCTACTATAAAGTGTAGCTCGTACACTGTGGCAGGGATAGGACTGGAGACCACCAATGAACTGGAACCAGGTAATTCTCTACCATAGGGGATCCTCATCTCTGATTCTTTCTACGCATCATCTTTTTTCTTCTCTCTTTCGACCTTCCTTTGGTTTTCTGGCCTATGTAATGAAAAATTGCTTCAAATTCCTCCTGAGTACATAGTTCAGAGCGATTACATCTTGGAATGTCACTGGTACAGACTCATGTTCTTTAGTGAAGGGGTTTGCTGGTCAGTCTTGAATTTAATATCTTCATAAATCAAGAGTTAGCAGAATGGGAGGGATCCATCAGCTTCTGGTGCGGTGGGAGGAGTCCACACCATGTGCAGATGGCTGTTTTTTGCTGACCTTATGGATGGAACATGGGGAAAAACATTTCCAAAAAAGGAAGTCTTGTGAGCTTTGAAGATGACCCATAGGTGTCCACACACGTATTTTATCACCTCCTTGTTGATATCTTCTATACTCATCAATGGCGTAGCGCCCCCATATGGCTCAGAAAGTGAGCCCTCCCGTTCTGTCCTGAAAGAATGCCAGCCTCTCCAAATAGGCTTCTTCCTCACTGCCAGTCCAAAGTAAAACGAAAACGCAGCTCAAGAGACCCAATCTCTGAGGGAAAAAAAAACTAAAGCTAGTATGTGTAATGTGTAAATTCCTCAAGTCTCTGAGCAGTATTTCCATCAAAGGAATGCTTGGTAACAGAATTAATCCCTGTGTGGTAAAATAGTAGGTATAATCCTTTCTCCAGTGTTTTTGTCTTTTTTTTTTTAAAGATTTTATTTACTTACTTATTTGAGAGAGAGAGAAAGAGAGAGAGCACATGAGAGGGGGGAGGGTCAGAGGGAGAAGCAGACTCCCCGCTGAGCGGTGAGCCTGATGCAGGACCCGATCCCGGGACTCCAGGATCATGACCTGAGCCAAGGCAGTCACTTAACCAACTGAGCCAGCCAGGCGCCCACGTCTTTTTTTTTTTTTTTTTCCTGTGGGTCATGACACTTCTTAAGAATCCTTTTAGGTCCTTGCTACTTAAGGTGTAGTCCACACACCAATATCAGGATCACCTGGTTATTTGGTAGAAATGCACAATTTCAGCTCCCACCCCAAAACTAATGTATCAGAATGTGCATTTTAATTTAACAAGATATATGGGTAATTCGCCTCTGTATTAAAGTTTGAGAAACACAGAATCAGTTTAATTTTTATGTAAATCACTAAGTCGATTTTATATAATATTAGGCTTAAAATAATAAACTCAGTAGACCTTCTACACTAACGTGAAGATCAAAAACAATTTGATTGCTGGCATACTTATTTATGAATAATATCAAGAACTTGCTACTAAGTGAACTGTTAAGATTAATGTCACAAGCAAAATTTTTTAAATCTAAAATATAAAGAAGAGATACTGTGAAGAGCTGGCAAAGTAGAAAGGACTCACAGGCTAGTATGCCTCAGCTGAATTACACTTGAAATACAGATATTTGAATATTTCTGTACTGAACATATAGGAGGTTTTAAAAACTATAGTAGGCATTCTTTTTATATAGTTTGGTTCTTAAGCAGAGTTTTGAATGCACTAGTGAAGATTAATGACACTAAATTTGTCCCCTATGAGTTTAATAATTTCATGTAATTCTCATTTTATACTCTCTTAATTGTGGTATTTACATGAAGTGTTGCTTGGTCGTTAGGATCTACTTATCTGTTGTAATATACCCAAAAGTCTGTATAGTTCCATGGTGAGAAACAAATATTACTGAAAAATAATCCCATTACACCTCTTCACCATAGCTGTTAAAGACACCTCTACTGGTAGAGTTGTTATTCCCAGAAATTAACAAATAAATTTGCAATTAGGTCATAGATACACTGATGTTGCCCTCAGACATGGTGTTCTTTACTCTCCAAAGTCAATACATTGCTTGGATAGTTTTGTGATTTAAATGTTTATGATCTTTTGAAATTATAAGAAGCATTTATTGCTTTTTGTTATATTTTACAAGTGACATTTTTCCAAAGAAAATTTTCCTAATTAGGCTTTCTTATAAATTCCACATAACTTAAAAATTGTAACATACTATTTTTAAAAATAAATCACTTATTATGTCTCCTGGCTTACTTTAAAGCAGATCAACCCCATTCTATACAGTCAAGAAGTTTCTTGGATGAATTTTCAGCAAGGATTAAAACAGCCTCAATCTTTTATGACTGGAGCACAGTAAATTCATAGGCATAGGACTGAAAAGATGATGTGCATTTTAGAACCTTTTAAAGGAGTGTATTAGTATATAGTGCAGAATCAGTTTTTCATTTAAGAAAAAATTAAAGAATTATGTGTATAAACAGAATTTTTGTAGGCAGAGTGGTATTGACTTAAGTCCCAGTCAAAGCATAGCAGTATCTTTTAAAGGCTGATCAATCCTTATATCCATTACTTGGGTCTTATCAGTGATACGGAGTTAAGCCAGGGCTGCCGGAGTCAATGGAATATGCATAGTCTCCCTGACTCATCCTAATTCAATTAGAGGGAACTGTGGGTTGAATTTGGTTCCTGAGAGGAGATTATAAGAGAAAAATGAGGCTTATCCATCCTGCCCTATATTAAGTCTATTTACGTGCACATTATATAACAAATTGGGCTCTTAGAAGAATATCATATGAATTTGTCCTTAAAAAAACAGGAAAAAATTATAGGCATGAAAAAGTTTGGGGGGTATAGAATAAATTACTAGAATGCTGCTTCAAGTAATACGAAGTTCTGTTTTCAACAACATACTCTTATTGAGAAAGTACTGAAAGAATAAAAAACCTGTACTATATTTTAACTTGACAAAGTCCTAATATTTAAGAAAATCATTTTCCCAATTATCCTTGGGCAGATGCTGTTGTACTTGAAACATGTTTTTGTCTCGAACATTTTTCTATTTCTATTTTAAGTGTAAATAGAGGTGCTTCCAAATGTGCATGCTATTTTTGCATCTTTGGACATTTATATAAATATGAATTGATCATCCTTGATATTCTAACAGCTTTTACCCACAAAAATGTCATACACGAGAAATAGGAAGTTTTGTATGTTCTATTTCACTTGGAATAACATGACTTTAAAGTGATCAAATTAAAGTTAAATATATATTCTCTCTTTACTATCTTAAAACCCCTTTTTCATGTCTTCCCGAGTGATTACCTGTACACCCCTGATAATAGCTTTGCTGTGTCTGTCTATATCCTTAAGTCTTAAATAACCAATAACGAAATTTGAAAATTCAGTATTTCTTTTATATAGTAATCATGAAAAAATAGTTGCACTGGAAAATGCCAGTTAATATTGTAATAAAGTTAGAGCTACAAACCTGACATCTGTAATCGTCAGTCATAAAAATATAGCAAATTGGGATAAATTTAGTTCAGTCATTCAAACAGAATGAAGCTTCTTGTCACCTGCTTTCCTTTGTGATTTGATTACCTTGGACTAGGTTTTTCTTAAAGAAAAAGAAAAAAAAAGGCATTCAAAGGAAAAAGCTAATAATGAAGCAAAGGAATTACTCAAGAAGCTTACTAAACTTTGCCAGTTTGCACAGCCTTAAAAGGTGTTAATTTTCTTTCTGTGGTGTGAAAGTTCTGCATTGTCATTTTCTAAACAGTAATACAAATAACCTTTAGTGTTCTTCACACACTTCTCCCCCACAAGTACACTACAGTAGGCTAGCCTCTTTTGTGAAATGGGGACAATACTACCTGCTGTGACATCAGAGCCCCTGTGATCGATTGATTAATGTGTGCTAGACACAATAAGCTATATGGATTAAAGGAACTTTAGAAGGAAGTATTTAATTTTTAACTTTGATTGCAATATACAACTAGTATATTAGAGATGAAAATTTTAGTCTTGAAATCCTTGAGGTCATTTGATCATTCCAAATACCGCAGTCTGTCTCTTATATAAAATGTTTCTTTAAGAAGCCTTTACAATCCCTGTGAAAAGTAATTTTAAAATGCTGGATGATAACTAGAAAATCAGATGAAAATCCAATTAAACAAGGTAATAATTTCGGTTATTAAATGCCATTACATGGACACTATTGTTTCATATACATATAAACAGAGCAGCATTAAATTTTTGAAATTTAAAAATTTTAACTTGACATCTGTGTCTATAGAAATCTGAATAGCATTTTAGTTTTCAGTCAGCTGGCTGAAGGCGACTTAGCTTCACAAGTGTCCCATGACTTATATAACACGCAAAGGACACCAAAGGCAATTTTACTACAGCCCAGATGACATAATTCCTAAAGTCCTAATCAGGTACAGCACAGGTGAGAACATCATAATTCCTGGCTGTAGAAGCCATGCATTTACAGAGATGAATAAGGGTTAAAGAGATCTAATTAGAAGTCTAGAATACATATTGAAAGCTCTGTATTAGAAGTCATAATTGGAAATCTAATATTTTATTAAATTCACTAAGGATAAATGACTAAAATGCAGTAAAACAACATATTCCCCTACAAAAGCTAAAATTACTGTTTCCCAAATTCACAATTCTGCAGACATAACTTTTGAAATAGAGGTAGATTGTGAACAGCTCTCGTTATGCACATGTTCTACATAGTGTTTTCGGCAGAAGCCTCAAGTTATTTTTTTCCTGGAATATTAATGAGATCTTTAATCGTAGTTCTCATTCTATAGTTTATAAATTGGAATATAATAGGGCAAACAATAAGCTTCAGTTGTCCTGGCTTTAAGAGCTAAAACTGGTTTGGCTAAAGAATATCAATAATTTAGAAATGCTTAATAAACACAAAATAGGATGCACTGCACTGAAGTCAGCTCTATTTCTATATTCAGTTTCCTTCGCAAGGAATCTAGAGGTACTTCTTTTGGGGGGCTTTGACCTGTAGGTTCCATTAATTGGAGTCTCATGGTCATAAATTTAATCATGTGATGGTCTTTTTCTCTTCCCTTACCTTCATCTGTGTTCTAAGATTTCATCTATGAGCACAGGATAATAATGGGTTCTGACTACAAGTCAAGGTATCCCTTAGCAAACAGAAACAAATATGCTTGGTAATAAGGTTAAATAATTATTGCTAAGCTATGTGTTGCGATTACAACAGAACTTTGAAATGACTACAGTATGATTAGAATAAGAATGTGAGATAGCATACTTATGAAATGAACTGGAAAGTGTGCTGCTGTGTTTATTATAAATCTTTTAGGATGATGGTTCATTTATTGTAAACTAGTCCAAAGAATAAAGTAGGGGATGATTGGAACAATGCACTAGCTTTAACTTTAGATTTTGTGAATGGCAAAATAATAATCACTGGTAAGATAAAAGAATTCCTCTAATTCACATTGTATCAGGTAATATTTTTTTTTATTTTTAGATACTTAAGCAGCCCTTTTTATTAAATTTGTGTATTCTAATCCTACAAAATACTATTTATGAGTTGTTAGGCTATTTAAAAACAATATCAACCTAGTGCTTGCAAGAAACCGGTTTTATATTTTATGTCTAAGGCATAGGTGTATTTTACAGTTGGCTTTTAGGCACTGCACTTTTACTGTGAATATTCACCGGACAAGTTTGAATAAAAAGGAGCTTACATTTCCATAGATGAGGGGAAATTGTAATGCCACATGAGTTGGTTTAAAAAAAAAAAAAAGGAATTATATACAAAATCTAAGCTTGGTAGGCTTAGTGTTTTTTTTTGTTTTTTTTTTTAGTTTTAACTTAAATATCTAAAAATAAGTTGTTCCTATTTTAAAAAACGTACTAAAAAACAAAAGCTATCCCCTAAACATGCCATCACAGTGCATAACTATGTGAAGAGCCTTAATGCTTCTACAGCCCGGTACACAATATGGAACACGGAGGTTTAAAATAAATGCTCTTTATCCTCCGTGCAAGTTAGAACAAGTTACTCAATCATGCATTAAGACCTTCTCAGACAACCTTTATAGGTCATTCAAAAGTATTTTTTTGTGTTCAAGTGAACTGTTATTAATGCCTCAAACTTAGGTATCTGGCATTGTAGGTAGAGCCCCTTACACAAATTTTCGTCGTTTACTACTTTTAAAAGATCAAAAACAGTGCTTTGGGGGCTAATATTTAGGGAACAAAGCTAATCCTTTCGGGAGTCATTCCATTTAGCTCTTGTAGGAAAATGAGAAACGTGTGAGGATATGCCACAGAACTTGTCAGAAAGGCACAGGGAAAGACAAGTATTACATGTAAAGTTGGAATCAGAAGTGCAAAAGGAAAAGAAATGTTCTACACTTCGGGGAGCAGCTGGGCGGGACTCCTTCCAGCCTTTCGCAAGCAAAGTTTGCAGTTAGGTGAGCTGGAAGCGGGTTTTGCTACAGCCGCCGCGCAACCAGGCGAGCTCGGGTTCCCAGGTTTGCGGCCACGGGGGGAGCCGAAGTGCAAGGACATCTAAGATCGGCCGCCGTGGCCCGTGCTGTCCTCCGAGATACTTCACACCGCACGCCAGACTGGCCTAGGGCTGATCAAGGGACTTCCCAGAGCCTGCTACTGTCCCCCCCCCCCCCCCCCCCCCCCCCCCCCGGCCCGGCAGCTTCCGTCACCCTGCTTCTAGGAGGTGCTCAAATTTTAATTTTCTTTCCGGTCTTGATTAGGATTCAAATATCCTGTCCCGACCTTTCGCTGTCCGCCCTCTCTGCCCTTCTTGCCAGTGTTCCTGCCAGCAAAAGCCTCTAGTTGCAGTACTGGGCATGTTGTCTGTTTTAACGCTCTCCGGAGAGCTGTTGGCCCGGGCTCCCTCCCGAGGGGTGACTGCGTATCGTGCCTCGTACCCCGGGTTGACTCTTTCCCTTCTTTTCATTTTGGCCCCTCCATTAGTACAGACGAGTGCGAAATGTGAGCCCGGAGATGAGCCGTCTCGGCGTCCCCCGTCCGCCCATCGCGGTGCGGGAGGCTCCCCGGATCCTTGCCTGTGCTCCCCGCCAGCCTCCCTCGCCGCCCCGGGTCGTCCCACCACCGGTGCTCCGCCGTTCTCTGCCCCGCGCGGCACACAGCAACCCCCCAGCCCGGCTTGCGCGTCACGAGAGAGGCAGCCGCGCGGGCCTGGGAAGCGCCGGCGTTTCCCTCCCCGGCCGGACCCTGCTGGGCATGCTCAGTGCGCCTCCCGGAACCCGGCTCTCCCGGGGCCAGGATCAGTTCTCCGGGTTTTCGCGGCTGCCGAGGGGGCGCTGAGGAGGGGAAGCTGGGAGACAGTCAGTGCCTTGTTCCTCGCCCCCTCCCTCGCGCCCGGCTGCGGCCGCCCGCACCGCAAGATGCGGGCCAATCAGGGGCCGGGGGCGGGGCTCGGGCAGTCACGCCCTCCCTCTGGGCTTATTGAGAGTTATATCAAGAAATTCAGTTCAGAGAGGAGAGGGAGAAGGAGAGAGGGGCAGAGGAGAAGGGAGAGAGGGAGAGCATGCAAGACAGGAAGGAGCGCTTTAGAGTCTCTGAAGCACGAAAGAGATAACCGATTAGGAATTTTTCAGACAGCTGTCATCCCGGAGAGCAGCCAGAGAATCACCATCACCCCAACTCCGACGTTTCCTACAAGAAGTTAGAGACTTAAGCAGTATTGACATCGGAGGGAAATGGTATGCTTGATGCTGTGGAAAATACCCCAGAGCTGAAGAAGTGCAACTGGATGTTGTGTGTGTGTTAAATACCAGAAGAGCCCAGACCCCGTGGGTAATAGAGACGAAATGTGGAGAGAATGACTAACGACAAATCTGTGAATTTGTTCTCTGGAGTTGCTAATTTGCCAGCCCGAAGCAACACATTTTACAAGGAGGAGACGTTTTGCTGCTTCTGATTTCTCCCCAAACTGGTGCTACCAGATGCATGGCTTTCTATGTGTTGGAACAAATCATTCTTAACTGCAGCATACCGGGAAAGGGGAAAGGTTGAGGCAACTAACGTAAGTGTAAAGTTTCGCATGTACAATTGTAAATTTTGTGTTTAGATATGTCCTCAATGTGGACGAAAGATGTTTGTAATTGGGTAGCCGGTTGGGGCAGAGCTCACCTACTAGGCTGTATCTGCATCCCTACCTGCATCACTCTGCTGGAACTAATCGCGGGCATCAGCTACCGTGCAGCCTAATGCAGATAAGATTAGAGCCTGGGAACTGACCAGTTCTGCTCAAGTAGGTAGCTGCCTGGAGGCTTGCACCCATTTAAATTGCAGTTAGGGGAGCGTCTAAGCAGAAGCCTTTTTACCTGCTGTTACTGGGTTGCAGTATTTATGTGTGGCAGATGTTACTAATATTATAACCAGGGATCAGGGTTAAGAAACTGCATTTTTTCCCTCTCTTTTATGCTCAGTAGAAAATATTGTGCTGTTACATGGAAATGTTAGCTGCGTTTGACTTACATCTCAACACTCTCTTCCACATCTAGGGTAAGGAATCCTGCTTTATACATTTTTAAAAGTTTTAGTGTGTTTCTTAATCCAAATGGGGAGAATTTGGCAATATGGAGAAATGAGAGCAAGGTCTGGGCAGGAAATTTGAAGTCTTGGTATTGTGCTTTTAGGCAATGAGGATATGTAGTGGCCGGTGACTATTGCTTCTGATGCTGCAGCAGCATGTCCGGATGCTTGTTTCCCAGTAAGATTGGGTTAGAAGGCAGTTAAAGAACTGGGAGGAAAGAAAAAAGATAGTCTTTTTAGACGAAAGAGATGACTCAGTGTAGCAGAGAAGAAAACATCACATTTGACATGTGACAAAGCAATTAGCAGGAACCATAGCTAAATACTTAGCGTTTTTCACTTGCACCTAAAAAAACTAAGGGAGGTGGGTTGGAAGCCAGGAGGCGGGGAAGACAGGGGGAGGGGAAGAAGAGAACACAAGAATGCATGTTTTGAATTAAACAGTGTCCTGAAAAAACCAGTGTGGGTGAACACAGGTAAAAATAGCAGCTGTCCTTAATTCAAAAGTAGATTAATTTCATTTTCTCTGGGCAAATGCAACAAGCAGTGGATATTTAGTGTTTTCATCCACAGAGTTAACTTGCAAACAGTGGCAGAGCAAACTGCCATGTTTACTAATATGCAGTGGAAAATGTGTTGTGATATTTCATGACTGTGTGTTTTTGTTTACTGAAGTATAATATTGTCTATATGATTGTGTTGACAGTGGCTGTCTCCAAATAAGCGATGAGATGTAATGCATCCTCCAGTCCATGCACACTTCCTCTTGCAATTCGTGCATCATTCCTCAGTGGAAACCATTAAACCCTAAAATCTGGGAAAAGAAAATAAGTACATTATCATGGACCTGAGGGATTTTTACCTGTTGGCTGCTCTGATTGCCTGTTTAAGGCTGGATTCCGCAATAGCTCAAGAACTTATTTACACTATTAGAGAGGAACTGCCTGAAAATGTGCCCATAGGAAACATACCAAAGGATCTGAACATTTCTCACATCAATGCTGCCACGGGGACCAGTGCCAGCCTCGTCTACAGACTGGTTTCTAAAGCTGGGGATGCCCCTTTGGTGAAAGTATCCAGTAGCACTGGGGAAATTTTCACAACCTCCAATAGAATAGACAGAGAAAAACTCTGTGCTGGAGCCTCTTATGCTGAGGAGAATGAGTGTTTCTTTGAACTTGAGGTAGTGATCCTCCCCAATGATTTTTTCAGGCTGATCAAAATAAAAATAATTGTCAAGGATACCAATGATAATGCCCCCATGTTTCCATCTCCTGTCATCAATATTTCCATTCCAGAAAACACTTTGATCAACAGCCGCTTTCCAATTCCATCGGCAACAGATCCTGATACAGGCTTCAATGGTGTACAGCACTATGAATTGCTAAATGGGCAGAGTGTTTTTGGGCTGGATATCGTGGAAACTCCGGAGGGAGAGAAGTGGCCACAATTGATTGTTCAGCAAAACTTGGACAGAGAACAGAAAGATACCTATGTGATGAAAATCAAAGTAGAGGATGGAGGCACTCCACAGAAATCCAGCACGGCCATACTGCAGGTCACAGTAAGTGATGTAAATGACAACAGGCCAGTGTTTAAAGAGGGTCAAGTGGAGGTGCACATTCCAGAGAATGCTCCTGTAGGCACCTCTGTAATTCAGCTCCATGCCACTGATGCAGATATAGGCAGTAATGCTGAAATCCGGTACATTTTTGGTGCCCAGGTCGCCCCTGCAACCAAAAGACTCTTTGCTTTAAATAATACTACTGGGCTGATTACAGTTCAGAGGTCCTTAGATCGAGAGGAGACAGCCATTCACAAAGTGACAGTGCTGGCTAGTGATGGCAGCTCCACCCCCGCTCGAGCAACGGTTACCATCAATGTCACTGATGTCAATGATAACCCTCCTAACATAGACCTCAGGTACATCATAAGTCCCATAAATGGCACAGTGTATTTATCTGAGAAAGACCCTGTCAATACAAAGATTGCCCTAATTACAGTTTCAGATAAGGACACAGATGTGAATGGCAAAGTGATCTGTTTTATTGAAAGAGAGGTCCCATTTCATTTGAAGGCAGTGTACGACAACCAATATTTGTTAGAGACCTCCTCTTTGTTGGACTATGAGGGCACCAAAGAATTCAGCTTTAAAATTGTGGCCTCCGATTCCGGGAAGCCCAGTTTAAATCAGACTGCCCTGGTAAGGGTTAAGCTTGAGGACGAAAATGACAACCCACCAATTTTCAACCAGCCTGTAATTGAGCTGTCAGTTTCTGAAAACAACCGACGTGGGTTATACTTAACAACTATTAGTGCTACAGATGAAGACAGTGGGAAAAATGCGGACATTGTTTATCAGCTTGGGCCGAATGCCTCCTTCTTTGATCTGGACCGAAAGACAGGAGTTTTGACAGCCTCCAGAGTCTTTGACAGAGAAGAACAAGAACGATTCATTTTTACAGTAACTGCCAGGGACAATGGGACCCCTCCCCTCCAAAGCCAAGCGGCTGTGATAGTTACTGTTCTGGATGAGAATGACAATAGCCCCAAGTTTACTCATAATCATTTTCAATTTTTTGTGTCTGAGAATCTGCCAAAGTATAGTACTGTGGGGGTAATCACAGTGACAGATGCAGATGCTGGAGAGAATAAAGCTGTGACTCTTTCCATTCTAAATGACAATGATAATTTTGTGTTGGATCCCTATTCTGGAGTCATAAAGTCAAATGTCTCATTTGATAGAGAGCAGCAGAGTTCCTACACTTTTGATGTCAAAGCCACTGACGGAGGACAACCACCCCGCTCCTCTACTGCAAAAGTCACCATCAATGTCATGGACGTCAATGACAATAGCCCTGTTGTCATTTCTCCACCTTCCAACACTTCTTTTAAGTTGGTGCCCCTCTCGGCCATTCCTGGCTCTGTGGTAGCGGAAGTTTTTGCAGTGGACATTGACACTGGGATGAATGCTGAACTGAAGTATACAATTGTGAGTGGGAACAACAAAGGCTTGTTTCGGATTGATCCAGTAACAGGTAACATCACTCTGGAAGAAAAGCCGGCACCCACTGACGTGGGTTTGCACCGTCTGGTGGTCAACATAAGTGACCTGGGGTACCCGAAGTCTCTGCACACGCTTGTGCTTGTTTTTCTCTACGTTAACGACACTGCTGGGAATGCCTCCTATATCTATGACTTGATTCGCAGGACTATGGAGACCCCACTGGACAGGAACATAGGGGACAGTAGCCAACCCTATCAAAACGAAGACTATCTCACCATCATGATTGCCATTGTTGCAGGTGCCATGGTGGTCATAGTCGTGATCTTCGTCACCGTCCTGGTGCGCTGTCGCCATGCATCCCGGTTCAAAGCAGCTCAGAGGAGCAAGCAAGGTGCTGAATGGATGTCCCCAAACCAGGAGAACAAACAAAACAAGAAAAAAAAAAGGAAGAAAAGAAAGTCTCCCAAGAGCTCTCTTTTGAACTTTGTTACAATCGAAGAGTCCAAACCTGATGATGCAGTTCACGAACCTATCAATGGGACCATAAGCCTGCCGGCTGAGCTGGAGGAGCAAAGTATAGGAAGATTTGACTGGGGCCCAGCCCCTCCAACAACCTTCAAGCCTAACAGCCCTGACCTGGCCAAGCACTACAAATCGGCTTCTCCACAGCCTGCTTTTCATCTTAAACCAGACACTCCAGTTTCCGTGAAAAAGCATCATGTGATTCAGGAACTCCCTTTGGACAACACCTTTGTCGGGGGTTGTGACACCCTTTCCAAACGCTCTTCCACTAGTTCAGATCACTTCAGTGCCTCAGAGTGCAGTTCCCAAGGAGGCTTCAAGACAAAGGGCCCCTTACACACCAGACAGGTAAACGAGCACTTTTACTGGTCTATAAGTACTGCATACAAGTGCCCAGTCAACCAGTATTAACGTGCCAGTGTGTCTCTTGTTTTGGTCTAACTTTAGCTTAGTGTGAAAGAGGGAAAAAAAAACTTGACCCCTTTTCTGTTCCTCTGGGGCTCAGTCAAGAATTTTTAGAACAGCTTTGAAATTTCTGAGTTCTGAGAATTATCTAACCTCCCAGTTTCCTTCAAATGGCAAAAGATGAAAAGAGGAAATAATTCCAAAAATGTCCCAAGATAATGTTTGCTGAAGAAGAAAACCTGTCCCGATATGCCAAATTCTGCTCCTGGGGTTTCCAAATTGACTGCTTCAAGATTTCCACATTACCTTTTGATCTAAAAAGTCACCTTCAAATCCCAAGTTTTAAATGACGTTTGAAGGTCTGACCGTAATTATTTTGGAGCTGTGGTTGCTAAAGGGGTTAATTTTTTTTTAGTCTCTAAACGAGATGGTAGATTATTAAATGTACATCAGCTTTGAAGCACATGATTGTCGATAGATTGCAACGAAGCCATATAGGAAGCCTTCTCTTTGATTTCAGATGATTTTATTGTAATATAGTAAATTGGGTATTGAATAGAAAGGTTGGCAAATTGTCCATAATGGCCAAAGTACTCTTTCAAGAAAAAAAAAAAATAGAAGGAATGCTTTCTCCCTGATATAACCAATTTATACAGAAAAGAATGAATCCATTGTAAATATTCTCCCATCTTAGTAATGCATAAGTGATCTGTCATAACTCATTTTAAACTGTGAAATATGCCATATGAAGAGGGATTAAGAGGCTGAGAAACTCATATTTCAACCAAATCCAGAATTAGTTTTTCTTAGGTCTAATAATTCCTTGTTAATAAAGATTTAAATGCAGCTCTGTCTAATTTATTTCACTGGTGCTTGTCTATTGCCATGAAATTTGAGTGTCAGTAATAGCCCTGTAGATGGCACTAGGGTATCATGTCGTTTGTGCTGGCCAGGTGCCAAGCCCGCAGTAGCAAGGAGAGGGGGGGAGGGAAGGATCAAGCTGGTGCTACAGCCAAAGATACCTTTTATTTAATGACAGTTGCTCTGGAGCAGCCAGCATTTAAATTCATTTGCTTGCTCTTTTGCGATTAGTTCTCACCACACTAACTTTCTAGGATTTCGCAATCCAAGTGCTATCCTTGTTGGTATTGTTGGTATTGAGTCCACCCATGGTGATGGCCCGTCTGAATTTGTTGAAGATAAGGAACATACAGATTTCAGAAAATCAAGGAAAGCAAAATAAATTTGCAGGATAAGTACTGACAGTTGTTGATTAGAGTTTGAAAACTCAAGAGTTTTTCCTTTGTTATTGGGGGGTGGGGTGAGATAGAATGTTTTATTGAAACTCTATTTCCCTCTTATAATCTAGTGTTTATTGCTCTGGAGTGACTTTAAGGTTTGGTGGTAATAGATATTTATAAAAATAATTTCGACAATGAATCACATAGATAGTCCCAGAACAGTAGGCATAATGCCTATGATTATCCCACTATAATCTCCACTTTTTAAAAGTGAAAGATTAGATCCCTAGAGCATTTTAAAAGTACACATACTTAGAGCTTGAATGCACAGAAGGAAAGGAATTAAAATAAGTCCATATAGAAACTCTAGAGGAGAATATGAAGTTACTCCATAGAAGTTCAAGTTGGAAGGATGTATTTTTATGTTAACTTCCTCAGCTTCTTAAGAGAGGTTGGTGTTTTAAAATTTAGAAAATTTCCGAGCTTAGCAAAGGTTTATGAAAGTTGGTAAATAGTTAATCGTGTACAGTAATTTATGAGACTAAATATGAAGTTGCTATTAATGAAAAGAAAGAAAATGGCTTCTTTTTAATTTACTTTTAATGTGATGGTCACTCACAATATACTGAGACTTTATGATTTGCATAATAACTTGGAAAAAAGCTAACATGAATGAAAGTTTTCACATAAATTCTGAAATTTGTTTTCCAAAGGAAGAGACTGATGTTCTTCCGACATCCTCTTTCTTTTGATATAAACGTGGTGTGTATTAGCATTGACGTGCAGACCCACTTCTTCTGACTTCTCTGCAAGAGTTGAAACTATATGTAGTACAGTGACATAAATGTTAAGTGCATTTCAGCAAATTATGGAAAAGATACTTTGTTGAGGCTTAGTCATAAGAATATTTGTATGATGTAATCTTTAAAATAGGATGCTGACTAATTCTCTAACTGGAACTAAAGTGCATTTTAGACATTCCTTGAGACCATGTGTCACTGTGCAGTTCTCACTGTAGGCATTTTGATGTTCAGACGTAGCTATAATTCACTATTATGATAAAGAGCTATTGAAATGGCTTTGCTTATACCTTTTAGAAGTTTTCATGCTGAGAAAGAAAAATTGCAGTGTTGGAGAAAAGGAACATTGGAAGTAAGGAGAAGTGATGGTGATAGCAAGATGTACAATTTTAGTATAGAAGAGGCATATTTTCTATGAATGAAGAACACAAATTATATACTATCCTTTTAGTTTTCCTTTTTTAACTGAACCACATGAATGTTATCTGAAGATGTTCTAGTTAAGCTAAAATAAAAATTCTTTTTTTAGCTCCTTCACTTCAACTAGTGGCTTTTATACAAAATGTGCTCCTGAAGCTACATGATTTTGAAAAAGTAGGGTTTATTACAACAAAAGCTTTCAAAGGAATTAATAAACATATAATCTGTGAAGATTTTTAGGTGAGTGGGCACAGATTGCTGTTAACAGGAATACCTTTTCACTTAATGGTGCTAGGTGATGTGTGAGTAAAATTCAAGACTCCTGAGTAAAGGGTTTAAGTATCTTTAATTTGTATCATCTATACAAGGAAAACATGTCTGACTCTTACACCATGAGTTTGCTTATAGTGCACTGGTTCTTATTTTGTCTTCTATTCCCCTGCTGTTTTGCCCTGGGTGACCCTGCAGAGAACATTGGAAACCACATTCCTCATCCACTCTATTTCGCTAAGTTCTCATTTTCCTCGAATATAACAAGTCAGTCATTGGATTTTCCACAAATTATTTTGCATGAATTTTTGGAAGTATCCTTAAGCCTTCACAGATTGAGGGAAATGTCCCTTAAAAAAAAAAAAGGCAAGGTCATGTCGATATTTATTCACAAATAAGCAGAGTTCACTATTAAGAGGATGACAACATCAATTCCAGTAGGGCTTTAAGTGATAAAGCTCATTGGTGTATTTTTCTAAAAGGAAAATATATTCTTAATGGATGTGACTTTTATAATGCCTGATATTAAGTTTCTAAATTTTAGGGTGTCTCAGAATCACCTGGAGGGTTTCTTAAAACATGGGTTGTTGGAGCTCTCTCCCAGAGGTTCTGATTCAGGGCCATTGGGTTGGCCCCCAGGGGCACTGAAATTTTACACTGCTGACAAGATCCTGGGCCATGATGCTGCTAGTCCAGGAACCATACTTTGAGAACCACTGCCTCAGCATGTTGGAGTCAGAAACATCAGCTCCTTTCCCTTTCAGATGATCATTTCCAGAGTACCTGCTTGTGCACAGCCCAGCTCTCCGCTTGCTTACTGACAGCCGGTTTATTGTAGCTGGAGGGGCTTTACAGAAAGCTGTTTATTGCTATTTCCCAACCCGGTTGACAGCATTTGGGGAATTAATTTTCTTGGCCCCAGTGTGCTTTTTGCGGGGTATGAATGAAAATGTTTTTGTTTTTGTTTTTGTTTAAGTGACCTATTTACATTTGACAACTTCTTCCAATAATAAAACAATCTGTGAGAGATGTAGTAGAGTTTGGTGCTGGGTCAGCAGTCATGTTTAATTTTCTAAATGAAATGCTTGTTTTAGAGTTTAAACATCCTGACTTTAACTGTTCACAATTTGAGAGTATTGGCTCATATATACATCTGTGTATATATTGAAGAAATTAGACATTGAAAATGAGTGTGCATGCTATACCCAAGTGTATACATGTACTTTGTAAAGGGAGTTGCTTCTATTCCCAGTCATTTAGAGATACTATACTACATTTATGATTACTTTTCATTTTTGAGGAATCCCACTGCAACCGCTAAAATGCTATGTCATGTAAAATGCGTGAAGCAGTCATAGAATTGCTTTTTAGGAGGATGGAAAAAAAATGCAATTGAGAGTGAAGGGAGCAAATCTCAACTAATGTGGGGCTAGTAAAAAACTTTAAGATACTTTACTAAATTTTGCAGTATATTGTTGACAGTTGAACACAGGTGGCATGTGGAGAAAAATTGCTCCCCCAGATGCAAACTATATTTAAAGTGTTGTCAGTGCGATTTTTATTTCTACTCCTGCCCTTTGGATAAGTGCCCTATGATCATGAAGTCAGTTATGAGGCAAAGGATACCCAGACCCCTGGATTGATTTAGGAATTTGAAGTGAGGATGGACAATCTATTCAAACTGGCTACCTTTCCTCTTGGATTTGTGAGACAAATGCTTGATTTTTTTTCAACTTCATACAGCCAAGCTATAAAATTCAAGGTGCATTTTAGTATTCATTGCTAATAACCTTAAGGAGAGTAAAAATAAAAGTTGCATTAAGCATAGACGTGTCTTCTGATTACTGAATATGTGCTAACATCGAGAAAACAATTTCTGTAGTTAAAATATTATCTCCTAAATTTTGCAATTATTTCTATATATAGAAACACTCTAAACTGATGTTCCTTCCCTTAGTTTCAAATGAGTCATCCTTATGGTGTCACAGAACCGGCTTTAGCATCATTAAAATTACCTTGCAAGTATTGCACTTGTGATAATGTGTTATATTCTTATGGTATATGCATAGTCTTATTAAATATTTTGAGCTATAATGCATCTTCTCATAATAGCACAAATTAAAATATATGTGAAATAGTAAAACAGAATTTAGATTTAATGAAAAACCTCAAACCTAAAATCACATTTCCTCAGAACTAATTGTGAATTAGTTTGACTCTTGAACTTTCATTTTTCATGTTGACATAAATGACATGTGTGTAAACCATGCCCAAAATATTAGAAATGGCCTCTTACTGAATTATTTTTCATATTACATTATCTTACATGACAGTACTGAGGTATGAAAGTGAGAGCTGTAAGTTATTTTCTCAGAAGCTCTGTTTCCACAGTTTTATTTTGTTATTCAGATTTTTTGATTTCCAGTTGTTTATTTGGTTGGGGGGAATGCAGAAATCCCCCAAATGCTAAAAACTGCAGTGGTTGTGTTGGTCTAGCAGTACCAGATTGAGTGTTTTTAGGATCGAGGGCCGTGTCAACTGTACTGATCTGTTTAAGTACTTTCTCAGGTTGACTCTGTCAGAGTTGAACTCTTAGCTTGTGTATTGTTACAGACCAAAACAAAACTGAGTTTGGTGGATTATTTACCACATTCACTTAAAATCCCTGCAGTAAGCATTCTCTGAATTTAGGATAGTGTCCTCTCTGAATTTAGGATGGTGTTTTCTTGATGGAGGTCCTTTATTCAAATTAGTCTCTTGCAGATATTAATGAATCAGTTAATACCTTATATAGTCAATGTAGTTGGAAACTAAGAATTATTTAACATGGATTTTTAAATTTTGTATTTCTTGACAGCTGACTTTATGTTTAGTATTTTTTCCAGAATTTTACATACCAGGGCCCTAAAATTTGCTAGGTTTTTTTTTTTTTTTTTTTTAAATACGACTCTCCAATCACAGGCCAGCTGTTAGTGAGAATTTGGGACTGCAAGTCAGCAAGGGGCTTACCCTGAAGTTTTCAGTATCTGGAGGCATAGGAGTTCAATAACTCATGTTGCTAAGGTGATACATCCTTTATAATAGTTAAGACCCCCCAAATCTGCATCAGATCACGGAGGAAAATCCAAATCTGGAAAGAAGATCTCACATGGAAAGACTCTGCTGTTTAAGATTTCGTCAGTTACTTCAGATAGCTGTTCAATCTGTCAAACATTTCATTTGGAAAGGAACACATGCTTTTTACCTTTGTTTGATACAAACCTATTGGGCTGTCAGTCATCAGAAACATAGAACAAGAAAGACATATTACTATGATTGACATTTTGGTTTTGATTTATGTTCTTTTTTCCCTAAGCCAAGATTGATTAAAATGGAAATTCCTAAGTAAAACAAAGACCCTTCCTTAACGGTAAAGAGTGATGGTGGGAACAAGCTGGGAAAACAACCCATATTTAATCTCTCCCTCACAGTTTTGTCCTCTAGGCACTTTGTATCCATCCTATAGACAAGAACGGTAGCAGAATTAGTAGAATGTTCCGAGCCATAATATGACTTCAAGGCATTCAGAACTTGAAGTCATTCATTAGGGTTGTGTTTTTACGTACTTATCCATTATTTAAATGGCATGTGAAATTATTTCCCCTGATCTTTAACAGTCTGATTGATTACAGCACCATCAACACATATCACATTTAAAATGATGGACTTGGGACCACCTGTACAGTTGGGGCTGGTGGAGTTTATAAGCACCATCTTTGAGGCATATTTGATTAATTCTTCCTAGTCGTTTTATGCTCATTATTCTGGAATTCCTTGAGAAAACAAGTGAGATTAACTTACCTTTTCTTAAAAGGAGCCTGTGACAGCCTCACCACTCATTACTTTATACAGATTTTTAAACTATATGGGCTGCAGGGAGATGGAAATTTGGTCCATTTCACCATGTTTGTATAATATCTTATATTTTAACATTCTTCCATTGCTTGTCTTTCTATCTGACCATCTCTGCCTTTTAGTATTACACTGCTTGTGAATATCCAGTCTCTGGCCTTTTTCAGTCTGTTAGCAGTTGATTAAGAAATACTCTAATCCCTTCCAGGATATTGAGAAACTAATGGATTGCAGAGCATGTGGGTCTTTAAGCTTCCATTGTAAATGGAATGAAGAATTGTCACTGAGCTGATATTTGCATATCTCTCCCAGTGCTAGTTACTTTGCCTCCTTTTTGTCCTCCTAATCTTCAGCTTTCATTCTAAGAATATTTATTTTGGTTGGAAATAAGCATGCCAGTGATAGAAATTTGGGATTCACCTCCAAATGAATGCCATCACAGACAGGGAAGTTCTGGCACATTTTGCATAGATCTGTATGAACACAGTGAACCCTTCATAAGCTCTTAGATTGCAGGAAATCAGTGCTGAAAATTAAGTGGGGTTTTAAAGATTTGCAAAGTAGAGAGCTTTGTATAATGCTGGTATTGCAGGTGCCTATTAAATATGAAGTAAAGGCTTTGTAATACAACTAGCTAATACATTTCCCTCCACATTAGAGTGATTTATTGCCTAGAGTATTAGTCTTGCCTATTTTTTTTTCCAAATGTAGAAACTCTGGAAGTGTCTGAAAGAATAAAAATCCCAAACACATGCCTTAGAATAGGCAGATTTGCTTTTTGATGAATCCAAGTGATTCCAAGTGGACAGTGCAGGCCTGCTCACACTTACCTTCGGGACCTCCAATGCCCGTGATCTGGCTTGCAACTCTGCCTGAGAAGAAGCTCGCAGTTGTGTGTGTAGATTCTCCTCTAAACGTAAATCAGATTAAAACCCTAGGTATCTATGCAACTATAGCATTACCATAATGAAGAGGGCTGGCTACTAGGTGAGTGCTTTGATCCTCATAGGAACTGATACTGAAACATTTCTCAAGCTGTATTTTTGGCATTCATCTTTGCTCCATTTGTAAATAGTGTGTATTTGTAGCACAGCATCTCATTCCAGACATACGTGCATTTCAGTATATTTACCTTCATGACAGTGTTCAGTAAAATGCCTTGCAGTTCTTTAATACTTAATGTCTTTCGCCCTGTTAGATATAAATCAGAGGAAATAGCCATGCATATTTTTAAAAGATTTTTACAAACCCTATACTTTTGCCTACTAGAAAGAGCATAGAACCCATGTGCAGTCCACAGTAGGTACAGTGGACTTGCTGAGAATCATCATAGATGATTCATTTTTAAAACAAAAGAGTTTTTGTGCAAGACAATAGCAACCGCGATTCAGTGAATGAGGTTTTTTTCCCCATTAAACAAACCTCAGTATGGAGAAGGATGGAAACACAAAAGGATATATAAAATGAAACCATATCTTTTATAGGAAGAAAATGTCTTCTGCTGACAGTAGTTCCATAGTAGATCTTTTCTTTGGGGAAAAAAAAAATACTGGTGCTTTTTTGGATTCGGAGGATGCAACCAATCTGTGCCTCTGTGTGATAGTGGCTGCATGCTGAGGACTTTCAAAAAGACGGCTACATAGGATTCTGCAGGAAACTTTTCGTAGAAGGGGCAAGTGACAAATGGAGACAAAATGGAGTGAGTTCTGAGTTGTGAGTTGATGTCCTCCTGTGTCATATATTCATGTCATTGAACCAATTTTCACATTGGAAGCCTAGAATCACAATAGCCTTCCTTCTGTCTGTCAGCTGTGAACACACCTGTACTGGCAACTTTTCTTTGCTCCGTTTCTTGTCATTCACTAGGTGGATTATATTCACTTATGTTCCTTGATATACATCTGTTTTCTTAAGTTTCTAGATAGATTTTAAAATGACGCAAAATTATTTCCACATGTCTATTCTGCACGTCTGTATATTTTGCTTAAGAACATCCATAAAGTATCAACACACCCACAACATGTCCTTTCTTCCTAGAAATAGAAAATCTCTCCAGTTTTCCTTTGCGATTTTTTAAATCGAGTTTTTCTTACTGATAAACACCTTCAAGATGAAGAAATAATGTTAAATTTAACTGTATGGATTAATGTTTCAATGCATTCCCAATCTTCAAATTTCCAACATAAAAAAGATGTTAGAATCTTTATAAAAATAAATTCTCTTTTTGCTGCAGAATTGAGATGAGTATCAAAATTACATTAAGTTGTAGTAAAAACAGACATAGTCTTTAGGATATTTTAGTTTGACGTGAGCTTATTCTTAGTCTTGACAGCAAAATCTTCTGCCAAGCAGTGACGGCAAAATATGTTGAATTCATTGATTGATTTTTAAACATGGTAATAAGTAAGCAAAAGCATTTTGACACCTCAAATCTCTGTTTTAGACAATTAAATTCTGCTTTCGCTAAGGTTATTGACTTCTGGATGATACTGGAAGCAACACTCCTCAGGGTTTAAACTATTCCTGTAGGACCATCTGTTATTGGCAAGGCTGTGCATCCTCTCCAGCCAATGCAGTATCAACCCCAGGCATATATTCAGGATTGTTCAAAACACAGCCCTGGTTCCTCATGATCCCTCGGTCTCCAGTGGTAACTCAGTTAAGTCAAATACTGGTATATTGTAATTGAAGGCTTAATAATGAAGGTGACTGGAAGACAGTTCCTTAAAGTAGGAGGCTGTATCTTAGTTACCTTTGCATTTCCAAGACCAAATCTACAACAGTGCCTAAGAGTGAACTTTGTAAGCATTCTGCAAATGTTGACCTAAGTGGAGAGATAAGCTGATATTGGAATCAGACTTTATATATGTATAACAGTTCCATTGATTGAATCCCCATAACCATATAAAGAAGACATTCCATTCTTACTCAGCTAATGTAGAAACTGAGATTCAGAAAATATTTTTTTTTCAAGTCACATGGCTGAAGTCAATGGCTTTTATTTCCAGTCTAGAACCCTACCTTTACACTGGTATTTCTTCCGCATGTGTGGCCTACTTTTACTTGTAAAACACTATTTTTAGGCTAGATATAAGTTTGAAACATTTTCCTCATTAGGGACATATTTTCGTTGGAAAGGATTGCAACACATTTATAGATTTAAAAAATATATATATTACGAGGCAACTCAGTGCACCCAAAATTGTTCTTCACAAGTTACCTCCCAGTAAACTAACTTTAGATTGCATTAAAATGTGGTAAGCCTATGACACACAAAAGCTCATCTGTATCCATTGTTGCTGTGACAGAGGCCAAAGTGAATAAAGTACATAAGGAGAGAGTGAATGGTTGGTTTCAGCTGCTGTCCATATTTTCCTCTATACCATCTGCGGCCTGATGAGAAAAGCTCTAATTTAAAGAATTTTTTGTGGCTGAGGGGTCGCCATGCGACTCCAATCTAAGAAATTATGGTCTCCTTGGCACCCCTCCGTTCATATTTCTGGAGGTCTAACTTAACCTACAGTCGTATAGATGAGCTAGAATAGGCCATCTTAGACTCTGCATTTTACCATTTTGATTTTTTAACAGTGAAGTACAGTTAACACCTTTATATCATTTATCAGTGTCTTGACTCAGTGGTTTCTGCATGTAGATCAGAGAGAAGCAGAAATTTAGAAAACTGCCAAACTGCTGATTCTGATGGACAAAAATATTCTCCTGTCACATAATCAGATATCTCTGGTTTCCCTCTTCTCCCTCATTTCTTCCACACCACTATATCTGCCCATCATAATACCTTTATATATACCTTTATATAATAACTTTATATATATATATATGGATATAATGGGAAAAGAAAAGATGAACTAAATAAACAGGATCAGATTCCTTTTTTTTTAAAGATTTTATTTAGTATCCATTATGGGAAATATAACATGGTTTAGAGAGAGAGAGAGAGAGAGAGAGAGCACATGAGCAGGGGGAGGGGCAGAGGGAGAAAGAATCTGAAGCAGAATCAGCACTGAGTGGGGAGCCCAACAGGGGGCTAGATCCCCCACTGTGAGATCATGACCTGAGCCAAAACCAAGAGTTAGAAGCTTAACCAACAGACCCACCCAGGGGCCCCAGATTCCTTTTCTTCTAAGCCTCCTCATCAAAAAATTTTATTTAAACCTTTAAATACTTAGATTATTGAGTGATTACCTCTAAACATAATGATCAGTAGATTTACTTTGTTACCTGCTTGATAAGGATGGGAGTTTTGGAGGTAAAAAAAGAAAATTTTTACATTAAAATTCCCTTAATAGATTTTTGAGTCAACCAGACATCACCCTAGAATCACGTATGAATTCTATAAAAAGAAGCAAAATAATAATTGAATAGTGACTAGAGCAGTGTCTAGCTACTATATTAATTTTAGAGAGATAAATTTGGTGTCTAAAAGAACTCATAGGATAGTTTTTCAAGACTCAAATGGGCCTTTGAGACTATTTGGCCTATTTAATTCTTTTTCCAGGTGAAAAAAAACGAAGAAATTTGATATTTGGAGTAGGAAAAATAACACCATGAACTGCTACTAAAACTGTGACATGGGGCACGCCATTTAAATGTACCAGTCCTAGCTTTCTTTGTGTGTAAAATGAATGTAATCATGCCTAATCCATAAGGTTATCATGAAATGAAGACATGGAGCCCTGTAAATGTCTGGCCCATGGTAGGCAGACACTCAAACAAAACAAAACAAAACAACCCAAAACAAAACCTACCTGCTGTTTTCTTTTTTCTGTCCAGGGACGCCAGCTTGCCACTGACAGAGGTGCCGGTTTCACTTAATGCATGTTCTCTTAGTTTTTTTTCTTGGTGGTTTTTCGGAATCTGAGTTTTATATCTTTTTAATAAGCAAGTTATCTCTGTTAATCTGCCTTTGGCTTAAAACTTTTTTTGGGGGGTGGTTATTTAGGATTTCTGAAAAGTTGACCTTGTAACAGCATCAGAATAGTGCCAACAGGATCTTATGTTTTCTTTTGATCTTAGTCCCTGTTGTTTCACATTTATATAATTGCTTCTTCTTTCATTTTGAGTATTTCACCATTTTCATTCGCATGTTGTATTTAAAACTATTCTGCTTTTAGCATTTGTTATTAATTTACTTCCCTGTTGATTACCCATAGGAACTCCACCCGTCTGGGGATTTTCACCTTTTACATCACTCCTATTACAAAACAACATGTAAGAGAGTGAATCCGTTTCACAGTCAGTACTTAACACAGCTGGAGCCATTCGAAACCTGCTGGTTTTTGCTTCCAATTATTCCATAGACTAGAAGGCATCTCTGTTGAAGTAATGACATCCATGGTGTAATCAAACTAGTTAAAATGCCTTGGAGTATATGGATCATATTTCTGGGTTCATCATATGTAAGCCAGAAACATAATAACCAATAGGTTTTTTTTCTATCTTTTTTATTTTTAAGTAATATATATTCATTTATAAGTAGATTTTTAATATCTGAATATGCAAGTTTATAATGCTTGAATATGTGGGTGACGTAATAACATAAATGGGATCCAACAAGTAAAAATATAACACAATACGATAGTATCTGAAAAATATCTTTTCTTAATATCCTGGGGTCAAAATCATTGCCTTATGTTAGACTAGCTGAAATCATCAAGATAAAGTTATTGATTTGGATTTGGAGAAGAATGTAGTGGGGATTTGTTACTAATTCAATTAACTTTATCAACTAAGTAAGTAGATTTGGCCAATTTTTAGTTGGTTTCATTGTGACTTGAATTGTAGAAATTAAATTTTTAACTTCTTACTGACCTTTACTACCTTCTCAGTGTGATAAAATTGCTTTTGTATTGACCTTTTGGTTTAGTTCTAATTTTATATATAGACAGTGGCTAAGTAAGAAAAAAGTACTTTAGAACAAAAACAATATGAAAACTTATTCCTTGTGCTTGGAAAATTTGAGTCAAACAGATAAAACATGGCACATTGGTGTGATTTCCTTTTAGACTACTGCTTGTTTTATGCTATGATGTACTGTCTTACAACAGTGGGAGAGTGAGCAGAGAAGGGACAGACGTAGGATGGATACCTTGAGTCATCAGACCTCATGGAGTTGTAAGGATTCTAGCATGGCATATAGTAGATGTTCAATAAATTTTACTTAATCCCACCACAAGGGCAAACATGGAGATAATTAGACAAAACGAAGGTGTTAAATTCATTTTAAATGGCAAGAATCAGGCTTTAAGGATTTAGATTCATTGTTTTTTATAAAAAAATATTTAGTCTTCTCATAGCATCAATCACATATAAGTGTATACTATATATTGCTAAATGTAAGTTAGGGTGGCCACCATTTTATGTTGTCCATTTCAATGATAAACCTCTGTTAACTCTTAGAGTAGAGAAGTGATTGTGCATCCCAGGAAGTATATGTAAATTTCAGTTCAGATAATACCAAACACTTATTCTATGAAGAGAATTCTATTTCTTGTACTGCAATTCTCACGTCTCCTTCTGTGAACAGGGTCCACTTGATTTTTTTCCCCTAGAAATGTGAAGGACCTTTTCTGCCTGTTGAATTCCTATTTGGCCGTAAGCCCGACAACTAGACAATATGCAGCCTTATCACTAGACTGCTAAACAATGTTACATTTTCCTTAATGGATACTAAAACTTATTCCAGAATTATATCCTATAGTTTTAAATGTGTATTTTTTGAGAATATTTTTTTTATCTTTTAAAAAAATACATAACAATGATTTTTTTTCTGCCAAAGACCTGTAATATGATCTACTGATATATTTAATAGACATCTGTTGAGTAACTGGTGATCCAGAAACAGTTTAAGCAGTGGGATTTTTTTTTAAGATATTATTTATTTTTTGACAGAGAGAGACACAGCAGCGAGAGAGGGAACACAAGCGTGGGGAGTGGGAGAGGGAGAAGCAGGCTTCCCGCGGAGCAGGGAGCCCGATGGAGGGCTTGATCCCAGGACCCTGGGACCATGACCTGAGCCTAAGGAAGACGCTTAATGACTGAGCCTCCCAGGCGCCCCAGACAATGGGATTTTTAAGAAAATAAGACATTTGTATTTGCTTTAAAAGATTCCAGTGGGTTTTAAACACATTACCTTTATTCTTGGAATTCCCTTACTTAAAATATGAGTTGTCTCTGTTTTAAATTGATGTCATCATTTCCCTGAAATATATTTTTTGAAGTCTTTTTTTTTTTTTTTTTTTTTTTTTAACTAGAGCCAGAGACTTGATCTTTCAGTAGGGTAATAAAATTCTAAGATCTATTACTCTAATTATAAGAATGCCACATTTAAATTTATTCTTTGGTTAATTTAGAGGGAAATACACTTTTTCATCCTTAAAATCACACTTCTTCTACAGGCAAAGGTGTTAATAAAATATAGTTGCAAGAAAACTTCATTTTTGTAACTATGAGATTAGCATATTTGCTATATTAAAAATCACTTTAAAAACATGGCACACATTGATAATGTTGAGTAATAATCTGAGTTGAAGAAGACAGTGTTCTCTACAAATGGAGTTCCACTTATGCACGGATCCCTCTTTAAAGGGGCATTTTGAATCATGGTATTCTGCAAAACAGACTTCACCCTTTGAAAAGACATAAGTTTAAATGGAACATAGATGTTAAACTCTGGCTAGAATAAATGTTTGGTTTAACTGGCTTTTACCTCCAGATGGTTATGAGTTGGGCAAGTCCATTTTCTTATGAATATTTATCACAGTATTTCAAGGAATGGATGCAATGAAGTAATGTTGAAAAATAGAGAGCTATGTTGTTTTTTTTTTCTCTTAAATTGAGAAACATTCATATCCTGAAAATTTGGTTTCCTTTAATCACAGAAGAAAATGTCATAAGTGAGCTTTACATTTCAGGCAAGACAGACTATGATATTTTTAACTTTAATCATTTCTAAAACACTAATTTATGTATGGATGATGTTTATATGAGCAGGCCATTTCAAAATTTTAACATAATAGTCAAACAGAATTTTTTTAAATAATGCATTTAATGCCTCACCTGTACTTTTTTGTGCAGACATTTTTTAAGATAAGTTTTTACTGCCAGAAAATGTACTATTTTAATTGCAGTTAGGCTTCAGTGATAACCATCAAGCTGGTGCCTAAATCCAAAAAGATTTTTCCAACTGTTCTGTGGATACTTAGGCAACTATCTCTAAGTAATTACTCTAACATAAATGAGTTACAAAATTGAGACCTTAGGAATATGTACACCTTAGGAATAAAATGTGTCGTGGCATTTAAATATACTAATTAAAATATAAAAAACTGGGGGGGAATGATAAACTTATTGATATGACCAACCACGTAAGTAATGTAATCCACTTTTCAGTCTGAAAATATGGACAGTTAGGTAAGCTAATTTAGTACCAAGAAACAGAATAGATTAAACTTAGTAAAATAGATACATTTAAATAAAGGTTGGTGTGGAAAGCACATGAATGTTATTCTGTTCACAATAACCAGTTTCGATATACAATCAGAACTGTGTCAATCTCATCATTACAGTGATTGTCAGTGTGGTGTTTTTACGTAGTTTTAATTTTTTGCTTATTATGATTTTTGTAAGCAACTGTGCATTGCTTTACCAAAGAAAATGAACCAGTAGGGGTTATTAAAATAAATACATTTTCCAATTTTTAAAACTTTGGTAGTTCTTGCTTTCTAATTTTTCACAACAATCCTATCTATTCAAAAACACTTATACTTTGCTGAAGTTTCACTTAGCATCTTGAGAATTAATTTTTTTCATCTGAAAATTAGAGCATCGGATTCAGCCATTTTTTTTCATTTCTATTAAAAATTGAACTATGGCTTTAATTAATACTTAGGCATCCTCTTTGGCAGATTTCCTCATACCACCCAACATCTGTCTGGTCTACTTCTTTCTATCATTTGATAGATGTTGAAACAGTGCAAATCAATGTTGACATTGACTCATGAAAAACAATTACAAAATAAACCCTATGGTTCAGTCTCTCCTGACAAGAAACAATTCGCAAAATCCCCATTGTTTGTATAATCTCTGTTATCACTCTCTTGACTTAGTGTTGATAACAGAGCATTGCCTTTACCTTCTTTGAGGTCTCCACCTGATTAAATTTTTCCCTTCTAACTAGAAAATTAACTTTTTTCCTCCTAAATCAAAAATCACAAAACAGAACTCTAAAATCTCAAGCAGATTACTGGTGTTTATAGTTTTGATTATAAAATTATCCACTTAAAGCAGTATGTAGCTACTGTATTTTTTTTTTAAGATTTTATTTGTTTATTTGACAGAGAGAGAGAGAGATAGCGAGAGCAGGAACACAAGCAGGGGGAGTGGGAGAGGGAGAAGCAGGCTTCCTGCCGAGCAGGGAGCCCGATGCAGGGCTCAATCCCAGGACCCTGAGATCATGACCTGAGCCGAAGGCAGACGCTTAACGACTGAGCCACCCAGGTGCCCCTAGCTACCATATTTTTATATTCAGAGTGATACTACTCTGAATTTTTTTTCTGTAGTAAAGCATGAAGATGACTTTTAGTATTTTAACTTTCGTGAATATTGGAGACACGTAGTTTTGGGGTAATGTGTAAATAGAATTTTTGAAAAGTCAAACAGTGGTCATTTGGATGGATGGTGGTGTTTATTATTAGGATACATCTTAGAAAAGCTAATTAAATCTAATCCTTGTTGATTTTATTGGCAGCCTGTTCATTCAAAGACAAAATTGGGTTAAATTGAAGAAATAATGTAAATAATCAGAACTGTCAATCTATTACTGAAGGAAAATCAAGTTTGGGATTAAAGAGATTGAATTGCAAATTAGCTGACATAGCCCCAGATATACCACCTGAGTGTCAGACAACAAGTGCTATTTGCTTGCAGGAACATAAACTAGAACAATGTTTGGCCACAGCAGAGCAGCCTACCACATTCTCTCCCATACAGTGCAGAAACAGAGCCTTTCAGGATTGTTCTGAAACCTGAACAGTAGCCCAGGAATGCTTATTCTAATATATAAGCCCTCAATGATTTCTTTTTTTTAAAATTTTTATTGTTATGTTAATTACCATACATTACATCATTCGTTTGTGATGTAGTGTTCCATGATTCATTGTGCATAACACCCAGTGCTCCATGCAGAACGTGCCCTCTTTAATACCCATCACCAGACTAACCCATCCCCCCACCCCCCTCCCCTCTAGAACCCTCAGTTTGTTTTTCAGAGTCCATCATCTCTCATGGTTCATCTCCCCCTCCGGTTTACCCCCCTTCATTCTTCCCCTCCTGCTATCTTCTTCTTCTTCTTCTTTTTTCTTAACATACATTGCATTATTTGTTTCAGAGGTACAGATCTGTGACCTTCAACTGTGCTTGCATTTATCCTGACTGACTGCACTGTGCTCTGTCATAAAAACTTTAGGAAAGAGCAGTTATATCAGTGTTTTTGCTGGAGGTATTACAAAAAGACGATTTTACACTGTAGGTGGGTGTGTTTCGGAGTTGACAAAGATGGAAGAGGTGTAGTTCTAGAAATGCCACATGTTGGCCAAAAACACTTTTTTTTTTTTAATATTAAGCAACCTCTTCCAGTGCTCACATCTTGAATGTGGAGCAATAGAGATGCCTTTCTTAACCATATGGCTATATGGATCTGATATTTTAAAATTTTTCTTCCATGGATATAAGGTCATTTGGAGGTTATTCAAAATAAAATCCCCAAACTATTTAATGTTACTAATCCAAGCAACAGCAAATTATAAAGAATCTAAAAGTATTATAAAACAAAACAATAAACCACATTGATTAGGTGTCAAATGAATACCCTATGATTTTTGCCTAATAGGCATCTTAGCTATTTTGGGCAGTAATTGATGGAATGAGATGTAAGCAGTCACTGGCAAGGTGAGAAGCTGGACAGGCCAAGTCTTAAAATCCCGTGAGTTTACAGAGCATTGTCAGTGTGAGCCATTCTGGGGACAATACAGTGAATCACAGCTATATGATTAATCAAATCAGTCCTCTATTGTAAAAGTACAAAGAGAATGATGTCCGTTGGCATCTGATTTGGAATTGGATACTTGTATATTAATGAATTTGTGTAGACTGTGCCTGGAAAATTAATTCATTAGGAATTTGGATGAAAGCAACATTAAAGAACCATAATAGAGTTACAGTAGCCTATACAAAGGAAAAGCTAACATTAAGAGGAATAAGCTCATTAATCCTAATAGTATGTTATTGAGGTTGAAACTAATTATTGAGTACTTTAACATGATTAGTCATTACTTTATTATTAAAAGATGTAAACATGCTTTAAACGTCTGTAAAAGTAACTGGCCAAACAAAACCACAGTAATTTCAGCTAAATAGCAAACAGTTTCACAGGAGGAATGGGGGATATGTGGGGCTCTGAAGGAGAAGATCACAATATTCGCTTTGGCACCATTATCTCTCTATTTCTAAAACATGGTTGAAACTAGATTTCCAACACCAGATAATGATAATAGCGAACATTTACTTGAGTGTTCACTGTATGCCTGGCCTTCTTCTCAACCCTTTACATGTATTAACTCCCTAAATAGGAAGAGTGACCTTGTGAGTCAGGTACTATTATTAATATCCCTCTTTTGTATCTGAGAAGTTAAATGACTGGCTTAAGGCCACAGCTCTTGTAAGAGAAGAGTAGTGCAGGATTCGAACCCTCCCAGTGTTCTACCAGAGGCTTTGCTCATAGTTGCTAGGCAATACTGCCTCTTGACCGAACTGAACTTTAAGTTAAAAATAAATAAATAAAACTGTGGTGCATCACCAAGAGTCAGTTGTGCCAAAAAATAATTCTTTGTGTGATGATAAAAAAAAAAAAAGGACAAAGTCTAATGTGTTTTGTTTGTAATCCCTTTTGTGTACACATTTTGCCGCCGAGCACGTGGCAGGATGATGCAGCCATACCTGAGGCCTGTGTGATTTTTTCCCGTTTATAGAGAACCTTCTTCACAGACAGTATGTAGCAAGGGTAGGAATAGCAATTGTATCTTTTCGGCAGTAGGATTCTGAATACTTTTTACCAACAGTAGATTTTAGCAGTGAATTTAAAACATTCTGCTAATCTCAAAATAGAACAAGAGTGTTTTGATTATCCTTTTTATAACTACTCATATCCGATAAAGGAGAGAAGTAGAAGGCGGGGTAGGTCAAACTAGAATGATAACAAAACGATCTCTCTTCTGCCCTAGACCAGAATGATGCTTTCTGACTTTTTAAACAATTTTTATTCCAGTCCCCATTTCTGGATGGGTCAGAAGTGCCAACCACCATCCACCTCTGCACAAACTTGCCAGCTCAGATCAGCATGGGTCTTCTCCCAGCCTGTTTGTAGTGCACTGGGAGAACACATCTTCACGTCTGTTTTGAAACATGCAAAGAAGTATTATTTATTAAATTTAGCCCTTTTCTCAGGTTTTTAGTTTTATCTCCTCCAACCACAAAAACTATCCATTAACTTTATGGGGTTCTATAAGTATATGTTATTACCGGCTTAATACCTCCTTGCTTAAAACCCTCACAGTAGGTGGTAAACACTTGTCAACCACATGTTGGACTTTCAAGATCCCCCTTCAGTCCCAGAACTGGAGAGAATGATTTCAGCCCCACAGTCAAATAAAATTTCTTTATCAGTGATTCTTATAATGGATGCATTATGATAAAACTTCTAGGTGAGAAAGTTACAGTTTTAATTTCAGGTACGTTTGAAGGTTAAAATGAAAGAGTTAGGAGTTATTTACACACAGCCTTCCTTATTCCATTAGGCAAAGGAGAGTGATTCTTGGAACAACATGCTAACATTTCCATCCGTTGTGTCTAGTGCATGTGGGTCATTGAATAATTTTCATGAATGCTATTCTCATTTAGAACATAAATTCTGTCGCATTCCTAAACAATAAAAAAAAATGGGCCCTTTGAAAAAGCTTCTTGTTATGAGACAAGCAGATTGACTTCTATAAACCTATAGTTTTGGAGCTAAAGTGACATTTTGATTGTGTGGACTCAGTTATTATTTAAAGCTTGGTTTGATTTTGGGGCAGCAGCTTTTTCTTGATGACCCTTACTAATAAGCTTTAATTGGCAGAAAAATTTCAATTATTTTAATTAAAGAGCAGAATTGAACATGTTGACTGAAATAGATTTCATGTTTCTAATTAGACAACAAGAATTTGGTAAAGGCATACTTTTTTACATCAACCACTGATGTAAGAAACCTAAGTTTACCTGTTAATTTGTCAGTGAACTAGAGTGGTAAGATTTCCTCAGTTTAAATTATTAAGGTAAGATATTGGAAAAGCATAATTCTCAGATATGAATTCAAAGGCATACAGGCAAGTTTACTTTGGACTCAATAACATGTAAGAATAGAAATCAATTTGTGGTAGGGATGTGAGGAATAATTTTTGTACATTTGTTTAAAGAGTCATTTTTTAGAGAAGTAATCTTTTTTTAAATTATACTTTTTTTTTTTTTTATGTAACTCATGTTTAATGAGACCAAACATAAAAGCAAACACTTTAAGTAATCTCTATTTATCTGGTTCAGGTAGAAGACTGCCAAACTGTTTTGGTTTTACAATAGGTTACAGTCTTAATGATGGAGTTCCCAATTGGGGTTTGGAAACTAGAACCCTGGCATACAGACATGGTGGTTTAACATGATGTGTTGCTTCAGCTTTCTAGATGACTTAAAATATGGCTGGAATTCTCCTTTATTTAGAAATTAAACAGACAAGGCCTCGTGAGAAACTAAATTAATTTTGCATCGACATTCTGGGTGTAGGTGATAATTTGTAGTGACATTATTCCTATTGGTTATGATCATGATAGGCAAGCTCCATCCAAATGGACGTTACAAAAGCCAAATTTAATAGACTTAGTATTGGAAATTTCTGCCTTGAGGAGAGCAGAGGGTCTCCAGCTGTACTTTGCTTTCTACCTCCACAATTATGTATTAATATACATCAATTCTTTTTTTAAAAAATATTTTATTTATTTATTTGACAGAGAGAGACACAGTGAGAGAAGGAACACAAGCAGGGGGAGTGGGAGAGGGAGAAGCAGGCTTCCCACGGAGCAGGGAGCCTGATGTGGCGCTCGATCCCAGGACCCTGGGATCATGACCTGAGTCGAAGGCAGACGCTTAACGACTGAGCCACCCAGGTGCCCCAATATACATCAGTTCTTAAAAGTTGAGGAAGGGCATGAGAAGATGAATGGAACTAGACAATATTAAAGTAGCAGAGTGAAAGTTCGTGGTGGTTTTTATGTAGGGATGTGGTAGAAAAGGCACATGGACACCAATTCCTAGCCTTTGAACATTCAAGAAAATGAATTAACTTTCAAGAAAATGAATAAAAAGGGAAGTGGAAAACAGCTATGTAACTTAAGCTGGTATGTTTCTTCTCATCAAAAAAATAAATTATTTTTCACAAATATCAAGAATTGATTCAACGAAGAGGCCCAATATTGTATGTAGTGTATGATTTTGTCCATTTAATTACAACCACTTTTATCTCTTAAAAATATTCACAGGAAAGGTATGCTTTGCCTGACCACAATAAGATTAGATACAATGAATAGACACAACACATCTATCCAACCATATACATATTGCTGTATGAAATGTCCAAAGTGAAAAGATTTTTCCACCTCTTACCTAAAGTTTTAATAAAAATATTTTAACTACAACATATAGAAGCCTTCCTTAATTTCAGCTCCTTTTCCTGCTTTAAAACTTATCTGCGAAGGCAGTAGAATTATGGATGTATACAGTTGACCCTTGAAAAACATGAATTTGAACTACACAGATCCACTTATATGTGGATGTTTTTTATAAATGTAGTACAGTACTGTTCAATTTATTTTCTCTTATGATTTTCTTTTCTTTAGCTTTATTGTAAGAATCCGGTGCATAATACATATAACATACAACATATGTGTGAATCAACTGTTTATGTTATCAGTAAGGCTTCCACTCAGGAGGACGCTATTAAGTTTTGGGGGAGTCAAAAGTTACACACAGATTTTCAACTGTGCCCCTAACTCCCATGTTGTTCAAGCATTAAGTGCCTACACTGCCTAAGCTATGTATTTTTTCAAGTTATCTGAGAACTTTTTAACCACCTTTATTGCAAATTTATAAAATTACAGTTTTAAAATTATTTTATTAGTTTGGCAAGCTCTTGAACATATTTTTACATAGATTTCTGCTGGGGGTACTAATCTTTAGATTTTTTTTTTAAAGATTTTATTTATTTATTTGACAGAGAGAGACACAGTGAGAGAGGGAACACAAGCAGGGGGAGTGGGAGAGGGAGAAACAGGCTTCCCGCTGAGCGGGGAGCCCGATATGGGACTCGATCCCAGAACCCTGGGATCATGACCTGAGCTGAAGGCAGACGCTTAATGACTGAGCCACCCAGGCTCCCTAATCTTTAGATTTTTGACAGTATGACTTTTTTGAAAGGATTAATGCAACTGGACAACATTACGGTAGTAGAGTAAAAATTCTGTAGTGGTTTCTCTGCAGTAAGATGATAGAAAATGCAAATGGATGCTCATTCCTAATTTGAGATATCTATTCAGTAGATTATTTCTTTTCCTTGATTGCATGCATGCGATTTTTTTAAACCACAAAATGTATCTGAATGTTGTGCACAGATTGGCAGAAGTGAACTGTAGCAACATGAAAATAACTTACTTGGTATCACTTTTATAGATCAGGCAGTGGATTCGAGCAATTCACGGTATTTTTTAACATGGTATTTTTTAAAGCTTTTAAAAATTACCTCTTACAATAGTGATTATTAAAGCCGAAAGGATCAGGAATATGCCAAATGTAAGATCATTTGTAAAAAGTAATTCACAAACTTGATATACGACATTTGAGGTGATTATAGGTGAGTTTTTGATATATAGAGTGGCATTAAAATAGAAGTATAAAGTCAACCATAATGATGGAGTTCTAGACGTAGACAAATAAGATGATTGTTTTTAAACTTTCAATAAATCGGTTACCTAATTTACAGATATCCATAGCTTATGAACCCTTATTTGTGTTAATTTAACTTAAAAAATTAAGAAAGAATTAAAGAATACTTGAAGTTATTTTTTAGTTTCTAGCATTATGAGAGGGACAAGAGACTGGAAATGTCTTAACTTAGCATGAATGTAGTTAAACGAATCATTGCTATGCTGCTGTCCAGGTCTTAAAGTGCTAAGTATTGAGAAGACATAGCAATTTGTGTAGTTAACCCCTGTTCATTTTAGAGGGCAAGAAATAAGATTACTCTTTGGCAATCACATGTTACTTGAATTGTATTTTATTTTTATTAACCTGAAAACATACCAGCACACTCACACACACAACCCCTAATGCAAATGTGGACAGAAGGAATCAGTATATTTCTTTCTAACATGCAACAGATGTTAATAGCTCTGACGAAAAAATACGGTGCCATAGTTAGTAAGGCAGAGCTCATGCTTTACGATTTATGGCCTGACTAAAAGTAGATAAAGTCTGCATTTGTGTGTTTCCTCTACATAGCCTCCCAAATAATATCAACCGACTTCTTGCAGAAAATGTATATGCTTTTCATTCTGACCAATAAAAGGCATCTTGGTGAGTTATAGAGATTGACTGGGTGCTTGACATGTGGTGCTGCTCCATTTAAACAGTGGGCAATTGGTACTGGGCAGGTTTAGGAGAATTTAACTGGCTTGCTTGTTTTTGGATATGTTGATATCCTAATATTCTAAAAATATAAAAATGCAAGTTTAGTTCACATACAATAGGTTTCCTTATATTGCTTTTGTAGTTCATATGTAAAAAAAGAAAATAATGTGCTCCTAGTCATTCTATAATTGTATTCTGATATTACCAGGAAGTTTTTGTAGACATAGTCAGATAAGCACATTGTTCATTATTTAAATGCAAAATGTATCTTTTCAATCATTATTGCCTAAGTAATTTTCAGAGAATGATCATTGAGTGGTCTCTCTTCCCACTTCACCACTTTAAGATAGGTGGATGTGTTTGATTCCTTTTCCATTCTTTTATTATTTAAAAAACTCTAGGGAAAATAAAACATTTGTTTTCAATAAAAAAAAAAAAGCCCTGATAATTATATTGTTTTACTTCTGCAAAATAGCCACGTTTTTACATACTCCAAATAAATTGTCACATGTAACAATAGGCTGAAAACGATGAAATGTGGCTGAAAATATTTCCCTTGTTGTACTACAATGTATGAATAATTATAGATGTAAACACTTAACGTCACATTTCCCTATAATACCATTATTCTATAGGTACCATTCACAATACAGTATATTCTATTGCTACTTTGTGAAATGAGTTCTTGAGATTCATAGTAAGGCACTACACAGAGCATTATTATTAAAGGATTATAGGGAAAATTTTCCCAATTGAAAATGAAAACTGATAACTGAAGGTATTATTTAAAATAAATAAACTACAGAGTAGGTGAGTTCAATGTAGCAATATCTTTCTATTTTGGTTTTAGATTAAGTTTTTATATACACAAAAACAAATTGCCTCAAGAATTAGGTGATATATTTTAGAAGATTTAAAATAACCAAAATAATGTTGCAGTGTGTTACATTAGTAATTTATCAATAAAAATTATTACTGTTAATAATTGGTAGAATTTTTTTCCTCCCTGTGCTAGTGATTTAAGTTGATGGGGATTTAGTAACGTGTATAGGGATGCATCTTAATATCTATATTTGCTGAACAGTGTTAAAAACACAAAACTGTCCTCATTAAAATGGACTTTTGTACACTATAATTTGAATTAAGTAATGAATATATAAAGTATTTAAAAAGTTGTATATCAAAATGTATAACATTCCATTTTTGGCTATATTTTGTAAAACATTTTTGGTGTAATCAGTATGACTCTCACATATGTCAAATCAAGTATTTTACTATTTATTTAAACAGATATATACCTAATGTATTTGGAAGCTTATTGCACTCATATAATTGTATATATTGTGGCTTCAAAAGTCTGTACTTATCCTTGCTTTAAAAAAGTAGTATGTGCATTTCTTTCCAATTTATTTTAATTAATTATATTAAGGAAAACATCCTTTACTAAATGTATCTTAAAATTCACAATAAAGTTTCAGAAATTGTTTTGTACAATGTTGAGATTTTGTGTTGAATTTGTTTGTGAGCATTTTTTGAAATTGTTCTCTGGTTTTCTAATAAGGGTTCCCTGAACTTAACCTTATTGATAAAATGATGAGTGGCAACATGTGATGTGGTGAATAGATAGCCCCTGGTGAATGGGAGCTGTTCTCCTAAGTGATGAAGTGCTAACACCTTGGAACCTTGGCTAAGACACCAAATGAGCTTCCCCCTCCAATTTCTAGTAACTCATCATGTCCAGATTTCTGCATTGGGATCTCAAGGAATTTGGACTCTGAGTGCCCTAGAATGCAGAGAAGCAGTTACATGGAGGTAATGTGGAGAAAATATATGCAGGTCTGTTCATCGAACTTTTAATGCTCTGATTTACAGAAGTTAAATAGATATTTAAGAGTTCAAGTTTGGTGTGTTACCTTTGACATCCCATTGAAAAGATAAGTCTAGACCCCCAAATACAGTAAATATAAATATCCAAATTTGGTTCAGATTAATTCACTGAGGGACAGACTCACTTATTTCGCTAAGAAAATTCAGGTTTCTCAAGTGAGGAAAAGCCCTGTACCGTTGTGAGTTCACCACAGTACTTTACGTCACCCTTGAAGCCTGTTGGGACACAAGCAATTGGCTATTTCCACATGAAACACATGTTCTTCTACCTTGCTGGATGGGGATAAATATGTGTTTCATGTTTAGATTTCCTATGATTGGGAAGTGGGGAGTGCAGCTACGTTTTCATAACCACTTTCCCAGTTGCACATTGATTATTTTACGCATACTTGTTAAAGACAAGCAAAAAATCATGGACGTTCTTAAAAGGTCCCAGCATTTTTCATGTGAAAGGATCCCATTTTGTAATGATACTCATTTGATATAGCAGAGACGAACACTTACTGATCATAAACATGGAGTGCATATACAAAAGTGCTGTTGCTCTTAAATTTATGGTTTAGCCCAGAGAGATTTAGTCCATCTGCCCTATTTGCCGGTTTGTTTTGTGTGCAGATGTTTGCCCCTTAAAAAGAGTAAGTTGGTCAGGTCCATTCATCAAATGCAGTTGGATGAAAATATTTTGGCCTGCGCTGACATTCTGATGCTACCCATAAAACAGAATACTTTTTTTGCTTTCCATTCATGTAATGAAAAATCTTTTGAATACTGAAGTAGTCAAATGTGAGGACCCATAGGAGCTGGGCAAGTGGGCTATGGTATCTTAAATATTAAACAGCCAGGGATAACAGGGTGCCTTTTCCATAGGAGAAGTGAAGTGATCCCCAATATGTAATTTTCCCCTTTGGATTAGTTCTTTGCAATTGTTTCCTAGTCTAATTCTTTCCAGCAGTTATATCCATTTCTTCTTTTATATTTTTTCATGAGATACAATTCCTTACAAAGATTTTACTCACTTTTTAATTCACAAATAGTGCATGTCCTGTTAGGATTGTAAAAACATTAATACAGTACGTTATCCCAAACCATTTTTACAACTTAATTTCACCTCAAACATGCATTCTGATATTAACTTGCAGGGTTAATCAAGAATGATTGGTCATATTTTAGAAGATGCAAGTGATTTTTAACAAGAATCAGTGGGGAAAAAGAAATGAGTATTATTCCTAGCACCAATACATTCTGATCGACAATACCAACTAATGTAGTCTATACTTTTAAGTATTTGATGGCTAGATATAAAGTGCTTAATCTTAGAAATGTATGTGGGTATATGTTCATATATTTATATATAGATAATTTATGCATATATATGAAAGAATATATACTTTTTAATTTTTTTATTTAGATAGATTGAGAGTGATTGGAACATTAATTCTTCTATACTGTAAAACCTAATTTTTGTTGTTTATTAAATGGTATCGGCTACTTATCTATTATACAATCAGATTTTAATACATATTTTAATGCCAGCAATTTCTTTTGATGTTATTTGAATAAACCTATCAGCTTTCTGTTTTAAATTTTTGAATAGAGCCTTTGGAATTTTTATTAATATTTTTAATAACCTAAGCATCATAGGCTGAGGTCATTATTTTTATATAGCTGCTTTTGATATTTAAACATATTTCCTTTAGTAAAGCACAACACCCACTTAGTTTTTAAAAATGTACAGGTAAACATTTATTCATGAATACATAAGTAAATTCAGAATTCTCCAGTTAGTGTAAATGAATCCTTATTTTAACTTTTTTTTTTTTTGGTGACTTTAAAATATCATGTTACCAAGGATGATTCCATATTTTATTTAGTAAATATCTACTGATCACCTATATGATGGTGTATGTTTCTGCTAAGTGAGTCTTTACGCATAATTTGATGTGTTTCACATGCTGCACTTAATAGCCTTCATTTGTAAGGTGACTAGGTTTTGGGGGGGTGAAGGGGATAAAATGGAGTTTTGATAGCAAGTGGGAATAAATAATGTGCTGCAAATTCAAAAGAAATCTAGCAGAGTTCTTGGTTTATAGTAGGAACTCAAATACTTTATGGATAAATGAATAACAGAAGACTCCTGATGAAGGAGTTACTGTTTTTATTAACTTATATTAGCAATTATAATTTACACTTTTTTCAAATAAAATTTCAGTTAATCGTGTTAGATAGCAAGATGCATGCTAAGATTAATTTTATTTCATTTCTTTTTCCTCAATATACTTGGAAGATAGTAAAAGGTGTGTTCCCTATACAATAGGAAAAAATAACTATTTTTTGTTTTGTTATACACAGTGCACACTTGGTATTTAAAATTAGTATTGTCCTTACAGCCCAGAAAAGTTATCATCCATCTGTTTGCCACATTGAGCATAAGTCTATATTTAATAAAATGGTATTCTATTTTTAAAATATTGAAAACAAATGCTGGTAAACTTTTGATAAGCACATGTTATTTGCATTATTACTTCATGTCTTATGTAGAAGAGTAAGGGTGTTCAAATTAATCCATTTATGAATCATAACTATTAATTGGTACAGTTAAGGGATTATTCTTAAATATATGGATTAAATGCATACATACATGTCATATTGTGCCTTTTAGCAATTACTTATTTTAGTCATTTTGGAAATATGCAGTAGCCGCAAGCTTATAAGTGGTTATTAATAAAACGAATATATTTGTTGCTTTAAATATTTCATTTTATAAACAGCAGTGCTTAAACTTTCTGTGTTCTGACTCCATTGAGTATCATTTAAAAGCTGTAGGCTCACTCTCCAGAAAAGACCATATACCTGCATGTATTTTTTCTTTTAATTGCAAATCATTCAGAGTTCCCACAGACCCTGGAAGCCCAACTATGAAATCTGCCAGGGACCTATGGCCCTGGGAAATAACCAAATACATGTAAATTATTGGACTCTCTATGCAATTCCTCCTAAACATTCTTTGAATACAGTTTGAAATATTTCAAATAAAAGAAATTTAATATTCTTTTTTCAATACTGTTTTTTAGAAAATGAACTTTTTTGGGAAATTTACTCCTATAATAATGGATAAAGCCTAGAAATATTTTTCCTTCCTTGTATAAAAAAATAAGATAAAACATTAAAAGCATACATTTTGCCATAGGAATGAATACATTGATCACATTAATAAAATGCTCTTCATCACATATATAATTGATGCTGTTAGCAGACATGCAAATAAGCAGCTAGACAGCCAGCCAAATGGAATAATGCAGGTTTAAATTTAAGCTCCCTTTGATGTATGCAGTCCTCACTATTTGTTAAATTGATTTCTTTTTTATATTTTGTCCATTGTCCTTTTGCTGCTGTAAGATGCACAGAAAATCCCTCAGAGTGACGTCACCCAGGTGAAATATCCTGTTCACTCGCACATTTCTAACCTAGATTTTGCCTATCATTTTCTTTCTTCTTATAAAGAGAATAATAAAAGCAATACTTTTTTGCCTATAGCCATATAAATTTATAAAGTAATTTCACATAAAACAGTGTGTTTGAATCCCACAAAAAATGTGTGAATTTGGTTTTTCTCCCCATTTCTGAGAAAATTTAAGCTCAGTGTCTCTTTTTCAAGGCCACACAGCTCCTATGTGGCTCAGCTAGGATTTTTTTTTTTTTTTCAGTCTCCCAATGCTCATGCCAAGAATCAGGATTGAATTGAAAAAGAGACAAAAGAATGTTAATGACAGTGATATGAAATATTGCATAAATATACATCAACATGTATTTGCCCAGAATTCATCTCTGAAAATATGTTCAAAACTTTAAGGAATTTATTATAATATTTTAATAGTATTTGTCACATAGGCAGAGAGACGTTTTACAGAACATTTTGACTGTGGTTTTCTCCAACTCCTGATCAGAGACATTTCAAACTTGGTGAAGTCATAAGGATTTCTGTCTTCCTGTCTGTGTGTCTGTCTCTGTCCCTCATTCTCCCCCCCTCCATCCCTTTCTTCCTTCTTTCCTTCCTTCAAGTGTGTGTCTTCTGCCAGAATTAAGAGATTAAATGTAGTTTCTCCTCTCTCAGGGCTAAGAAGTCCTGAATGAGAATTCTAATGAGTACAAACTTATTTCCATGTTCTGAGTACGATTCTTTACGAGTCCGTTTTTTAAGGATGGATTTCTTTCTTTATTCCCCTCCTGTTATGATTCCTCTTTAGTTTCGGCAAATTGATATTTGTACCAGAACTGCTATATGTAAGAATTATTATGCATTAAATACATTCCACACATTATTTTATTCAGGGATTTTTTTAAACCCTCGTAACAGCCCTATGAAGTGAATGTTACTTATATCCTCATTCCACTGATGAGGAAACTTGAGTTTCATAGACATTTAGTAATGTATCTAAAAAGTTTGTTCCAACTTCATAACAAACTATCACAAGATTAAGTAGTAAATCACTTCAACTTTTCCTTTAAAAGTTAGTGATCCCTCTATTTTTTATGACTTTATAGAGGCAAATTATACATATCATATTTTTCACCATTTATATTGTACAATCCCACAGTTTTTCGTAAATTTAGCAACTTGAGCAACCATCATTATGAGTCACTTTTAGAACATTTTAATCAGTCCACTGAAGTCTCTTGTGTCTATTTACTATTGATCTCTTTTCCCCAACCCCTAAACCCTGGCCCTAGGTAACCACTAATTTACTACCTGTCTTTATAGATTTGGCTTACAGATTTGACTTTTCTGGACATTTAGTTTACATGAAATAATATCATATGTATGATTTTTTTCTCTTGTATCTTTTTAGTGATTATTTTTGATACTTTTAAAATAAATACATCCCTGGGCGCCTGGGAGGCTCAGTTGGTTAGGCGACTGCCTTCGGCTCAGGTCATGATCCTGGAGTCCTGGGATCGAGTCCCGCATCGGGCTCCCTGCTCAGCAGGGAGTCTGCTTCTCCCTCTGACCCTCCTCCCTCTCATGCTCTCTCTCTATCATTCTCTCTCTCTCTCTCAATAAATAAATAAAAATCTTTAAAAATAAGTAAATAAAATAAATACATCCTTATTACAATTATTAATACTGTAAAAATATAACCATCTACCTATATTCCCATGAACATGAATCATTCCCCCAATTGGCCTCAATCCTTATATTTCTTCAAAAGAACTGATAAAATTAAATAACAAAATATCATTACTGCACCCCAAACTGGTATTTACATCCTTCATTACCTACTAAATAAATAATAGACTACCTATTAAGAGATTCATTAAAGAATCTCAAAATGTATGAAATTAACAATATCCAAGACATTATTAGTTTACCAAGTGGGGCTGTACTTACTGCATTTTTATGAGCATTTTTTGGGTAGTGGTTTAGATGTGGCTCTGATGACCTCCTGCTACAGAGATTCCTCAGTGGACACAAAAGATCCATCTTCACTGAAACTGGCAATTCTTCCCTGACACATAGCACCCCATTGTAATTACATCCAGCTCGTGGTAGACGTTCCCTCCTTTATATTAATGGTGTCTCTTCATTATGTCTTTGAGACATGTTGGTTTTCACCATATTTCTGCATGTATTCGAGCTGCAGAGTGGCTCCAACTATGCCACTCGTCAAAAAAGTTATACAACTATAAAAACTCAGGAAGTTACATGAGCAGAAACAAACTATTTGTGATGTCCTTGCAATTATTTATAGAGATTAGAACATAAAACTTCAAATTTAAAGGACAATTAATCTAATAAAATAATAAATAGGAGTATTAACATCTTTGAGAGCAATGATAATATGTATTACAAAACAGCAAATAATCCAATTGTATGTGCTTTTATCTTAAGATGGCATTCCTGGGTTTTGGTAGCAAATTTGATTCCTCACTTGTAACTTTTGAGCAAATATTTCAATGATTGTATTCTCAGCAAATATTAAGCATGTGGTAATATGAGGAGATGACCAGAGATAGTCACTAACAGATAAGTAGCTCACTGAAAATTCATCTTACGAAGAATGAAGTACATAAAAATAATGGAGAAAAAAGTGAAATTACAAACTTTATTTTTGTCTTCCATGCTCACTGCTGAATTTTTATCTTTGTCCCTTGTTTTAATTTGGAGCCAGTGATTTTGTGAGTGTCACAATATTTGTGAAACAGAGAAATATTAAATGTGTTAACATTTCTGTAATGCTTATATGAGTGCAATAATCAGTAAATTAATATTTGAAAGGTCTTAGAATAGTGCCTGGGACATGTGAACATCATAAAGCATTTAACAAATAATATTGCTAAACAAAACAAAGTTTTCCTCTCAGTTTAACTTTAACAACTATTTTTGTTTTAACAGTATTCTTGTCTAATCAGTTTTTTAAAAAAGATTCATCTTGACTCCTACGGGAGAAAAGAACAAAATAATCTTAATGTATAAAATTTGGAAGTTACATTGTTTCTTGTTCCGATGTGTGTATGTGTAACTTAAATATCAGTGACACTGGAGTTAAATGCTAGCCCTGTTTGTAATAAAATCTGACTTAACAGAAATGTCTAAAACAAGCTTCACTTCCATGTAAATGTGGGCAGAATTAGTAGAAGGTTGTTGCCATGGGGATTACAGGAGACTATCAAATTGAAAAACTAAAGGAGCCTCTTTTTGAAACTTCCATAAACTCAGGTGTAGGCTTTTTCTTCCATCATTACTTGTAATTAAAATTTTTCTTTTCTCACTTATATGGAAGTGAACTGAGAATATATATCCAATGTGATCTACAGTAATATAGGCTTTGCATGAAAGGTTACTTATTTTAATGACTGATTTCTTTTGGAAAAACTGTTTTGGACTTTAACAGATAGGTAATAGAGTTGGCATTAGGGTTCACTTCCTAACTTCATTCAACGTCAGATCAGATTTGAGATATTCTGCTTTTCTGCATTTACTCATATCAAATATAATGAAACATAAATAGAGTAAAAATTGATAAATAACTATGTGAAAGGAATTGTGTGAATGGAAGGGATTAAGTTATAAGGGAAGTGTGACAGAGACTTTCTTTTTCTTCTCTTTGTGTGTGTGTGTGTGTGTGTGTGTGCGCGCGCTCACACGCACACACACATGTGTTTTCAATATCCTACAGCACACAGCACAATGTCTTATATACAGTTGACCAAGAACTAAAGCTCCAAGGAAAGGGAAGATCTTATGATACTATCCACTCTGGTATGGGATTAATTTATCAGATATCTTTATTTCACCCGGTTGAAGAATTTATCCTAGATATAGTCTGAATCTGGCATGTCACTGGATGTAATGCTTGATTATGACCACATGTGAATTCAATCAGGCATATATGAGCATAGTAATAATGCCTCCTGCTGTAATTAGGTTTCATGTGCATATTTTCAGTTTATCTCTCTAGTTTTCACAAAATTAAACTGGGGGCTAACAAATTGAGAAAGGAGCAATAGGAGGAAGGAGACAACAACAGAAGTGGGCAGAGAAGTTGGTTCCTGCTAAAGAGTCTTCCCTTCTGGCTATTTGATGAAATATATTAGAATTTTGCATAAACTTCCTTACAAACACATGGAAGTCATATATGCTTCCGGTAACAAATAATTCAATGACCAGGGTATTTAAATTGAGTGGTTGTAAAAGTTGCAGCTTAAAAAAAAAAATGTTGCCACTTTGTACATAAAAGTAAGGCAAGGACTGTCCCTCTTATAGAATGTTTTGTTTTATTTTATTTTATTTTATTTTATTTTATTTTATTTTATTTTATT
>NW_027397069.1:34204818-34221595 GCF_003265705.2 Callorhinus ursinus
TTTTATTTTATTTTATTTTATTTTATTTTATTTTATTTTATTTTATTTATTTTGTGGTGGGCAACAAAACAAAGTTGACTCAGTGATAGTTATGGAGCAATTGTACAAAGCTCCTGAAGAGGGAGGGGACCCAAGAGGGTTGCCTGAGCTGTATTCTTTTAAATGGCATCTCCCGGGAAATCTGCTTTCCTCACAATGATTTCTACTTTTCTGAGTTTAGCTATTCATGCTTAGTTATTCAGCTTTCCTTCCATTGCATGAGAAAGCCCAGGACCTTTCTGATACATTTCTCTCTCTACCTTCTAGTTTTGAATTCATTTTCATTAGATCAGACTGGGTGTGTTGTTGTCATTTGGAATCCAAGGACACTAAACGTATTTTATGAAAGCCCTTATAAATCTATGGTTTTTATATTTATAAGATTAGGCAATATATATATGGCCAAAAGGTTCTATAGCCAACAGGTTCTGTCATTTATGACTGGGGTGGTCAGGAAACCCTCACAGAAGAGATTGAAACTTAAGTAGTGTCTCAAAGTTTAGGTTGGTAGTAACATATTTGTTTGGTTTTTAGTCTTCTCATATCACTTTAATATTTATTCTCTCAGTTATACTTAACACATGGGTTTGGAATGTCAGGTATTTTTTCCCCACATCTTATCATTGACAAAATTAAGGTCACTGATGGAATGCATGGTGGAAGAAGAATATATGTTATATTCTTAATATGTACTAAGAACTATGTTATTCTCTTTTAAGTCTTCCAGCAATCCTTTTAATCATAGTTGGATTTGACCCAATTTTACAAGTAAGAAATCAAGGAAGTGACTTGCCTAGGGTCCCATGGAAAGCAGATGGTTCAATTCCAGTGAGAACCCCTTGTTTCTGATTTAATTCAGATTTTTTTTTTCTTTCATATAGTTTCTAGAAGGAGAATTAGCAGAGGGAAAAAGAGAGAGAGAGAGAATGCTCTTGGGAGATGCCTGAGGCAGGGCCAGTAGAGGAGAGATTATTAATAAAGTACAGAAGTATATTAACAGTCTAGCTGAGGGTGCTGCTGGTTTGGCCAAGCAGAGATTTGTGCAGAAAAGTGGTTAGAGGTGTGCCTGAAGTAGCAGGTTGGTTGTTAAATTACAGTGAGCAGCAGAAACTCTCTAGGTGTTTCCAGCGTTTTCAAACTGAAGTGTGGGGATATGTTCCTAACATGTAAAATTATATATTGTTTCCTTCAAAAATCTTGAAAATAGTTTTGGCCAGTAGAAAGCAATTCAGGATTGTGAGCAGAAGACATGGACAGAGTAGTAGACTGTGGAGATGAACTCTTCAATTTCATTCAAACACTTATCAAGTATTTATTGAGAGACTGTTATATGCTTGAATCTGAGACAACAAAATGAGCAAGACATCTGCCCTGTGTTCAAGGAATTTCTATTTTTCAAGGCACATACATTTTCCCAGGAATTTACAGTCTAGACAGAAATATAGTAGTTATATAATGTGCATATTAAGTATACATGGGTACGTATTTGTTTTACTTACAGAATTAGAACTTAGCTCATAGTACAGATTAAAACCTTCAAGAGTGAATTATTTTCCAAAAAAGGAGTATTTTCAGAACATTCATCAATTATTAGTGGTTATTAACACATCAAAAACATTTCATCACTTTGAGAGATTCAGTCTTCAGAGATCATGTATGAGTAGAATAGAGGCCAAGGCCTTGAGAACTTCTTGTGCAATCATTTTGCAGTATTTTTCAGTAGGATAGAAAATAGAAATTACCAGTGTGACATCCTCCCCATTTTCTACTTATCTCTAAGAAGGCCAAATGAAAAATTAGCTTTCAGTTGACATTTTTAAATATTACTCAGAAGAATCAAGAAGGTAAGGGATATAGAACACTAAAAAAGCAATGTATATTTTAACTAAAAGAGAAAAATTTTTTGCTATGTTTCAAAATATATCATTTAAAATTAATGTTTGAATTATAAATAGTAAAACTATTCATATTTTAAAAAATTTGTTGACAGATGACATTAGTTAATGCATTTGAGCACTTCTCCTATCTATAATTACTCATTTTACATGAACAGATTTTTACTTGATTCTGACCACCCAATATGCGGGAGTAAGCATTTCAAAGTAGAAATCCAAAGTTCTGTCTTGGAAACTACAGTATTCAATTTGCTAGTTCATCTTTCTCAAAAGGATACATTAATTACTCAGTTTCCTCTAGATATTGAACTCATTATGGATACAACAAAATAAAACATTTCTTCCTCATTTAAGTTATTAAAGTCTTAGTGAACTTACCATAAAGAAATCTGATAGTTTCAAATTAGGGAAAAGTAAAAATTAGCCCCACTACCATTCATCCATTAACTCATTAACTTAACAAACAGTGATATTTTGTTCACAAGTAGTGTCTTTGCCTGTCTTACTTTTTGCTTATCTAATGTTTGATGTATTAAAAATACCAGGCTTAGCACCATCATGTAATAAGCAGCAGGACTGGAGGTCAAAGGGCCTAGTGACAGGAATGACATAATATCTTTACACCTCAGGGTCTTTATCTGTACAATCAGAAATTTTGAGTGGAATTCCCAAGATTCTTTGGTTATTAACTTCAACGAGGACCTCTCCACAATTTTTGGAATAGCGTAAGTCTTACAACACGAGATTGGCAAATAAGCTTTTAGTTGATAAATGTAAATATCAAGAATGGCATTAATGTTTGATGTGCCTTTGTGGCAGTATCTAAAGCTGAATCAGTTTTGATCATGTTATTTTAAGATTATTTGTTTCATTTCATCTTATTTTAGGAATATTAGTTTCAGTGGATTAGTTTATATCCACTAATTGCATTTATAGAGATAAATTAAAATCTCATGCTTTTTTTTTGGAAGCTAAGTTACTTTTTTCTTGTGGTGTTAGCATAGTAACCTCTTCTCTTCCTAAGTTCCTTATCTCCACTTGGAAATTTTTTCCCCCAGATTGTCATGTGGCTTTCTCCCTCATTTGATTCACATCTCTGTTCAGTACTCCCCCAGTGCTGTCTATCCTTTAAAATTACTATCTTTCATAACATTGCACATTTATTTTTTTTAACTGTATGTATTTTGTGACTAATGAGAAATAAGCTTTATGAAGCTGGTTTCTTCTTTATAGCAAAGCCATATCCCTATTGCTTGGATTTGCTTTACTGTCCAGTAAAGTTAAATTTAGTTAAAAGTAAATAATATGAGAAAAATATTTCCTCAGTCACAGCAGTCACATATTTGCTACTCAATAGTTAGATGTGGCTAGTGGCTACAATATTGGAAGAGTGTAGACAGAACATTTCCCTCAGCCCAGGAATTGTTATGCTCTGTGCCACAGTGATTAATATATAAAAGATGCACAATGAATGAGTGGTCAAAATGCAAATCTGAAATTTTAATGTTTTGCATTAAAACCTATCATTTTTTGCTTTCTTTAGATGAAATTATTCCTAGGCAGTGAAAGATATTATAAAAGTGAAAAGGTGAAGCCTATATATCCCAGACCCTTGTTTACCAGTAAAGTCAAAGATTTCCAGGGCAATTCACCAGTTCTTTCTTCTTTTCAAGTGTGATTACAAGTATTTCCTTAAAATATATATATATATATATATATATATATTTCTTTATAGATAAATAACTTGCTAGGATTAGCAGAAAATTAATTTGTTAGGAAAATAAAATTAGTGTTAACAGGCATGATCACATGAGGAATTATACCTCCCTTGCCAATTAGAAAATACTTCTAATAAAATTGTGTATTTTATAAATAACAGCATTATCAAAATAAAAATCCCCACACCTTTATCTTTAAAGAACTACATTTGTTTCACATTTGTAGGTTTACTAAAGATTTAGACAAAATTAAGAAGATAAGAATGAAAGGGCTGAGTATTTATGACAGCAAATAACCTCTTTTATAGTAATACTAGAATAGGTTTGGTGATGTAACAAAGTAATGACTAAAGACAGTAAATTACCAACAACCAAAATTATTATCACAAAAGTAATAATCTCAAATGGATGCATAGAAATTGGTATGCTAAATATAATGCACAATTTTTTTCCAATTCTGCTTGAAATTCAACTTCATTAGTAAATCATGACATATAAACTGGCTTGTTCATTTTAATACCAAGAATTTCTTATAAGCTTTTTACAATGAGATTTTACTCTTGAAATTGACTTGCTCATCTGAAGAACATGGGCTTTGATATTGCTGTATTGTGGATACAGCTGCATGTTCCCTTAGCCTATATCAATAAAATAAAATGGATGTGAATTCTAAATTTTATTATAATTTATAGGCATATACATGTGATCACATTATGATGATATGTATTTATATATGCAGTTGTATAAAATCTATGACGCAGGTCAGGGATATTTTTTGATCAGTTGTCCATTAGAAAAACAGAATTTTATAGATACACCATTTAAAGATGTTAGAAGGTCTTCTGCTGGAAACAGAAACTTTATCTAAGAAAACCCATTATCTAATCTTCACAGGTTATAGCAGACCATACTGTCTAAATCAAATCCATCCGTGGACACTTTAGTGTACATTTCTATACACTGCCTTTCCTCTATCCCCAGAGATTCAACAAGATTCACGGAAAGACAGTTATGATTGTTTTCAGTTACTGAAGAAGGTGGCTTTTATATTTACGGGGAGGATTGGAGAGGCATCATGCAACCTGGAGAGTTCCCTTGGCTCCAGGTTTTAAGTTGTTGGGGTGTGTTTGTTCCTTTGTTTGTCTTTCAGGGCTGCATGGAACAGCATGACCATCATGTTCAGCTTTGATGCCTGTGGGAGGGATAGGTTAGATATAAAACATAGTACAGAGGAAGACAGATGCTTGCTGCATTTGTATTGAAAAGTTTAGAGGAAAAATGTTAAAAGCATTTGGGTCCACCTAAATTGAAACAAACAAACAAATGAATAAACGAAAGTACTTATAAATTGCTGGTCAAATTATCAGTGGTTCCTTTCTTTTAATTCTAGTACATGCTATAGAAAATGGCCTTAATATTTCAGATTTTGCTTTGCAATACCATTTTTTTGGGGGGGAAGGCTTAAAATCAGCCCAAGAATTTACCATGTCTGAAGCTTAATGTGTGTGTTCATTTGGGGATTGTACCAAAACCATATGGTAAGAAATAAACATTAGTGTATCTAACTATTGTTACACAGTAGGTAACGTTATTATCCAGTTGATCTTTGATCAGATCTTTTACTTTCCCTTTCTTTTCTTCATCCTACTCTTTTCCCTTTGTGGTAGATCATTAAAACATAACCAATTCTCTTTAAGGTCTTTTTTTAAAAAATATTTTATTTAGTTATTTGAGAGAGAGAATGAGAGAGAGAGAGAGCATGAGGGGGGGAGGGTCCAAGGGAGAAGCAGACTCCCTGCTGAGCAGGGAGCCCGATGCGGGACTCGATCCCGGGACTCCAGGATCATGACCTGAGCCGAAGGCAGTCGCTTAACCAACTGAGCCACCCGGGCGCCCCTCTCTTTAAGGTCTTGCCACCCATGGACCAGAAACATCTTTCTTTACCTGGTAGCTTGTTTGAAATGCAAAATCCCCATTCCTACTGAACCAGAATCTGCATTTCAGCAGAAGTTCCAGATGATCTGAATGCATATTAAAGTTTGGGAAGCAATATTTGAATGTATACATTATACTGCAATAGACATTTCCTAATCCCATATAAAGTTCTGATTATTATGCTTTTCTATTATATAATAAATCATCAAGATACGATTTTTTAACTTCACTGTTACTCAACGTACTCAAAGGTTAAGTCAACATAAACTATTTTAATATTATACTTATCTGTCAGGATCCAGATTGTTAACTTAGGTATAGGCTTTTAGGATTCAAGAGAGAGTGTGAAGTATAATTCATTCCAACAGCAGATCATTTCATGTCTATTGGTATCTTAATTATGTTTTTATACACTAGAACAAGTTTTAGCTTTTGAAATGCTTATTAAAAATATTTCCAACTAGTTAAAGAATATCAATGGTAGAGTGTCCCCATGATACTAAGAAGTTTTTCCTGAAGATTTGAGATCTGTGGTCTCAGTGTCATGTCTTTGAAAAGCCTTAAAAATAGCAGATTAAATATCTGAGCCAATTAATTATTTCAAATGATTGATTTTGGATTATTTAACTTCAGCTTGTTAGCTTCATGTATAAAGATTTCTTGGCTCATTGATGAAGTACATTGTTTTAATGTATACTTATTTCATATATTGCAATCACTTATACCATATGTTACATATTTATATATTAATATATTTCGCACGGATAGCTATAATCCTGATTCATGATATCACATCTGTCCTCTCACATCCAAGATACGAACTTTGAACCAATAATCATCCTCTTCTCTTAGTTCTAATTTCAGCCATCTTATATAATTTAATTAAGTAATACTTCCTCCTGTCGTTTTTAGCTAATTTTTTTTAGTTTGAAGTCATCTATCTACACATTCAACTAAATTTTTTTAAAGATTTTATTTATTTATTTGACAGAGAGAGACAGAATGAGAGCAGGAACACAAGCAGGGGAGTGGGAGAGGGAGAAGCAGGCTTCCTGCTGAGCAGGGAGCCCTATGTGGGGCTCAATTCCAGGACCCTGGGATCATGACCTGAGCTGAAGGCAGATGTTTAACGACTGAGCCACCCAGGTGCCCTCAACTACTTTTAATCTCTGAAAACAATTTGGAAAGGAATACTATTTTAACTTGTTTATCAAAGACCTCATCATTATTTATAAAGCGTAATGCACTTAATAAACATTTCTTTTAAGCTTAACAAATCGTTTACTTCTTTCTGGGCCATACATCTTTAACTAGAAATCAGAGATATGTTGGATTTTCAGAATACAATATGAAATTGCATAGACATTTTTAGAATGTCATAAAACTCTTTAAAAACCTATTCTATGTATTACATAAAGTAGTACATAGTTCTATATTTTAAGAAGCTTAATTATAAGTAGCTACTAATTATAACAGTAGCTAAACATTATGTATTTTATTTAGTTATGTGTAAAGTAAAGTAGACAATTTAATTTTAAGTTATTTGATATTTTTCATATAGAGCTGGTGATAGATTTTCACTATTCCCCACTAAACACTTAAAATACACAAAATTAGACAATGAGAGTAGAAATATTGTTAAAGAAAATGTCACATAAATTGTCCTTGGTGGTAGTGGTGGTGTTTCCTTACCATGTGTGTGTGTGTGTGTGTGTGTGTGTGTGTGTGTGTGTAATTATGGTAAGAACACTTAACATGAGATCTACTCTCTTATTATGCATTTTTAAGTGCCAAATACTTTGTGTTGTGTTCTTTTTAAAAAATGAATTACAAACAGTACACTTATTTTAGTTAACAGTCTCTCTAATGGCTCAAGAAATTAGTATAACATTCATTCACTGCCCTCAAGGACATTGGTAGGTACAAGAGATAGAGAAAATGAGTGGACAAGTAATTATCATAGAAGGTAGTATATGACAACGCCATAAGAGAAGTCTTTATTATGTCATATAGACATTCTGTGGAAGGAGTTATTGCAGTCAGCTGAGAAGACCAAAAAGAAATGCATTAGGATGAGGTTTGAAAGATGAATCACCTTTTGACAGGTCAGGAAAGGTCACCCTAAATGAATGGAAAACAGTGAAAAATTGTTCTATTTCTACAATTCACAGTTTTATTGCCAAGGTAATAAAATTACTTTCCCTGATAACACAAGGCATGAATTTTATAGGGTAGAGTTGTCATTTACAATTTATGAACACCCCTCACCCTGCCCATGCCTTAGTTTTAAAATCCTGTACCTCCACAAATTCAGAGATCTAAATGGGGATCAAATTAGATTATCACATGGACAAAAGGCATAATTTGTTCAGAATTAGCATAGAATCCATTGCATGAAAAGGACCTTGACCTCTTTTTCCATCATAACTTTCATCTTCACATTTTTTTGCTGTTAAAAAAGCTGTGTGATTTTTATTTCTAGTTTGTTCCCTGTGTCACATAATAGGATGTTCAGACACCAAACACCTGAAGGAAACTTTATCGTGCATTTCCACTGATCAGGTGGTTGTGAAATACCGACTAAAGAAAGAGACACAGTTCTCTTTTTCACTTGAGCATGAAACAGAAAATTTAGCTATACAAGCAAATTACATGTTTTAGAAAGAGTCAAATACAGCACTGGGGCACTCACTACCACCAGGCATTTAAGTAAGAAAATTATCGATGCAACATAGAATGATTTGCAAACATACATGAAAAGATACTGCAGATCTGTATCTTATATCTTAATTTTAGCCACTTAAATGGTGTTGTTATTTTGTATGTTTACTCAAATTATCTTTGTTATAATGTTAAAATTAGTCAAACTGTTTAGACTATTTCTCTTTTACCTCAAACATCAGTCATAATGTTTTTTTTTCTTTTTGTTTTTTGAAAAATAAAATATACAATGTATGGGCAATTTTGTAATTAAAGTGATTGCCTTTATCTTCTGAGGCACACTGCTTTAACAATATCCCAAAGTCTTAAGAGAAACATGATAAAAATAGCAACTAAGATATTTGGAGTGACGTTTGGATTCTAAAACAAAAAAAGAAAGAAAGAAAAAGAAGAAGAAAACAAGCTGTGGATACAGGGACTTGTAAGGGATCTAGTTCATAGCAAGATTTTTCAAAAATATATTTACCTAGATGGCCCCAAATTCCACCTGACAGGCTAACTTCGTATTTTTTTCTTAGTAGTTAGGCATTCAGGCTTAGAGTCAGTAGAACTGGATTTCATTCCTGCCAATTGCTTGCTCTCTGGTTTTAGGCAAAATTTTAGTCCCCCCGATACTTTCTGAAGTGCATTACAGTAAGGTTCAAGTGTACTTAAAGAGCTAGGCACTGAATACATAGTAATTATTTTTATTATCATTGATACCGGCTATAGCAGTAGTAACAACAGTTGTAGCCATCATTCAAATATGTAGATAAATTAACTGAATCGAATTAATTCCTCTCAACATCTAGCTAAGAAAGCTGCACTGAGGAAACAGAGACATTCTTTTTGTTCATTTTCCTTTTTCAAGAGATTGAAAGGAGAGTCATTTTAGAATTTGGATCCTTCCTGCCATGGCACCTACCAAACATTCTAGAGAAGTTTGGAGTAGTCCTGAGGAGTTAGGGTATGAGGAGAACCCTTGAGGACAGGGAAGACTAAAGTAGGAGGGTGCTTCAAAATAAATTTTATCTATTCCCTACCTTCTCCAGGAAGGACTAGTAAACACTTTATTTGACTTCCTTCAACCAATGGTTGAATGATATCTGAATGGTGAAAACTTCCTCTCCATATATTGAGGGATATTGATGAGTTGAGGAGTAGGCAGAGATCAGTTCCTCTAAGGTCTAATCACCAAAGACTGAGATTGTATTCTGAGTGGGAAGAAGAGTGATTGGACATTTTCAGCAGAGGGATAGCTTGATTGACCTATGATTTAAAAAAAAAAAAGAATGAAAACAAAGCTAGAGATAATGGTATTTTGGACCTGGGTCCATAGCCAAAGAGATGGTAAAGAATGGTAAGATTTGGGATATTTACTATATAGATAGAGCTGATATGACATGTTGACAGATTGACTATAGAAGTTGGAGGAAAGAGATGATTTGTGTCTAACTTCTTGATGCCTTGGTTTTTGACCTGAATGAAAGAGGGAATGGGGAATCCTGGCTGGCGTAGATTGAGGATGGAAACTAAGAGTCCTGTCTTAGTTAGAAGAAGCTTAAGTTGCCTATTTGACGTCTAAATATCTATACCAGGGAGGTAGTTTAATTAATGGGTCCTGAGAGGGAGGGGGATTGTATCTGGAGATATATATTGGGAATCCGTCGCTGTACAGTTTAATGCCCTGAAATCTAGGTAGCATGGGGGAGAAGAGATTCAAGGGCAGTGCACTAAGACATGCCCACATTCAGAAGTGGGAGGAGGGGAGCCACCAAAGTACACAGAGAAAAAGTTGAGAGGAAAATCGAAGACAGTGGTGTCCTAGAAACCAGGTACAGAAAGTGTGTGTGGACAAGAGGGTGATTAACTGGTAAAATTCTGCTAGGGGTGCATGAGTGCATTAAAAGACAGAACGGACCATTGGAAGAGAGGTGGGGACCTTCAGACGAAGGGTTCTAGGACCTGTTTCATTGCAGTTTTATCATGTCTTGCATTTATGGTCACTTCTCTTTGATGACTTTAAAAGAAATAGCTCAGTTACAGTGTCCCTCCAATTCTCCAGGATTAACCCACATTATTCTGATTCTACATCCACTTATAGAGCTGGCACACACTGTTATTCTCACCATTTGTAGGATATTCATGTGGAATGTTTATACTGCCTCTGGTACACTATTACCGATGAAGACTCAAATGCCGTCCCTTCTTAAAGAGTTAAAAAATTATCTTAACCTCCAGATGCTTTCCAGTTGTTTTCATATTCATTTTACAAACCTTTTCTGAGAATGCTCTGTATCATTTTTCTACCATTTCCTCTCTATTCTCTCACTCTCTCAAACCTCTTGCGATATGAATTTCCTCTACAGCTCTCCTGAAATTGCTCTGCTTAATGACACCAATGATTTCTTAAACACTGAAACCAATGGCTTTTTATGATTATTCTCTCTATGCAGCTACTTTAAGTAGGAAGTTGAAAAAAAATTATTTGTACCATTTGCAATTTTGATTTACCATGACTTAAATTTCCATAATAAATCCCCAGGAACTCCTTTTTGACTTAAGCTTTCCGTAGACCCTAGTTTGAAAGCCACTGATCTAGAAAACAAGCATTATGCTAATGTCTTTTACAGAGGACAACACCTAAGGTAAAGGCCAAGCTGATTGTCTCTGGGTTCCTACACATCTCCCACAGTTAAATTTCACATTAATTTGAAATTGATTTTTAGTAATTAAAATCACAGTTATATTAGCCTCTTGACACAAATTTAAAATGAAGAGCTTTAACTTTATAAACGATAATGCTTATTGCATTTGATGGTACTAAAAGGTAACAATACAACTCTGTAAACACATTTGGAGTTGCTATCCCTGAACATGAGCCAGCATCATAATCTGCTTATCAGTGAGAAATGTTCAGGGAGTGTGAAATTCAACAAGACAAGCCAAAGAAAATTAATTCAGACTTGCCTCAGAAATGCCAATTGACCTAATCTTCTCAATCTATTAATTCTGAAGGTGGAAGGAGCAATAGATGGAATAGCCTAGGGGGTAATCATAATGACACAAGACCTAGGAGCAGCTTACAGAGTCAGCCCTGCTCCTGAAGACCAACCAGGGAATTCTGAAGAGTTATTTTAAATGTGCATAGGCCATTCAGAGTCTTACAGGTCAAAAGCAAAATCCAAAAATCAATAACAAAAAGTGAATTAGGAAACTTGAAGACATAAATAATGTGATGGGGTTGATTTAATACAAGTGACTCTCAGAGTTGAAGGCATCCTCTAATAATAGCAGTGAGCCATGCAGAAACCCAACAGTGAGCTCAATAGTGAGCTTCAGTAGCAGATTCATAGATAATAAAAGCTTTGAATCCTAATACTTATAAAATGGCATAATTAAAAAAAGTTCCTGCAAAGTGGTGCCAGTTACATAGCATGCGGAGTGTGGTTGTGAGTTAAAGTTTATAGGTTTCATGTTCCGTAGCCTGTCCATTCTTTAATTTTCCTTTATGAATAATAAAGGTGAAAACATCTGTAATTAAGAGATGAAACTGATCTTTGAGAAAATATTATAGATTGTTAAAAAGCATCTCAATATATCATACTTAAATCAAATATTCATTACCTATTTCATCTAACCTCCCCAAGCAATCAAGTTTTGTAGGAAGAATTTCTAAGAAATCATATCAATGGGTTGTTTGGAAATTTAGAAGAAATTCTATTCTAGGTATCTAATTGACCATAAATACACGTACTGATAGATAAATATTTTGGTTTGGAGTTTTCTTGGGTGCCTGAAATATAGACCATGGATTTCTTAGCAAACCATAGTTTTAAGTCCGTATCGCAATCAATATTTGCTTTCCTGCTCTATTTCTCTTTTTCCTTCCCCTTAACCTTGACTTTGAAATAGATTTTAAAAAGATGATAGGAACAGGTTCCCAGGAGAAGTAATGGAGCACATCTAAGAAACTGGGAAGAAATGTTGTAGCCTAGCTTAATTTTTTATCATTTTCTCCAAAATAGCAACTCTTGGTTAAAGAAGATCTATGAAATATTTGCTTCATAAATGACCTCAAAACAACTTCTGGTGTTTTTAGCTTTAATTCTAATAGAGTATGACAGGCATAAAAACTAGATTTAATACTAGTAATTATTATAATTATTATAAATTAAATAAACAGCAGTTAATATAGAAATCTGTTTTTGCTTAACCTGGTTTGTTGGGTTGCAGTCCCTGTAGTTTTGATTTGACCTATAACCTAGATACTTTAACGATCCACTTCATGATCAGCAGCCGTGCACCGAACAGGCTTCGTTGCACAGCCTGTGGCTAGATTGCCATGGGTCTATCAGGGCCACTGCCTTAAGCCTCAGCGACCCCCTTACAAGGACTACTCATGCTGATGTTTAAATAAGGAAAATAAAATTTCTGTATGGACTTTTGTGTCTGACAATCTTGAGTCAGTGCTGGCTCTGACAGTTACTATGGGCATTAGGCAATAAGTAGGTGTTCTCTGAACCTCTGTTTTCTTTTCTCTAGAATAGGGATTTTACTACCTACTCATAGTAGTTAAAGAACACAAACAGTACAGGGCCTGGGATGTAGTAATACGTTCCCTTATGTCTTCACGACTCAACAGTGTTTATTTGCATTACTGCGTACCACAACTCTGTTTGACTGGGGATATGGGCCTAAGTGCACAAGCTTATATTTGAAGTCTCTGTCCTTGTGGACTTCAGAGTAGACCTGGGAAGAAAATTAAGCAAGCCTTTGCATTGTGCTCTTTGTGGTCAGTATAGAGTACCAGCGGGTTTTATAACCAGGGCATCTGTCTGTCACTCTATTGGAGCTCAGGAAAGTTTTCCTCTGTCATGGGATTGTTTTGAAACATTTAAAAATGAAATGTATAAATCTTTATTCAGTATCTAGCATAAAATAAGTATGCAGCAAACGTTACCTGTCATCAACATGTTTGAGATGGACCTAACTGGCAAAGACAGAGGAGTGGATGATTCAAGAAGATGCAACAGCAAATGCAGAGACCTGGAGTGAATGAGCCTGGCACTTAGAGGAGGAGGGGAAAAAAAAAAAAAAGGCTCCTGCACACAGTAACGAGTTCGGACTAAAAGGGGTGGAGTATTCGAGACTAGAGTCATGAAAAGGCCAATGATAAACTAAGTTAAAAAGTGTAGACATTAAATTGTAGTGGAGGGGCGCCTGGGTGGCTCAGTCGTTAAGCTTCTGCCTTCGGCTCAGGTCATGATGCCAGGGTCCTGGGATCGAGCCCCTGCTCAGTGGGAAGCCTGCTTCTCCCTCTCCCACTCCCCCTCTCTTGCTGTGTCTCTCTCTGTCAGATAAATAAATAAAATCTTTAAAATAAATAAATAATTGTAGTGGAAACTCATCAAAAATTTTTAATATGAAGACTTGACATAATCAAATATAGACAAAACAATGATAAGGAACGGCTATTGAATATTAGAATGAACGATGATGGCATGCCAAATATATCATTTGATCCTCCCAATAGAAGATTCATTGCCCTTATTTTACAACTGAAGAGACTGAGATATAAAGAAATAAGTCATTTGCCCAAGATCACATAACTACACTGGTGAAAATGGAATTCTAACCTCTTTTAGTGTCGCCTTTAACTTCTATGATACATTTTTTCCCATCTTAGTGATATTAACAAGCTCTCTTTACGTGTACAGAGAGGTAAGACAGGAGCTGGCAGCAGTAAGAATTGAGGAAATAATGTCACGTGGACTAAGAGAGTAGCAGCGAAATAAGAGGAAAGGACAGGTTTGAGAGAGAGAGTCAACAGCGCTTGATACCTGAGTGTGTATTGTGTTTGAATGGGAAAGAGGATTCGAAGATGAGCTGCAGGCCTGGGTGGGCATTGCTTCCTTTGAGGGAACTAGGGGAAACATGAAGAGGACTGGTTTTAGGAGTGGAGGTTAAACATCATGGGTTCACTTTTGGACATGTTGAGGTTGAGCCATCTCTGGACATATCCAGGTTGAGAGGTCCAGTGGAGTAAAGAATATCTTCCTGTCTGAAGGCTGAGATTTGAGGACCATCAGTAGTAAATGGTAACAAACAGTAGTTGAAGTCTTGCTCCACAAGAGGCTGTCAGAGAGAAGAGGACAAAGGGAGGAAACGTCAACACAGGGGATTAACACCAATACTTAAGGGTTATACACAGAGACAAGATTGTGGAATTGTGTTTTTAGATGCAGACAGAGGTATGGAGCGGGAAGGGGGAGAGCCAAAGGTCAACAAAAGGAAAGAGGGTCAAGGTGTCAAATGCTGCCAAGATACTAAATAAGGCTTGGGAAATCAACTGGACCGGGTGCAAGAACTCCTGTGAGAAATTTCAGCACAGTGGTAAATTCCAGACGGCAGTCAGACAATTGAGCAGCAAGGGATGGTGACAAAATGGGGAGTGAATGGAGATAATCTTTTGTTCAAGAAGTCTGATTCTAAAGAGTGGAGAAAATACAGAAGTTTGGAGCGGTGACAGGTGGCAGAAGATTTTATTTAAAGACAGAAAGTGTTAATTATTTAATAACAATAAATGATAGATACTCTCAATTTTAATTTAAAAAAGAAAACCTAGGTTTTGAAAGTAGTTTCAATATCTGAAATTTTATGACTTATAAGTAACAAATCATGATAATTCAAAGGAATAATAAAATAATACAGCAATAATAAAGGTACTTAATCGAATGCTTACTATGTACTAGACACAATATTCCATATTAACAATAGACTTTAATTCTTATAGCAGCCTATGAAGAATGTGTGACTCTTGCTTCCATTTTTAGAAATGGAAACATTGTAGCTGTGAGAAATTACAGTTAGTAGCTGAAAAACTGTACTGTCTTTCCCATGGCAAATTGGTGTAGCATATTTTTCCTTAATTTTTTTTTTTTTTTTGGTAATAGGATCATAGGAATAAGGTCTTATGAGGGTAGAAAAAAGTATCCTCACATGCTTTCAAAAAAGGGAATGCCTATGTCAGTGCAAAAAAAAAAAATCCCACAAATGAACCAGGTATGTAGTAGAAGAGACAAAGCTAGATAAAGGATAAAAATAATCTATTCTTTCATAATGTTGTTATATATATTATATATATTATGTATATTCATTTTTGCTTAGTCTAAAAATGCTTAGTAGTGCAGGACTAAGTGAAGCCTGGTAGCACTGTCATTTGAAGCCTCTCTAAAATATCTTTTCAGTCCCAATAGAGACTTTTATTTTTGCTTTTGTTTTTATTTCTGGAAACCATTCAGGAGACACTTTAACAATAGTGCTTTGATACTAGAGTGATCTTAGTCAAAAACTTTAACATTGAAGGGAAAGTGCCTTTTAGTTGAAGAGAAAATAAATGAAGAGAGTGGGGCAAGATGCATGTGCAAAGATCTAGGCAGATCATCTGGTTAAGCATGGCGGACTGAACCTGAAAAGATTTACTGGACCCTGAGCAATTTGCTTTAGGGTGGTAATAATTGCAACGCTCTTCCTCCCCACTTCCCTTATTCACTTTCTCTGCATTGCCGCTCTTTTTTGAGTTCATCCATCTTAATGAAATATCCATCTTCTGTCTTTCTTTCCTGCTTTACATTTTAGACCTTATAGGGGATTGAAAGTCGTTTTCTCAGCTGGCCTCACTCACTAGCCAGAGGCTAACTTTGCTTCCAAGTAAGACTCCATGCAATTTCCCCCATTAGGCATTCATTTCATTGTCTACATGAGAGCAATAAAACTTATCAGCTAGCTCAATCAAACACATCAGCTGGAAATGTCTTCTCACTGTGAATGAACAGATCAGTTTAAAAAATAAAAAAAATGCAACAGAACAGATAAGCAAAGAGAACACCACAAGATAGTTACAAAACCCGTTAAATTCTGTAATACCAAAGTCAGTGTGTTGCATATAAAACTTGTATTCTATAAAAAATAAAAATAATAAATTAATAAATAATAAATTACAAATTAGAAAAAAGGTTTCCCTGGATTTTGTTGTTAGAACAGTATGTATCTGTTGTTCGAATATTAGATGTGGTTTCTATGTCTACATATTTGTGCATTTCTAAAATCTGGTGCTGGTATTTAAAGTAAGTACTATCATAATTTGCTTTATAATTTGTTTAGATGTGGGATCGGAGGTATAACTTTTAGGTGACTTTTGAGGGTTATAAAAATACGTTCTTTATTCTATCTGTCATGAATTTGAACAAATAACCCCTCTCCAGCAACAATTAAGTTTCTATTCTCTCTTATAATAAGGGAAAATATATTTATGAGATCTTTTTCACTTATCTAGGATGCTCCCTCAGCTGTGAATGGGAGGATCATTGGTGTGGGTGGTAGCAAGTGAGGGCTTAGGGGAGACAGTTGTGGAAAAAGGAATCTGGGTTTCACTAAAAAAAAACATTAGTGTGTGTGTGTGTGTGTGTGTGTGTGTGTGTGTGTGTG
>NW_027397069.1:34221695-34229872 GCF_003265705.2 Callorhinus ursinus
ATGTGGTAGTCTCATGGATAGTTAGGGTGGTTTATATGCGAGAGTTCACATCAGATAGCTTACATATCAAGATAATTTATTTATAATGAATCTTGGGTTGAGGTAGATAGAAACTAACCAAGACCCCTTTATTTCTGGGGTTGTGAAAATTACTTTTCTGTGATAGTAATAATTACTTTTCAGCATTAAAAAGCTAGTTTCTCTGAAGAATATCATAAATGTCTCAGGCATAAGCACCATACTGTCCAAGCTTAGAGGGTCATTAAAGACATACTGAGTCAAGTAACAAAGGATGTTTGCTTCTGCTCATATCTGGATATATCATGCAAAAGTGTTCAAAAGCAAACTTCCGGGGCACCTGGGTGGCTCAGTGGGTTAAGCGCCTGTCTTCCACTCAGGTCATGATTCTGGTGTCCTGGAATGGAGACCCGCACTGGGCTCCCTGCTCAGCAGGGAGTCTGCTTCTCTGTCTCCCTCTGCCTGCCACTCCCCCTGCTTGTGCTACCTCTCTGTCAAATAAATAAATAAAATCTTAAAAAAAAAAAAAGGCAAACTTCCACTCAACCTTTCAGTAAGTGGAAATGCCTCTTTACAAAAAAGAGCATTTAGCTTTGTTTAGATCAAAGTCAATGAATAAGTATTTTTCCGATATAAGAGATGCTTAATTTGTTTTCAAATGTGTAATAACTTATTACACATAAATTTGACCTTAACACAAGATAAATAAATGAAAGACCAGTTTAAGATGGAAATAAGAAATCTAGGATGGACACATCTGCCTTGCATTTAATGCTGTGGGACCTTCCCCACAAAGATCCAGCGCATCTTACCTTCTGCTTACCTGAAGGAATGTAGCTTTAGCTATTAATTCAATGAATAGATAAATTTAGTATTAACAAAGTTTATAATTCATAATAAAAGGGCCATTCACAGCTGGGCTTTCTGTAGGTAGGACCACCATAATAAACAATAAATTTCTTTCTTCCTTCCATACCTTCCATGTATGTATGTACGCATGTATGTATGTATTATCTACTGTCTGCAATCAGTGGTATATTTCAAAATTAATATTTTATATACAAGTACACAAGAACAAGTTGTATGTATATTTGGAGTGTGTGCATGGGTGTGTGTGAAAGAGATATTTAATTTTCCTACAAATAAATATTCTTGTTAATCAATGTTTTGTCTTGTAGACCATATGGTCTATGGGATATTAAAGATGATTTTTTTCTCCACTTTAAAATATAAAATAATACGAATAAATTAATTATAAACTTTAATGTCTATAAATTATATGCATTATTAACCTTTTGTCCCCTTTAACGGATATTTTCATTTGACAAGGAAAACCTGTCATCTAAGTTGGTGGGGTAAAGTTAGCTTTTGGTTCTGTACAAAGTGATTTTTTTTTTAAAAAAGCACAAATAATGTATGCATACAACTCTACAGATCAAGACTCTTTGGAGGAAGTTTATGGTTTGATAAAAGGGTGGTGGGGTTCTGTTTTATTTTTGTCTTATAGCTGGAGGCATAAAACAGCATTTTCTGCCTGTAAAGAGTACTTAGAATTCGAAATTCAAAACATATCGAGGCACACACTTCCTGCTGTCTTGCTAACCTATTTTCCAGGGTCATTTTCTTTCAAGTGCAGTTAAATTTTTTCTCTGTCGAACTGAAGTATGTACCAGAGGCTCTTGGGATTTGAGCTCACCATTCCAGACTTTTATCTAGAGCAGGTAACCTAAGTGAATGTTCCATCTTGCGAAACTCCTGCAGTGAGGCTGCAGAGGGGAAAATGGAGCTAAGTACTGACAGATGTGCCACGAGGCCCCCGATTGTGAATCAGGGTTGCAGTTGGAAAAAATATATATAATTTGCTGATCTTGGAGGATATATCTTTCTAAGGGCTAAACTGTTCACCCTTACATTTTCCGTTTTAGTATTTTTCATTGGAAGGTTGATTCAGTGCTTACACTTCTCAGGTGACATAGTTCTGCACCCTCTACTCCTTCCCCCAGTTGTTTTTATAAAGCAAATTGTGAATTCTGTTTATTCAAGAAGAGCGCTATGGGGGCAAGGGGACAAAAAAAAACCCTTCATGTGGGTAACTTTCAGTGCTCCCAACCCCTGCTCCAATTTTTTGGTAACCACAGTGATCTAAAATTCCCCCTCTTTGATTCTTCCTTAAAGATGTTTTTATTATTATTCTTATTTTGAGTTTTATGAGCTGTAAGAAAGAGTTTCAGAGAGTTGAGCGACTCTGCTCTTTAGAATTTAGCCGCTGTGGCTGCCAAGGTATGAGTTTCTGCTTGAGGTCTAAATACAGCCCATAGATTTATTTTATTTGGTCTTGCAAGTGTTTTACATTTGAATTAGCTGCCAGTATTTAAGAATTAAGAAATGTTAGCTTTCCTTGAATGCTTGCATGAACCAGCAACACCACTCCACTCTCGAATGGCCACAAAACCCTTCAAGAATTGATCCCAGCTACCACTTTAGAAAGCAAGGCTCCCTCAGATTTTTTGGTCCTCCAGTGCCTATTATTTCCTCCACTTGAGGCCACATCCCCATTGCCATTTTTCTCTTTCTCCCCGTTTCAGCTTTACTTACTTACTTTAACTGCCGGTTCATTGCAGTCATTTCAGTTTTCTGCTCGTTCTACAAGGGAGGGCAGAGATGTTATAAATTTTCTACCAAGTCTTATGAATTAGTATGTGCGGCCTGGAGAGATGTATTAAGAATAATGCTGGGGCTCTGGCCTAACAGCAAAGTATGCCTTCCAGAATTACACTACCTGCCAGGGGAAGCCGGGAGAACAATCACACCAGACAAAGTTGACACACAATTGAGATGAAGGACAGCAGGGTTGCCTGAAATAGTTCCATTACAGCACTTGGAAGAGAGGCTGGTGCTTACTGAACATTTTACTTCAGACAGATGAACACACAGTCGCAGATCTTGGCTGCATAATAATCTTGTTAGGTCCAGTTTACAGATAAGAAGCTGAAGTCCCAGGTCTCATCTGATGTGATAAAACTAGTAAGTGATAGTCTTAAGTTTTGAATGCACATCTCTGTTTATTACATTGTACTTCCTCAGTGTTTTGAAAAGTTTAACTTCTTTTTTTTTTTTTTTTTTTTTTTTTTTACAGCAGCCAATGAAACCCACATACGTGTAAGCAGAGAATTAGATGCTAAGAGTAAGGCTTTTTAGAGAAATCAATTCCACTGCTCTCATTTATTGAGGGCTTCTGACGCATCCATCACGCCGCTAGGTACTTTATAAAGGTTATCTCATTTACCTCTACAGTTTTTCAGTTTGCAGGAAAGTATAATCATTACTTTATAGAGGAGGAAACATAGGTTCAGTGGCCTCAGGCAATATGTCTAAGATCACAAAACTAATAAGTCACTGAGGCAGGATTTATATCCTGAGGGATAATTTCTTCAGTGCCTAGTTTCTATGCACTATACCATTAAAGGTCTTTGTTGAAACGTATAATAAAATGAGGATATAACTATATTACCAAAGATAAATCACAGCCATCACAGTTTTGCCCATATCTAGTTCTTGAGATTTTGGATGAGATCATAAGTAGCTCAGTATCTTGGTTCAAGGCTTTCAGTTTCACTTCTGACAAATAGGGAAGAAGTATGTCAACTTGACACAGAATTGAATGAATAGAGTTGAGTTTTAATGATAGATGACAATCTAGTGCCCACAAAGTCTTCTGTTACAAATGGGAATAGAACCTCAAGACATACCCTGAGCTAGAAAAGTCAACTGTTAACCTCATTTTAAAGTTTTACCCAATTTGTAAGTATTTATGCTGGCCTTTACTTAATGTAGATGCCCTGTCTTCACTTTTATCTTTTAAATATTATTAGGGCTGGAGTGCATACAGTTAATTAAAAAAAAAAAAATCATTCCCTGTAGAAAAATTTACTTGGCAAAATTAAAAATGACAAAAATCTCTCATTAAGAATATAGAACCAGTTCATGGTAAATGGATTTGGGGTGCCATATTTAATGTAGGAGAGATAAGTTGCTTGGGCCAGGAGTTGTCAAACTTTATGACATCATTCCTTGATAGCTCCAGGGATATGGTGGCCATATTTCTCCCTCACTCATAATCACATATTATCTCCCTGGTTCTCATTTCTTACTTCTGGTAAGTATATTCCAATATGCATTCCCATTGTTATTATAGTATAACATTTTAATGTTATATCGCAAAAGTTTGATTCTTTTTTTTTTAAGATTTTATTTATTTGTCAGAGAGAGAGCACAAGTAGGGAGAGTGGCAGGCAGAGGGAGAAACAGGCTTCCCACTGAGCAGGGAGCCCAATGCGGGGCTCGATCCCAGGATGCTGGGATCATGACCTGAGCTGAAGGCAGTTGCTTAATGACCGAGCCACCCAGGTGCCCCCAAAAGTTTGATTCATAAGGGAGAACCTCATATAGAGTTTCCTTTACCATCTCAAGTCAAAATGGTATTTCTCATTTTAGACTTCTTGTTGTACTTTCTGCATAGCCACTCTCCGTACCCAGTATAGAAATAATCCTTTTACCATAGATTTTACTCAGTTTTAAAGTAACTTTTAGCAGATATTTTTTGAAACCACTTATGTGAAATGTAGTCTTCTGTGTTAGGAAAATAATCACGATCTCCCTTCACAAGCAAATAGTTATTATCTAGAGCAGTGTTATATGTGTTGCCATTTCTTTCCAGTGGACACAGGGATACATGACTATGTAAGTTTTAAACTTTCGTAATGAAGCATTAAATTCAAACATGAAAACCAAAAAGAAATTTGCAAAAGAATGTAAATAAAAGTAACCTGATACTTTTACACTACCATAGCACGGATACCTCTGAATAACATGAAGCAATTCTTTCCTTAAAGAATGTAGTATCTAGAATGAGAGACCAGTGTATAGAGAGACCGACACCTATTATGTAATAAAAGATATAAATGTGGTCTTCATTTATAAACAAACATTGATTTTCTACAATGACTCTGATGACTGCCAGTGTCAACAATATGAATAGAATAGTATCTATACACTCGAGTTTGCAATGTCTTGTGAAATGTGTGAGGAGTAGGGAAGAATAGATAAAACATATATTAATAAGTAGTTGTTCAACAAACATTTGTTTATTTTAAAGATTTATTTATTTGAGAGAAAGAGAGCATGAGGGGGAGGGGCAGAGGGAGAAGGAGAGAGAATCTTAAGCAGACTCCGTGCTGAGCACAGAGCCCAACATGGGGCTCAATCTCATGACCCCGAGATCATGACCTGAGCCAAAACCAAGAGTCGGATGCTCAACCAACTGTGCCCGTCCATGAACATTTATTAACCATCTACTGGAACTAGTGTTCATCTTCAGAAATACTAAAATGATCCAGACTTACTGATGAAAGGTGCCCTAAAAGTCACTTTTAAAAAGTGTATAGATTCAGGGGAAGTTGAGCTCATTCAAGTTAGAGATAACAGAAGTTTAAAGATTGAGATAGCATTTTATATGAATCTTGAATAATGGTTGACAATTGGTAGTCTTTTTTTTTTGTATTTCTCTTCTGTGTTATTAATATTCATTTTTAAAGTCACTGAAGACCTTTTTAGTATTCTTGGTATAGATCTGTTTCTCTCCTCATATTTCCTCCTCTTCCCTGTTTATTTCCCCATGGTTATGAACATTCTGTATCAGCCTTTAGAATCAATGTTCTTGAACTATAGCAATATAAGATGGTGATATGATGCCAAGGCTTAGCTGAGAGATTATATATTGAAATCATTTTCAAATCAGATATTTTACATTAGAAGAAGGCTGCAAGAATAAAGGTTTTGTCACAACTTGTCATAAATGTGAATACGGATTGCCACCTGCTTTGGATAACAAGTGATTTTCTAGAGAAGTTGTCTACAACATGGTTGCCTTTATCAGTAGGTTTTCTTCTCTCCCAGCATTGTATTTGTCATTTTTAATATGGGCTTTTGTTATCTGTTGCTGTAAAGCAAACAATTTGTTTCTGCATGAAATAATAAGGATGTGACCTCAAGTTCCCGAAGACAGCTCTGCCTCCTTTTATTTTTCCCTGGGTGTATTAGGAGAAGCTTCATTTCTGACTATTTCATGTAAATCTAAATCCCTCTATACACTAATTTTAATACATTTGATAATAAATTGGATTTTGAACATAACTCCAGATAGCTATCTGTTCTAAGTTTGGTCAGAGCGCAATAACTATTATTATGGCATAGTCATGAAGAAAAGGAAAAGAAGAAATGTTCCAATATTTACTTTTTTTCTCTCACATTTTTTTAAGTTTATTTTTTTTTAGTAATCTCTACATACAACATGGGGCTTGAACTCATGACCCCAAGATCAAGAGTCGCACACTATTCTGACTGAGCCAGCCAGGTGCCCTGAAATGTCCCAATATTTAGATGGAATGGGGCTTAAAAATATTTAAAAGGCTTTTGAAAACGAATTGGAAATGGATAGATGCCAAAGCTGGGCCTGAGTCTGTTATTTAAAGCAAGTGACTCAAAACGTTGATTTTCCTGTCACAGGGGAATGTCAACTCTTGTAAAGAAAAAGATATTGACTTAAACCAAATGAGTTAGAAGGCTACATCAAAAGCTTTTCCATGGTTAAGTGAAAGCTTGATGAAGAGTGGCTTTTCTCCTTATGAAACAATAAATTTGACCCTATGTACTAGAGAATTATATGATACAGTCCTTACCAAAATCAGGTACTGTCCTTATTGTTTTTATGTTAACATCTTAAATCCTCACACTCACACTATGAAGTAAATATAGTTATTATCCTTATCATTTTATAAAAAGGGAAGTAGAACCCCAGAGGGTTTAAGTAATTTGCTGAGAGCTATGCAGTTATTAAGTAGTAGAAGCAGATTAAAACGTATATAGTCTGGCCACAGATTCTCTCTGCTCTCAGCCACTTCATTATGCTCCCTAATGATACACATGGTCCCTTTTAAAGTTAAATAACATAACCTAAATACTTTACACTTAGATAGGACAAAGTCTTAAAAAACCATAATAAATTCTTATGGATTTATTACTTTGAAGTAGAATAAGGAGCAGTATTGTTCTAAGGCAAGAAACTTGTATTAATCACTAATGACATAGTGTTAAGAACCCTTATTTTTCAGTGATTATTTTATAAAATATGTGATTGTTAATGTTATGCAAGGATCTTTTCTAGTTAGTTTACCAAAGAAAAGATATTTTCCAGATAATGGAAATAAGTGTAAAGTTGTGGTCTATTGGGCAGAAATGCAGTCAGAGATAAACATGGACTTGGACCACTCATTGCAACATTATGTATTTTTTTATCCTGATAGAGAAAAGGAACTTTATTTCTCCTATTACCATTATAATAAGATAGCACAGAATTAAAAAACACAACAAAACAATCAAAACAAAACAAACTCAAAATCCTTGAAAGTTCTTATTAGGCACGCTTTGTATATGAGTCTAATAAAATAAGTAGACACTTCCATTTGCCAAAAAATATCAATTATGTTGTGTTACCAAACTTTGGTTTGTTTTAACAATGTACTAACCAAATAATTTATATAAACTCATTACACTCATAGTTTAGGTACCTACCTAAATGTCTACATTTTGTATAATATGAAATTAAATTTTCAAACAGGTTAAGTGACTTGTTCAAGATTATGTAGTATAGAGAAAGTAGGCTTTCATTTCAAAGGGATGTCATGAATGCCATGAATCACTTTATTCTCTTAGCCTCCTGCTCTAGGCAGTCATCTTTTGGATGCCTAATCCCTATGTATCACAGGTGGAGGGTATAGAACTAGCAAACTAAGACTCTGTACTCATGGCACTTATCTGTATCTGATAGAAGAGAAAAACAAATACTTTAGTGTATGTCACGTGCTCATAAAGGTCAAAGGTGAATTAAAGAAGTATAAAGGGCCAGTGAGTTATGGCTAATGTGAAAATTATTGTACACGGAGTGGTCAGCAGAGGCCATGCTGATAGGAAAATCCAGAGGAAGCCATTTTAAAGCCCCTGATCTTAACCATTCAAACTGACCCCATGCTACAGCATTTTCTACTCAAGAAGAAACAGATTCAGAAAGCCTAATTAATCATACTGGCTTAAGTATGGGTTAA
>NW_027397069.1:34229972-34419664 GCF_003265705.2 Callorhinus ursinus
TATATATATATATATATATATATATATATATATATAAAGTCTGCAAAATAGGTAGAATTATGGAGCTTCTAATTAACAGAATGTAATAAGTTGTTAAGAAGTAATCACAAATCAACAAATCAAGTCTTCAAATAAGATTTGTTACAGTAATGAAAAAATGCAAATGCCAAAACATCTTGGAAAATTATTCAAATTTACTAAGAAATAAAATTATATTAAAAAGCTAAGATAATAATTAATGCTTATCCACCTGTCAAAAGTACAAAATGAAGTATCCAAAATTGACTTAGATTCCAAAAAACAGACATTCTCTGAAAGGGCTGATGGCAATACAAATTAGAATAACTTTCTTTTTCCTGGAAGGGATGGCTAGATGGATGGATGGCTAGATGGATGGATGTCTAGATAGATAGATAAATAGATAGATAGATAGATAGATAGATAGATAGATAGATAGATAGATGATAGAATAAAATGTTCTCTTTGAACAGGGTTCAATCTCAACTCTGCCATTTAATTTTAAGGTAGTCTTGACAATTCATAAAACAGAATAGTATCAGACTTACTGAGAACATAGATGAAGTAATTAATGTAAGGTTTTTAACTCAGATCATAGTGCAATAAGCACCCACGAAATATTAATTATTCCTGTTGTAAAATACATAATGGTATATTCTGCAGCCATAAAATTCAGCTATGAATTTAATGTCATGCTGAAATTTTTATTAACGTATTATAGATAAATAAAAATAGCAGGTAACAAAACGATATTTATGGTATGATTTTACTTTGTAAAAATAATTATATTTATTTTTTCATGTATAACCACATTTATGTTTCACTATTTAACTAGATTAAACTATTTTATTTATTAGGCGCCTGGGTGGCTCAGATGGTTAAGCGTCTGCCTTCGACTCAGGTCATGATCCCAGACTCCTGGGATCGGGTCCCACATCGGGCTCCCTGCTCCTTGGGAGCCTGCTTCTCCCTGTGCCTCTCTCTCTCTCTGTCTCTGTCTCTCATGAATAAATAAATAAAATCTTTAAAAAAATAAAAAATAAACTATTTTATTTATTATCATAGTTCCCTAATGAAACAAATGGAATGAGGGAAATAAATAATACCAAAAGAATTAACAGAGTTTATTTCTGAGTGATAGGATTACATGTGATTTTTAGGTTTTTTTTCATTTATTCTTTCACATATTGTTTTTCAACTCACATTATCAAGCACCTACACTTTGCTAGGGCCCCGTTTCAGATGCTGTATAGCTGTGGTCAAAGTGTCAAGGTCTCTGCTTGATTGGGCTTTCACTAAGGGGGATAGGTGACAGGTAAATAAATTCATTTGTAAGATAATTTTCACAGGGTTAGTGTCACAGGAACATGAAACAGAGTAAGGAGGTAGAAAGTGACTGGGTAGAGCAAGGGAGGCAGAAGTTCCTATGTATAAAGCATGGTAAGAGATCTGAGGAGTTAAGAAATAAACTGAGACCAGGATGAGGAGAGGAAGGCACAATCTGGTCAAAGGCCTGAAGGGGAAAAACAAGGAGCTCTGCCCATGTGACAATGGGAAAAGGGCCACCAGAGCAGAGGGCCCATCTTGGAAGGCAGTGGAAATTTGACAGCTGGAGTCAAATGTTAGTTCTTCTTAATACTCTTGTTGATCTTAGTATTTTTCTATATAGACACGTTATATATTTCCAGACATTTTAACCGATAGTATTTATAGATCTGTGCTGTTATAAGGGGCAGACATAACAAGTATAAAAATGTTTATAGACAAAATGAGAACAGCAGAAAATTAACTTGGAGATGTATTATAATTTCATGATGTGCAAATGGACATGCATTTGGGCAATGACTAGAAGATATCAAAGTACATGATTATGTTTGAGTGGATTAATAACTTTTTAAAAACTAAATCCTTTAAGCTTTCAGCTAATTAATTTTTTACAGTAAGGTAAGGGAAAAATAGTGTCATTTATTCCCTTCACAAACTTCAGGAACCCCTTTTATCTTTTACTTCAAAATTCCTGTAGGCTGTCATACTTCTCTTTATTGTAATGGCCTGGTTTCAGGGTACTAATAAACAAATCTGGACTTATTTATTGATAGTTTTCCTGACTATGCGTAAAAAAATGACAATGTAAGGCACCGATTATCCCTTAAGGAACTGTACAGTTTGGCCACCTCAATGTGAGTGACGATAGGGCGCTTGGGTGGCTCAGTGAGTTAGGCGTCTGCCTTCGGCTCAGGTCATGATCCTGGAGTCCCAGGATTGAGTCTCGCATCGGGGTCTCCGCTCAGCGGGGAGTCTGCTTCTACCTCTGCTCTTCACCCCACTCTCTCTCACGCTCAAATAAATAAAATCTTAAAAAAAAATAAGTGACGATACATCTTTGCAAAATATTATGCAGGGTTTAAATTCGGTTACTTGACACAGCAAGTTTTGGGATAAAAAATAAACTTTTCTTGATCTTCTTTGACGTATTAATAACTAAAATCAGAAATTATAATTACTGCTTGAATATCTTCTTACAAGATAAAATGAAATGTTACATGATTTGAAGTTAGGCAGCTTAATGTTTTCGATGTGACCTTGTTACAGAAAACCTGCACTGAAATTTTAAATGGCTGGAATATAATGACAGAGAAGCAAATTCAAGATAGAAAAGTTAGAGCACACATAGAGGATAATTTTAATAACTGTGTTTGACAAATGAGATTAAAGTACCTGATCTATCTTCTGAAAGCACTATTCAAGATCCTATATATTACATATTTTTAAAATCTGGGCTTTAGATATTTTTAATACATAATATACTTGAGAGTAGCTTGATTCCTATCTGCTGAGGACAGATAAATTTATGAACAGTTGTTGTGTAGCAGATTTCTATAACTTTGTGCCTATGGGTAACAATACCATACTATACCCTTACAGTAAATCTGTCAAGAGAGTAGATATGTTAAGTGCTCCTACCACAATACCATTTTTAAAAAGAATATAGATGGATTTTTATACCATTATATTAAAATAAGAAAACAGATTGATTCAAAAAAGAAATTATGAGCAATTAGTGCAATTTTAATTGAGAGTTGTGGTCTTCCACATTTTTATTTATCAGGGCTCAGATCTGTGTGTGCTTCTTTATATTTGATTCCTTTTGATTCTTATTCATGCACACGGAGTTGCTACAGTAACGAAACATTTGAAAGCTCAGAGTTGGTTACTTCTCTGATTTCATATGCAGGAACTTAAAAGTGTTACTATTTATATATGATAACTAATTAATTGTCCTGGCTACTCTGCATCATGATATGAATGTGGAAGAAATGGATAGCAATAAAAGACTAGGAAATACACAGACGGGATCTTGCCCATATTTCCTTGTTAACTTCTACGTTTCCCTACTTAATTTAATGACATACTTAAGAAAGATTTTCTCTTTTAGCAGCCTCAAACCAGAGTGCCATCTTCTTAGTTTAGAATAGTGCAGGGTGTTGTATATTGGGACAGTTAGTTAGCTTTTATTTCCTGAATACATTATGACCAAATACAGTCATGTCAAGGGGGTGCTTGGTCAGTTTTTCTTTCTCTCTGACATGAAAAAAGATGTGAAAGACTCTGAAGCACCTTATATTCTCCCCTCACCCGGGAGTTTTAGAAGAGGGCATTAAAGTCTGGCCAATTTTATTTTCTGTTGCTGAGTCCTGCAGGCCAGGAACTAGGTCAAAAACTGCTGACCTTCTGTGAACAATTTCTTCTGGTGATCAGATAGGAAAGGCCTTTGATGCTTGTTCTGTGAGTTAGGAGTCCAGCAAGTGGAAGCCAACGCTGCTTGTGGTCTTTGGCATGTGAACTTTAATAAAAATATTTCACACAGAAATTCCTGAGAGCATCTATCTAGTCCACTTTCAGCAACCGAAATTTTGAGACTAAAGTTCTAGAGAGAAGCTTTCAGACAGTCAGATGCTTTCAAAGTTAACATGTATTTTGAAATTGTTGTAGTTTAGGAGAACTCCAAACTAGAGTTCAATCTGAGAAAGAGACTGTCGTATCTTTCTATTTTATCAAAAGTTATAATTTACAAATGTTAGTTTTGTGCAAATGCACATGATTTAGGGTAGCCAATAAGCATTAGTAAATGGAAGGAATAGAGCCCAGGAAAATTTAGCCTGGATATGAAAAATTAATAACACTAAAAATTATTGGCTTTATAATTGCTTCCCAGAAGATGTGGCAAAATCTCTACTCCTAGGATCATTTAAGAAGGCTGACTTGAACAAAATGCTTACACTGTGGGCTGGGCCAGCTAATAGGTTTTGGCCCTCTCCAATTCCCAAACACTGTTGACTGTACATAGACTATCACAGTTATCACTTTAGGAAGTCCAGAGAAGGGCAAAACTCTGTAATCCTTGGAGGAATTGTGGTGTTGCTATTATTACAACGTCTCCTCTAGTTGTGAAACTAACGGAAGAGGCACAAATTACAGACATCTGGCAAGGGGAATAGTTTTATTTTCTATTATTCTCCCCTATTAGCTACCAATTCCCCCTCCTTGCTCACATTAACCCTGCCTGACAGTCCCTGGAAATTAAAGTGTTTATTAGGTCCCAGGCTTCTATACACTGTCAGTGGTACTTTCTACAGTCAACAGTTCCCCACCATAAATAATAGCTCTGCATGTCGACCTATGACCTGTGGAAAGTGACTTACTCCTCTTGGAGTTCAGTGGCTCTCTTTGGAGCTTACCCTCAGATAAGCTGCAAAGCCTTGGGCTCTGTGGATAAATTACGATGAGAACAAGAAGGAAGAAAGAGATGTGGCTATTCAGGGAGGCTGGAGTCAGGGAGTCCGGAGCCAGGTGTTTCTGTCACTGAAGAGCACTGAGCGTGGAACTAGCCGCATGGCAGCAAAGCAAGACCTCCTGAATAATTCATCACTGCCCTGCGCTCTTTCGAGGCTGTACTCTTATTTAGGAACATAGATTATACTGTTATTGATTGCAGTCCTCATGGAGGCATTTCATTAACTAGGAGGTTTGTCTGTTTGCATATGCTTTGTTGCCCTGAGAGTTTCCTTGTATTTGAACAGAAATTTATAGCTGAAGTAAAATTAAAGAGAATTGTCTAACAATTCTGGCTTATTCTGCAATCAGGAAGGAGATTGGAAATGGTTTCCTCTAGATACCCAGAGTGTTAAATCATTTTATTCCATTAATTGTACTGTGATCTGAAAGTGTGATGAAAAACATCCCAAAAATGTACTCTTCCCAGCAATCTCTCTACGTACATCATTTACTACCATTGTTCCAGATAGATTATCTGAAATTTCAAATACATTTTCCCACGGTACTTGGATTCCAGAGATGCTTAAGATATCTAAGTGACTAGACAAATTGCTTGCATGCTCCACAAACTAGCTCCTAACCACATTAATTCAAAGGGTGTGAGAATTCAATTGTACTCAGCACTGCATGAATGTTCAGAGGGAATCCAGAATCTGACCCAGTAGGACAAATTGTTCTCTTAGGTGCCTCTGAGCAGAAGCATCCTTTCTTAAGAGGAATCCTGAAGGACACTCGTGGCACAGGATATTGTAGTAGCTGATTCAAGTGAAATGCTAATTTATATCTGATGAAAGTGAGGTGATGTAAAGGGTGCCACAGCCTGAATTTTGTCTTGAATCATAATATTTAAAACCTGAACCCTAAGATAAGAACAGCATTAGACTATGTGCAATTGAATCAAAACAAATATGAAGACGGTTTTTTATTGCGGGAAAGGAAACTCAGGAAAGTTTTGCAGTATTTGTTTCGACTGCATTTTGTGCTGTTGTGGATGATGATTTGTTTGTTTGAAACCTGTAAGTCTGAAAAGAAATGAATCACAAAACCTAAGAGGGGTCAGAATTTCTCAGGTGGCAGTGATACTCATCTGAAGAAGCTCTTCAGAATGTCTCTGAGCTGCAGTACTTTGACAATAGAAGAAATAAGAAAGAAGTTCATATCAGGATTTGATTCCCTTGCACAGGTACAAAGAGACTCAAAGTTCTAGCAACTATGCTAAAAATAGGAAAAAAGTAAAAAGGCAAAGTCTTCTTTCTTACAGAAAGAAAATATTTTGATTGCAAACTTTACTTATTTATTACAATATTATTGGTTTTGTTTGCACTAAGTGATACATTTTTTTTTCAATGTGAGGTTTATGTTTTTCCGGAATGAACTTGTTTTCAAGAGTTCAATTACTGGGCGCCTGGGTGGCTCAGTCGGTTAAGCGACTGCCTTCGGCTCAGGTCATGATCCTGGAGTCCCGGGATCGAGTCCCGCATCGGGCTCCCTGCTCAGCGAGGAACCTGCTTCTCCCTCTGGCCCTCCCCGCTCTCATGTGCTCTCTCTCTCTCTCTCATTCTCACTCTCTCGAAATAAATAAATAAATCTTAAAAAAAGAGTTCAATTACTGAATGAATTAATTCTCTAAGAAGATACATTGCCAATTGTTGGGCCAAAAGTTATTCACCTCCTGTCCCCTCAGTCATTTCTCCAGTTATCTTAAAGGTTTTAAATGGGAATGTTCAAATAAATTGCAAATCTAAAAGAATATTTTATCTTTCAAAAACATTTTACCTTCACCTTCTGGGGTGCAGTCTGACCTCCCTTCTTGAGGCTCAAGAACTCATCCTATTGACTTTCTTTTTATAAATTCCATTTGATTTCCACAAGTTCTATGAAGGGTCAGTGTGCCAATAGCGTGCCGAATGTGATGGACCACCCTGGACTCAAGTCAAGTCGTGTTATTCCTGTGTTAAAACACTTCAGTGGCAAACCTCTTCTTTTGGGACAAATTCTAAACTCCGTGGCATGGTTCATGTGTCCTTATGTAGGTTGCCCCGCTCTCATCCTTTGTTCATGACTGAGCCAGGTTAGCTGAAAGTCCCACGTCTCCATGAGTCAAGACAGTTGATCACCCTACATGGTGGCCTTCTTCTCTAACATCCTCCCATTCAAATCCCTTCCTTCCTTCCTTTCAACAATTTTCAGTTGTATGATCTTGGAGAAATCATCTTATTTTGCTGATCATCAATCTGTTCATTCACAAGAGAGGAGTAATACTATTTCCTTTTCTTTTTTTTTTTTTTTTTGAAATTTAAAGTTACTGTCACTGGGCTGGTGTCTATCCCATTGTCCATGAATAGAGTGATACTTTTTCTTTTTCTCTCTTTTTGAGTGTGATACTATTTTGGACTACAGGCAGATGGTTATTTCCTCTTGCTAATAGGAACTAAATTTAGTAGTATAATTTCAACATGGCAGTCTGTGTATCTTTTGTCTACATCATTCAGTGCTTCTAAGGTGAGATAACTATAGTAAAAACACCAGAGAAGGCAAGTGCCCCTTACCACATTTCATAAATGGTAAAAGCTATACAAAAAAACCCTATTTTTTTGTATCCATGCTTTGGGGCCTTTCATCCTTTGGGATAAAAAACACTGACAAATAAATTCTGTGCTTCTCATTCCTGCTCTCTATTTGCTACATAAGCATTTGAGCCCAGGCTATGGAAACTAATCGACATTTTGTTCCATTAGCTCATATAGTAGTCCCCTCTTATCCATGGTGGATATGTTCCAAGACCCCCGGGGGATGCCTGAAACCACAGACAGTACCCAACTTTCTCTATACGTTTTTTCCTATACATACCTACCTATGATAAAGTTTAATTTATAAATTAAGCACAGTAAGAGATTAAAATGATAATAAAAGGGAATAATTTTAACAATCTACTGTAATAAAAGCTGTGTGGATGTGGTCTATCTCTCTCTCAAAATATTTCATTGTACTGGACTCACAGTACTTGCGATAATGTGAGATGATGAGATGAACACAGACGTTGTGATGTAGTGTTAGGCTGCCGTTGCCCTTCTGAGGATTTATCAGAAAGAAGATCATCCGCTTCTGGACTGCGGTTGACTGCAGGTAGCTGAGACCTCACAAAGTGAAACTGCAGATAGGGGGACACTGCTGAACTGTGTGAAACAAAATGAAGAAACAGATGTATTTACTTTCTTTGGGCCTAAAATAAGCGCTGATACCCTTATCCTTCTAACTTGTCTCTTAGGAACATTAAAAGGTCTAGTGATACCAATTATGCCAATTATAAGAATGTGTATATGATGCACTACAGAAAGACATGGTAATTATCGTTATTTTAGAGAAAAGCATAAGATTCTGACATTCAGTTACCTTTGTAAGAAGTTTACTTTTAAAATCACTTCATCTCATTTGGCATCTAAACCCACCACAGATGCTTTATGATTTTATGTTTTTAATTAATGTCAACCCTCAGGTTGCAGTGAGAGTTGTCTGATTTCCCTGCCAGAGCCCAGACTGAGAGAATTATGCTGGCAATAAAGAAATGATGATGCCCATTAAGGTTTCAAACTCAAGTTTGAAACTTTAACAAAAATCTGGGTCTGTTTATGTGCTACTCTTAAAGTTGTCTTCTGCTAAGGGCCCTTCTCTGGTCACCAACAAAATATCTTTAATAAATATTATCACTGAAAAACAGACTACCTTCAGAGTTATATTACTTCATTATCTCACATGGCATGTTTTATTTCTTATCCAATTCCTGTTCAATAAAAGAAATTATTTGGAATTGTAAACACTTTTGTATGATTTTACATGGGTTTGAGAGTCAGTAGAGTTTACTCACAGTGTAGGCTAGCGCTGTCATCATATAGGTGCCATCTCAGAGACTTTCAAAAGACCGAACATCCTTTAAGCTGCTGGGAAAAGTAGAAATAATCATTCTTAAACTTGCAGTTAATGTAATTTACATTCATTCATTTAAATAATATTATTTGAGCACTTAGTGTCTCTATATCTTTGAAATACGAATATCTCAAAAACAAATAAAAGAAAACCCAGCTGTTTAATAGTTTAATAGAGGAGATTTTTAAATTACATAAATCCAGAGAGTGATAAGTGGCCCAGGTGATTATATATATATAATGTATACACGCAGTGTCAGGGCAAGGATAAACATAAAGATGCCGTTAAGATCTATTAATACCCATAAAGGAGTGTGTTTCTTCAATCAATTAATATTCTATAAATGTCAGACATTCATGTAGGCACCAAGGATACAGGGGATAACATAAAAGATAAGCGACTTATTTTAAAGCAAAGAAAGAAATAAAAAAATAATATCAGATAACGTTAAATATTCTGAAGAAATGTGTTAGGGATTGAGAGGAAGGACATACGATATAAGCTGATCTCCTTAATGATGTGGTATTGGAGCTGACGCCTGCAGGATGAAGTTGGCCAGCCACATGAAAATCAGAGAAGGGGATGTTGCAGGCTGTAAGAAAAGCAAGCTCAAAGGCTCTGAAACAGTCACATGTTTGCCAGGCGTATTAGTATTTGAGTTGGATTCTTAGTTACTGATAGAATTCAGACACTTAAAGGCAGATGAGTTTGATATTGCCCTTTTTTATTCCCACAAAACAGCTTCCTTTTGTTGGTTATTTCAGAGTCCAATGTTTTACTCCTCTTTGTACAGTTCTTAGTATTCTGGATATTTCCTTTAGGGTATCTAGCTTCTGTCAACAGCGAGTAATTCCTCAGCAAATACAGAAGGAAAAAGGGGACTGCCCCTGGGAGGTAAAGAGGAGACGGCTTAAAAATAAAATCACCTAATGGAGCACATCATGCATCTAGCATATGCTCCATTGTTATAAAAATACAAGAATATTTGCTTTCCATACGTTTGGTACTTATGATGAAGATTATAATCCAATTTCAACATAAATGAATTGTTTTTTTACACCTCTCTCTTTCCCATTTGGAAATCTTCCCATACTTCTGTCACACTCCAGCCTTTAATACAGTAATATCAAGTAATTACTTAACCAAAGCCTTATAACAGATTTTAAAATGTTAGTAAAGCCTGAAGCATTGAACTATCTCTGAAAAACTTTTGAAAGATTTAGAAGTGATGCTGGAATTACTTGGGCCTGCTGGCCTATTGCATACAGGTCCACACAGTTTTAGTTTGCTTCTAAAAAATAACTGAGATGAGTTTTAAAAGGCAAGTTAGAGAGAAATCATGAAATATCTGATAAGCTGGGAAGGGATGCCAAAATACAAAATTGAAAATCACATGTATAGAAAGCATAGCCCCTTTGACAAAAGACACATTAAGAGAATGCAATGAAAATTAGGTAAAACGAAATCATAGGATAGCATTTCTTAATACAGCAGAAGTTACCAAAACTAGTTGCATCTCTTGCATATTCTAAACTGGCAGTGGATTATTTTATTTTTTATTTTTATTTTTTTTTTAAAGATTTTATTTATTTATTTGAGAGAGAGAGAGAGAGCGCGCGCACGAGATCCAAGAGGGTCAGAGAGAGAAGCAGACTCCCTGCTGAGCAGGGAGCCCGATGTGGGACTCGATCCCAGGACTCCAGGATCATGACCTGAGCCGAAGGCAGTCGCTTAACCAACTGAGCCACCCAGGCGCCCGGCAGTGGATTATTTTATACATTTACTCTTTACATCTTATATGAGGAGAACTTTTTGTCATTTCAAGTTTCTGTTTATTTTTATTCTCTTCTTCTTTGCATTTGTTTCAATTCAATGCACCAGTTCTTTTTAAATTAGTTGCATAAAACAATATATGCCTTCAGCAAGATGCCAAAGTATATGTGTGTCTTTATTGTGTGTCTTTAATTCTAAGGTCACAACAAGGCCAAATGAGATTGCTACTGCTTTTGTCATTCACACAAAATGATTTCCTTTGGCAATTCAGTTATTTCAGGGTGGACTAAATTTTTCATCAGTGCCTATTATAGTGTAAGTGTATTTTTTCAGCAAATGGTAAATCTCCAGTAACTGTAGATAAAAGTGTCATAGAAAGAAGAAACCTCTGGCTTTTTCCGCCATCTTGGAGCCTGTGGAGGCCTGCTGGGAACAGGACTCCTATAACGCCAAATAATGTCTGGAAGGCTGTGGTCCAAGGCCATTTTTGCTGGCTCTAAGCGGGGTCTCCGGAACCAGAGGGAGCACACAGCTCTTCTTAAAATCGAAGGTGTTCATGCTCGAGATGAAACGGAATTCTATCTAGGCAAGAGATGTGCTTATGTGTACAAAGCAAAGAACAACACAGTGACTCCTGGTGGCAAACCAAACAAAACCAGAGTAATCTGGGGAAAAGTAACTCGTGTTCATGGAAACAGTGGCATGGTTTGTGCCAAATTCCGAAGCAACCTTCCTGCTAAAGCCATTGGCCACAGAATCCGTGTGATGCTGTACCCCTCAAGGATTTACATTTAATGAAAAGTAAATAAAGGTGTAGATTTGTTCTCTTGTTAAAAAAAAAAAAAAAGAAAGAAAGAAGAAACCTCTGGGTAAGCAAAGGGATAGATATTAACGTTTTTTTTTTTTAATTGTATCACCTTCATCAACATCTATGGAATACCTTAAATGTGTGAGGTATTTCAAAGTATACAAGGATGAAAATGACACAGCTTTCATAGGTGGGAAGCTCATACAGCTCACAATTTTTACAAATAGAAAGTATGTTTTTTTTTAATTTTTTTTTTTAAAGATTTCATTTATTTATTTGAGAGAGAAAATGAGAGAGAGAGAGAGAGAGAGAGCATGAGAGGGGGGACGGTCAGAGGGAGAAGCAGACTCCCCGCTGAGCAGGGAGCCCGATGCGGGACTCGATCCCGGGACTCCAGGATCATGACCTGAGCCGAAGGCAGTCGCTTAACCCACTGAGCCGCCCAGGCGCCCCAGAAAGTATGTTTAAACAAGCTAAGTATGTTGTGAGAAGTGCTGTAATTTTTTTTTTTTTAATATTGTGGAAAGGACAACTAGCTCTGTCAGAGAAGGTTTAGAAAGAGGAGCGTGGCCTGGGTCCTAGGGCCGTGCAGGTTCCCCTGGGCAGACGGGATAAGGGGAGAGGATCATAAAGTCCCGAGGTGAGAAAGAGGCACAGGGCAGGTCTAGGGCACACTAACTCGGGTTATTTGCAGAAGTATCTGGAATGCCACACCAAGGTTCGGGGGCCAAGGTGGTAGCTAACCTCCTCCACTTCAACAGGAAGAGACGGAATCATATATGCATTTTGATAAAACGCACTGCTGCATTGCGATCTAAACCTCAGTTCTCTAATTAACATGCTCGATTCATGCTTCCTAAATATTTACAGTGTAAAACTCTCTCACGTTCCTCATTCTTATTTCTTGAGTATGATTTTGAAAGAGGTTTCCCCAAATAAAGTGAGTTTTAAAGTAGCATTAATGATGATTCCTTTTTCATATTTACTGATAAAAGGCTTTATTTTTCTCATCTTGTTGGGGGGAAAAAAGACCCTGTTTTGTTTTAAGAGTATAAATACCAGACAAGGTGTCTGTGAACAAAGCTAATGTTCCTTCCTTTCCAAAAGGGCGTCGATCATTTTGAGGCAGCAGACATTTTCTTGAGATGCTTAAGCGTGTCATGTCTAAGGGGATTTAATCAGAGGTTTAGAAATACTCTGTTATCTACCCAAAGAGATGCTGATTTCAACTGACTTACTGTTGTTGCAAAATTGAAGAAATGCTCAGAGATTTAGGTTAGAAAACATGTATTGTTCATAATTCTCTCTTCATCAATGAGGTAAAATCAGAAGCCTAGCAATGTCATGCTTTTTACTCTGAAAGGTACAGAGAGGCCTTAGGCACAAGTGGATTTCTGGAAGCAGTAGACTTCATAAATTTGAACTAAATTGTATCAGGCACGGAGTGCTGCCAAATTCTAATTCATTAGTTCACCGTTTGGCAGAGTCCTCTTCCTATCAACAGTGAAGCATACAGGTTTCTTGTGGGGGTATGAAACGTTCTCACTTCCAAAAGGCAGATTGAGCTTTCAGTTAATGTAAATTATGATTCTTAAAAAAAAGTACAACACAAAAGGTCTTATAAGTTCTCTACTTACAAGAAGATGAAATTTTGGGGAGTTTGTGATATATTGTAATTCCCCTTATGTAATTTGGGATGAGTGTTTTAAGAAGTGAAACAAAATATTCTTAAGAATCTTTGACTTCATGTGCATCATCTTACAACACAAGAATTCTCTCCTTAGGCACAATGATGATACAGGAAGCCTGAGTGCACCTGAGCCGTGGTGACTTAAAAATGAGTGTGGTCCAGACATGAGTAGAGATGTTCCCTTCAGCTCTACTCTGGTCGCTACTTTCTGAGGTCTTTACAAGTCCTTAAAAGCCTAAAGCCCTGAGCTTAAGAACACTTTTCTCCTAATTATTATTTGCCTCAGTTTTGATCGATTGAAAAGATACATTTTTTTTCTTCCTCTAAGTATTGAACAAAAAGCTTTCCCAGCTTCTAAAAGGAAAGTATTCCCCATTGTTAGTTGCTGTGTGAAATGAGGTCCTTGGATCAGACGAGGTCTTCCAGTTCTAACATTATAGGATTTTAGAATGCAGTTCTTCCTCTTAGATTTCCTACCCAAGTCAGAATCATGCCCATTTCTTTCAGACCAACCATGAAAGAAATTATAGCTATTGATTTGCCAGGAGAAACTAACCCTGTTCCCATTGCATTGCTCAGACACATACACCCACATCCAGCAATGCATAAGGAGAAATCGCAAGGGAGTTACGAAATACAGTCATGTTCCTTACATTAAATATTAATAGCCCTAAAGAGGAAGGAAGAAATGTTATTATTTTCTTCAAGATTTTGTTGGTCACCTGCTGTATGCAAAGTGTTATATTAAGCTGCAATGGGAGAATATAAAAGTGAAAAAAGATTCTGTCTTTCTTACCAGAAGTTTGTCTCTAGTAGCAGAAGACACAATAAATGGCACTGTTTCAAGATAGTACAGAGATAAAACCCACAAATGTGATAAAAAAAAAAAAGCAGGAGATATTCATAGAAGGAATAAGTTTGAATAGAAAGGCCAAAGAGACCCTCAAGAAAAGGATGAGGATTTCCTGGATTTTGAAGAAATGGAGGACTTTTCTGGGTTAAAATAGGTAAAGACAGAGGACAAGACCATGTACAGTGGAAGTCATATATGGTGAATGTTGAATTCAGTTTTTCCATAGATTAAGTTTTGTTTGTGGAGTGGACAGTGGAGAGTAATTGGACGGTCTTGGGAAGGCGAGAGTCACAATTAAAATTGGTGAGATAAGGTTAATCCAGTGTAGCAGGTAGATTGGATTACAAAGGATTAGTTACTAACTCTGCTTGCAAATAATTGTGCAGTGGAAAGATAGGGTCTTCCTGGAGTTCTTGTTAGGTGAGGGAATAGCACTGAATGCCTGGGCTTACAAAGAGTTACTCTTGTTTTCCAATGGTGTTTTTTTGGTAAGTTAAAACAAATATGCATTAGTTGTAAATGGTTTTCTACTTATTTACAAATCGTTATTCTCACTCCTTGATATAATTACGGGCACTTATTTTGGTGTATTGTGGTTAAGAATCACATGACTTAAATAAATTATACTTATTGATTTAGCAAAACCAAGGGTAGGGGAGCAACATGGGGCCATTGAAATGAATAAGAAACCAATGATTATATTTTTGGTCAACATTCGTTCAAGATATCTTAATTATGTGTTCATTTTACATGCCAATGCAGTCAAAATGTGGTTTAATAAATGTAACGGTCTCTACTAGTTATGATTTTTTGGACTTGTTTCGGAAAGCAATACCTTAGACTTCTTGTTTTGATTAAAACTAGAATTTTGTTTTACCACTAAAATATGGACTGAAAATATTCCTGCCTACATATAACCCTTATAAGCATTTATTCTCAGAATTTTGGCATTAAAGGTGAATATTAGATATTCCTGCCACTAAGAAGTTCTATAACTTTGAGTCTTAGTTTCTTCATTTGTAAAATGGGGATAAAAATACAATCAAGGTGTTTATAAGGATTAAATGCATTAATTTGTGTGGAAGTGTCTAGGTAAAAGCAGAGTTTTTTTAAAACTATACCTATACAATTTTATTACTTCTGCCATTGCCTCGTTTTAAAGTTAATAATCTTAGGTTTTAATAGGAAGTAAAAGCTTTTGGGTTTTCTTTATGGAAGTAGAAATTGCAATTTCTTTGTGATTTTAGGGTAATAAGTCATCATAAAAATATCAAATAAAAACTCCTGACTATATTAATATTTATAGTTTGATTTTCCCTTTAATGCTACTTCATTTTTTATGGAAGTGGATATTTGTTCAGGTTTGTTTCTTCCCGTTCTTGTGAAAATAAGGATGATGACCACAATAACACAGGGGCTCTGCTTGAAATAAGATATCTCATTGAATTATCATCACACCTGTAAAGTAGGCACTATTGTACACCTTTCATAAATAAAATGAGACTTAGAAATATTAAAAATGACATGTTTGATATGACAGAACTGGAGGTTGAAGCAGAATCCAGCTGAGGCAATCAGCAGTAGAAGCCCGTATCTGTGCTATATTATGCTTGCTGTCTTCATACTGATATTATGAAGGTAACTTCTGAAGGATCACAAATTCTAGGAGGACAGATCTCTGTCTTAGCACTTTTCCCACATAATTCCTCAAAGTTAATATTCCCTCAAAAGATCTAGCAACATTGTTGGCACATAGTTGCTCATAAATATGGTTGCAGGCTTACTGGTATCATATAGTAGATGAGGGCAGAAAGTTGGGTGCTGAGGTTTGAGTACCAATTTGAGGGTGAAAACCATGGCCCTTCCTGTGTCATCCTAGTTGCAGCCCTGTAGTAGATGCTCAGTAAAAGTCTGTTTCTTTGGATGATTCCATTCTAGATTAGAACTGATAAGATCATGGAACAGCTTTATCACCTAGGAATCAAAAACTTAATATATTTTTGAAGATCAAAGGAACTTGTCCATTTATTACATTCATCGCTGGATAGTTTTCTGTTGCTATATTTTTGTAATTTAACATGTAAACTCAAAACGTGAAGAACATGAAACCTCCAGGCCTTGATCAATTTTTCTTAGGCTTTAATGGTAAATAAAAATGTCTTTATGACAAATGTAAAGAATGTAGAGAAGGACTTCAAAGGACCTGGAAGAAAAATATGACTGAAGCAAGAAATGCCAAGTTTTAAATGCAAATGAATATGTTGATTGATTCAGAAAAGTGGTAATTTTAAAGAGAATGCTGGTTTCCCCTGCCTTAATCTTTTCATTTAAAATTAAAACTTGTACAAGCATTCTAACCAAATACTGGTTATTGCATATAACAAGGAACAACATAATTACTTTTTTCTTTTCTTTTTTCCCCTTTTCTGTGTCTCATTGCACATGTGCATGCTGCTGTTACCTAGGAGAGGAAGCAGTGCACATCAGCTGTAAAAATCCAAAGAATAGAGGAAATTCCTATAATTGGTCCCTAACTGTCTGGGGAGAGCTGCTTCACACACTGAAATGGTCTTGAACAAATCTTATTCTGTAGTATGTTTCCTTCAAATCACAAAGGGGAAGAAAAAATACAAATTCCAATTAATGTAATTTTGCAGGAAAAAAAAAAGACATGGAAGGTATTCTTAACATCCTAGATATGCTTATAAATTCTCAGAGCCACTGAGACTTAGTGACTTCTGAGGACTTAAAGTATGTTAAAAAGATAGACCCACATTTAAATGCTGATCTCAACTTTTCACTGGGGACCAATAAAAAGCCTTTCAGAAGAAAAGACCCAGGATCAGCAAAACATGAAATCCTTATAGTAGCAGACTTTCTAGGTCGGCTTTATATTATACTTTTGAAAAGGACATTTGTTTAAGGATATGATAGTTTTATCCTGCATGTAATGCACGCTCATTTACCGGGGAGGATGGAGTGGTTGGAGGACAGTTTAGTTGACAGACAAAAAATGCAAGAGAACTGGCCCAGACTCCAGCTATTTCTTGGCAATCCATCTGTGAAGGCATTTTTCTAATACCTAATGAGGGCAAAAAAAAAAAAAAAAAAAAGGAACAAAATTACAAGTCTCTGCTTGTAAATGTGTCCCTGAAATATAAGGAAATGATTTCGGCTATTGAAAAGTTGGCTGTTGTGGGACAGTCCCCAAATGTCCTTATCTTCTTTCAAAATCACTCCATTTCAGTTGTTATTCCTTTTTGGTTAAAAACAACAACAACAACAACAACAGTGAATATGGTACCCTCTTCAAGCTCATTAACACAGCTGTGAACATTAGCCAAAGAGGTCACTTTAAAGTGAGACAAGCTTATTCTCCCTCCAACAACAGCGCAGAGTGTGTGGTTAGGTGTGACCCAACAGCATGTTATTGCTATCCTAGTAAATATACATCATGGGCTTGTATGCATGATATAGACTTCCTCTCACTCTCTCCTCTTATCCCATTCCCACCTGTGCTGTTAAAAAAAATTACCATACGTAGATTTAAATAACTGCAAAGATAAAACCATTTTATCTTTCCAAAAATTATTATTTCTCATTCAAAAAAATTTAGGCATCCAATTTTCAGCTGTTGACAATAAGAAATTGAATAACAAAGAATGCTAAGTCTAAAAACAATGGTCTAAGAAGTCTTTTCAGATCAACTGTAATACTTGCAGAACAGATAAAATGCTATAAGCTCGGGGAGGGGAGCAGAGAAACGGTCCATTAGAGCGTCTTTCCTCCATTGTTTATCTACTTTGTATGTATAAAAATGCTTCTCCTTGCCTCGGGGCACCTATATAACAAAATTCAGAACCTTGAAAGAATAAACTTAAAAAAGAAAGCCAAAATCACAGTTGTTCCTTGCCAAACTAGACTCTCACTTCTTATCAGAAAAAAAAGAGAGGGGGGTGAAACCCGCTTCATTATTTACTTTATGAAAATGTTTAGAAAAAAACTGCTCTTAAGTGGAAGTTTGTTTTGACTGAAGAAGGCTTTTCTGGCAGAGTATGTTTAATAAAAGAGAAAGAAGTTGCCAGTTATCCACAAGCATTGAAAGCATTTCAGAATTGGACCCCTTTTATAAGTCCTTAATGTAACCACTGCCGCTTCTAAATGTGAACAGTCTCAAAGATTCCTGGAAGGATCTATTTTGGAAAGGGTCATTTGCCAGTTTCCGATGTTCCATGCATATTTTTGTGCACTTTACAAAATTTACTGAGCAGATGATTTTTCAAGATTTCCATTGACATAAATAATGGCAGAAAGCCTGAATTAAGATGTCCATCAGAGCAAACCAAGGACAATCATTCTGGTTTGTTTGTTTTGTCTTGGTTTGTTTTTTAGGAATTTGGCTTCAAAATTACACTAGAAATTTCGTTTGGGGGAAAGACCATATGGCATGTGTGATATCCTCCATTTTACAAATCATCATAAATCCACATATCAATTTATATGCATTTTATATATGCTTAGTTTTTTGACATCTTAATGAATCAAGTAAGTTATCATGAATATGTAGCTTCATTACATAAAATGTTAGGAAAGGGCTTTATTAGAGATGGATTTCTGCTGTTATTCAATATCAAATATAACAGACTGTTTAGCGTGAGTTTCCTGGAAACATCTGAAGACATTTCAATGTCATTTTATGTTGACTGAAATGGAACGTGGACTATTTCCTCAATTACCTGCCTAAAACATTCAGCAAAAAGAGACCTTTTAAATCTGAAGATTAAAGGCAAGCCAGCTTTATAGCAGACAAAATTAATTCTTAAACTTATTGCCTTGCAAGTTAAGAGCAAAAGACTTTCTGATTATAGATATTAAGATCTTATAATGTCATTCTGCAAAAGCACGTGTTAATCTAAAATCCTTATAAAATATGATTTCGGTGTCATTTTATTGACAGATATATCATCTCTTCCGAAGTTTGAGAAATGTCATTGAAATGACTTTCTAAACACTTTAGGGAGACTTTTCATTCATTATACTAGTATATTTTATATCCTATAAAGAATAGTACAGTAACCATCATGTCGTAATTTGACTTTGAACTGGACTACTTTGCATTAATCTTCTCTTAGTCTTTATCCATAAAAGATTCCTGTTACTTATTTCTAGATTTGAAAAGTTACAACATGCATATCTGAATGTACGACTGAAACCTCAAAAGGTTTTCTTTGTGTGGTCTATTATTTTATGCCATAAAACCTATGATATAAACTGTAGTGTGGATGATAATCTAATTGGGTAAGATATCCTTTCCTATTAGGCATGAAGATTCTCTACTTGTTATTGAGAAATCATATTTTGTCTTAATTAAGACTGTTGAGCTTCTCTGGTACTAAATGAGATGCCTAAAATCCCTCAACATTCCTATCATGTATGAAAATGGAAGAACAAAAAAATTTGACAAGGTATAAATAATTAATTCAGAACACTTGGAAGAAACCTAAGAATCATAATAGAGAGATACTTCATTTATAAGTATCTTGTTCAGACCAAATCATGAGTTATTGAAGAATTCTATTTCTTTGGTGTTTGCTACTAATATTTAGACAGTCCTCCAAAGAATGCTTTGGGCAGTCATCAATACATGTTGGAGTGGATTTTTTTTTTTTTTTTTTTTTACTGTCATCATTACATTGTACTATGGTGTGTAATAGATTTTTCCTTTAAAGTCATTTAGGGAGACTAATGAATGTCTGATTTAACAGAACTTTAATTTTCTGGTTGTTTTTATGTCAAACACCGAAGATGGGGAAACTGAAAGTCTGTGAACACTCCCACTCCCCAATTAAGTCTATGGATATACCTGTAAAGTAGTGATTTAGTGTCTAGAGGAACTAATTTTTGGAATTAATGGGGTCAAAGTGACAGGTGGGCTTAAAATAATTGACAAACATGAGAGGTTTTAATTTGAAAGAACGTGATCGCTGAGATAGTGTTTCCCACTTCGTCTCATTTTTGTGTTGGAAAAGTACATAGTGAATTGCAGAACATTTGCATGTCCTCTGCCTGTTTTTCTCCCTGATGCATACTATACTCACCTTCTATCAACAGCTTTAAAATGTAAGTGGAATGAATCACAGGAAACATTGGCTCTGATATACAAAGATTTTCTCTCTGGACACTCTATTAGCATTCTTTTACAGTGAATGATAAAAGTTGTTCACACAGGGATTTAGGATTGTTGACATTTTTACTCCTTCAATGTCAGTTTGGTATATAGCAAGTGCCTAATGTTTTATGCTTTTAATATGTGTACTTGTTCCCAGAACTATAGATATTTCCTAGTATGAATGTTTTATAAATTGTATGAATATTTCACTAATTAACTGAGGTGGCTCAAGATTAATAGACACTGGTTTTTTATCTGGACTGTGTTTTCTTTACTAATGACAACACCAATAGTAAGATATATACGGCAACGCCCTTCTCACATGAACCTGTTCATGAGGATGAAAAACAAGGATCATTGTTCCTAAGAAACTATTACAAATTTTACAAAGTTGTAGCACCCTCTTTGTCCTTCATTTTAAAACATTTTCTTCTCGTTTCCTGACAAAACAAGCCCACTATTTTTAAAACAAATTAAACATCTCTTTTGGAAACTGTGGCAGAACAGAGGTTGAGAATTGCTCCTCTAAAGAGTTCTATTTGCATCTCCTCTTTACACATTTTTCTGTTAGAAAGCTCCTAAAAGGCACCCTTTTTGCCTTCCTTAGGCTAAGGGGAGTTCCTCTGTCATAGTTACTATTGCCCCTCAGGGAGATATAGAACTGTTTCCTCATGAGAAGAAATGGGTAGTGTGGTCTCTAGAAGGGTCAGTCTCCCAAAATACACAGGTGCTTAATGCTTATGACACATCTAAGTATAAGGATGCATTTCGTTTTCAGTTTCCCTTTCATCGTCTGCCTGAGTGTGTAACAGCCATGATATCTTTAAATGAGTGTGAATTGAACAGGACTTCGGTTGGAAGGCTCTATCACCAGGGAGGCTGCATGTATTTGATGATATATATCTCCCTTTGCATCACTCCCCCAGAGTTCAGCCTGCTATTCTGTCTGGCCAGCAGAGTGTTTCCTTCCTTCCTTCCTTTGTGACTTTTCTAAACCTGTAAGCCCGAGAGAGAAGGAACACCTCAGAGAGTTCTCCTACTTTTTCCAGTTCAGATATTACAGATGTCTTTTATTTTGTGCTAGAGCATTTATGTTAGATATATTTACATTTCATGCTATAAATAGATTTATATTTTATATTTTATACTATATTAGATATATTTATATTTTATAAACATCTGCATTATGAAGTCAGTGTGATAAGAACCACTTTTCCAATAACTAGCAGAAAGGAGCACTATACAAAACCCCAAACCTGGAGCAGATCAAACTTAAGCCACAGGCTTCCTAGTTCTAAATCTTAGATTCCTTAATGTTAAATTCTATGTCTATCTCATACAATTGTTGTGCAGTTCAATGGAGGATATTTTTGAGTAAAAATGAATTCTTAAAGTCTAGTTCTTTTGCTGTCCAAGATACTAATGATGTATTTGATGAAATAATTTGTTTTGATATATTTAATATATATTTAAAGAAAATAAGTCTAATTTTTCAATGCCTGGTTTCTCATTTTATTTACTCTCATAAAATCTATCAGTTATTTATAAATTTTGCAAGGATTTTAATTTCAGAAACCAAATTCAAATATGTTAGTATCTATTTGTCCTTATTTATTCTCTTAATATTTTAATTTTATTTTTCCTTAGTATCACTTTACACTCTCAAAGCTTATCTTTGTTAATTCTGTAACATTTTGTTGAGCATGTGTCATGTGCCAAACACTCTTAACTGCTAGCTAGAAAGTAGTGAACTAGCCTGCCATCTTTGTTTTCATTTAAAATTCAAACATCAGATATGAATGGGGCCATTGAAACTGTTGCTGATTTAAAAGCCACAAAATCAAAATGAATTATAACCCATAATTGTTAAAATATCAGCTTTTTATTAGAATCGGTTTGAGCCATTTTTCTGGTCTTTGATGCAGAGCAATTTTATTTCCATATTGAATCAGTGTAAAATCTTAGCAGAGGCAATTAATGTTGATAAATGGAACTATGTAAAAGTTTATTAAAACTTATACAGGCATACCTCAGAGGTACTGCGGGTTTGGTTCTAGATCATTACAATAAAGCAAATATTGCAATAAAGCGAGTCAAATAAGTTTTTTGGTTTCCCAGTGCATATAAAAGTTATGCTTACATTATACTGTAGCCTATTAAGTCTAGCATTACATCTGAAAAATTGTATATTCCTTAATTAAAAAATACATTCTCAATAAAAATGCTAACCATCATCTGAGCTGTTAGCAAATTACAATCTTATCTCTGTGTTGATGGCTTCTAACTGATCAGGGTGGTGGTTGCTGAAGGTTGGGGTGGCTGTGGTGATTTCTTAAAGTAAGAGAATGATGAAGTTTACTGCATCAGTTACCTCTCCCTTTCATGAACAATTATTCTGTAGCATGCAATACCGTTTGATAGTGTTTTACCTAAAGTAGAACTTCTTTCAAAATTGGAGTCAGTCCTCTCAAATGCTGCCACTGATTTATCAATTAAGTTTTTGTAATATTTTAAATCCTTTCTTATCATTTCAACAATCTTCACAGCCTCTTCACCAGAAGTAGATTCCATCTCAAGAAGCCACTTTCTTTGCTCATCCATAAAAAAAGCAATTGCTCAATCCATTTCAATTTTATCATGAGATTGCAGCAATTCAGTCACATCTTCAGGCTTCACTTCTAGTTCTGTTGCTACTTCTACCACATGGGCAGTTACTTCCTCTACTGAAGTCTTAACCTTCTCAAAGTCATCCATGAGGGCTGGAATCAACTTCTTCCAAACTGTTGATATGTTGACCTCTTCCCATGAATCATAGATGTTCCTAGTGGTATCTAGAATGGTGAATCCTGTCCAAAAGCTTTTCAATTTACTTTGCTCAGATTCATCAGAGGAATCACTATCTATGGCAGCAATAGGCTTATAAGATGTATGTTTTAAATAATATGATTTGAAAGTTGAAATTACTGCTTGATACATGGGCTACAGAATGCATCACTGTGTTAGTAGGCATGAAAATATTAATCTTGTATATCTCCATTAGAACTCTTAAGTGACCAGGTGCATTGTCAATGAACAGTGATATTTTAAAAGGAATATGTGTTTCTGAAGAGTAGGTTTCAACAGTGGGCTTAAAACATTTAGTAAGCCATGCTGTAAACAGATTGGCTGTCATCTAGGCTTTGTTGGTCTATTTATAGAGCACAGGCAGAGTAGATTTAGCGTACGTCTTAAGGTCCCTAGGATTTCTGAAATGGCCAATGAGCATTGGCTTCAACATCAAATCACCACCTGCATTAGCCCCTAACAAGACAGTCAGCCTGTCCTTTGAACCGTTGAAGGCAGGCACTGACTTCTCCTTTCTAGCTATGAAAGTACTAGATGGCATTTTTTCCAATAGAAGGCCGTTTCATCTACCTGAAAATCTGTTGTTTAGTGTAGCTATCTTCATTAATTGTCATAGCCAGATCTTCTGGAGAACTTGCTGCATCTTCTACATCAGCACTTGCTGCTTCACCTTGCACTTCTATGTTCTGGAGACGGCTTCTTTCCCTACGCCTCATGAACCAACCTCTGCTGGCTTCAAACTCTCTTCCGCAGCTTCCTCACCTCTCTCAGCCTTCACGGAATTGAAGAGAGTTGGGGCCTTGCTCTGGATCAGGCTTTGGCTTAAAGGAATGTTGTGCCTGGTTTGATCTGCTCAGACCACTAAAACTTTCTCCATATCAGCAATAAGGCTGTTTTGCTTTCTTATCATTCATGTGTTCACTGGAGTGGTACTTTTACATTTCCTTCAAGAACTTTTCCTTTGCATTTGCATTCACAGCTTGGCTAACCGGTGCAAGAGGTATAGCTTTCAACCTATCTCAGCTTTCAACATACCTTCCTCACTAAGTTTAATAATTTCAGCTTTTGATTTAAAGTGGAGACATGTGACTCTTACTTCCTTTTGAACCCTTGGAGGCCAATGTAGGGTTATTAACTGGCTAAATTTCAATATTGTGTCTCAAGGAATAGGAGAGAAGAGGGAGAGAGAAGAGAGGAAAGTTGGTTGGTGGAGTACTCAGAACACACATTTCTGATTAATTTTGTTGTCTTATATGGGCACAGTTCATGATGCCCTAAAGCAATTATAATATTAACATCAAAGATCACTGATCACAGATAATGAATATGTAATGATAATTTAAATTTTGAAATACTGTTAGAATTACCAAAATGTGACAGAGACACAACGTGAGAAAGTCCTGTGGGAATAATGATGCCAATAGACTTGCTCAACACAGCGTTGCCACAAATCTTCAATTTGTAAAAAAAGAAAAAAAAACAATTTTTGCAAAGCACAATGAAATAAGGTATGCTTATAAATTTACTAGACCATGCAAAAGTTTAATTCTGTTTGATTTTCTTAAAACATATAGTACCAAAGCAATGGGGATGCAATTGTATTAATTGTCTTCTGGATTCAAATGAACATATTCTGATATTTACATGTATTTTCCCAGACTTTCGTATCAGGCTTGTTGTTTGTTTTACTGATGGTAACATAAAAAATCAGTCACCAATACCACCGCAACACTTTCTTACCCAAAGTGCATTTAGGTAGTCATCTAAAATTGTTTCATATAAAAACGTAAACCCCATATTTATAAGTAGTAAGAGGCAAGTCTTACAGCCATTGAAAATACTAGCACTTTGAAAATAAAGAATTATTGATGCAGAATGGACTCCATGTAATGGTGTTTCCAGAAACTAAGGAATTCTAGAGTTGGTGCAATCATTTTTTTGAGACTCAGGATCATGGTTATTCCATGTAATCCAAAATTGGCACACCGTTTTGTTTCCCTTCCTCTCTTCTTCCCACTATTCAGCTTCCATGCCTTCTGCTTTCCAATTCTTGTTTCTCCTTTTCCCACCCACCCCGAACACTTAGCCTGCTGTTCCTATTGCATATGTGCTCTTGTCTTTTTATTTTTGTCCATATTAAAGGATTTGCAGAATATTCCAAACAATAGAGATAGAGCCATTCAAAGTTTCTTTAGGACTCCCATTGCTCTTAATCATATATTTGTCTTATATTTTCTCCATTGTTAGGAATCTAGTTCCTTACCTTTTGTGATGTCCCAAGTTCTTCTTCAAAGTTAGCTTCCAATAAAACACAAAACAGCAAAATAACAAATATTACAAACAAATGTGGGGAAAATGCAAAAGAAAGAAGATGTAGTGCCCTAAAACTGAACAGAAAAGAATGTATGTCCTGGAAAAGCGTGCAGACATGGAATGTTCACTGCAGACTTCAAGCATTCCAATGGCCAAGACAACAAAAGAAATGTATTACATATGATCCTCAGTGTCAAGAGCATGCATTTCTCAAAATAAGAACGAACTCTTTCTGATCCTAAGAGAAGAGAAACATTTATCCTGATGGTACAAATAGAGATCGTTGGAGAAGGCATATTGGAATTAACCGGGTGCTTTTAAGAAACACGTTATAGGTCCCACTGTAGATCAGTTAAATCAGAACCTTTGTGGGGAGGAGGACCAATAATTCTTACTTTTAAAAAGCACTGAAGGTAATTATAATGTGATCTGAGGGTTGAGAACACCTAACATAGAGTAGAGAGGACTGGTTCCTCAACTTGAAGCAGCTACATACCAGATGTTTGTGCTTGATGGTATTATTCCCCAGGGTTTTCTGATTTCTAAATCAAAGACTTTGAATTGACACTTTAAAGGGTTTTTCACGTTTGCAGTATTTTTCTCCTTATTCTTTCACCAGTGGACTTTTACCTCTAATAGTTCTCATGTTGCACATTTTCCAGAAAAAGCTAAGATATACATGGATGGCCACCTGTGGTCATCATAATTAATGGTCAGTTCTGGCAACGTGAGCCAGACACTTTGTATGACTAAGTTCTGGACCCAGAAGGTACATTTAGTCTTCCAGACAATAATTGACTAAAAGTGCTTGTCATAAATCAGTGGCCATTGACACTAGCGAGCATGTTCTTTTATGATTTAACCCTTTCTAAACCCCAAGAATATTGTTGTTTTGAAAAATAAAGCAATGGGGAGTGAGTAGAAAATAGTATTTTTCAGTTGCAAAAGAGAAATCAACTGATGGAATGACATTATGAAGAGCGTATTTCAGACAGAGAGAAATACCCAATCCTGTCATAAAACTAACCCCCAAACACCAGAAAAGACCACTTGAATATAATCCAGATGACTTAATTATTATCTGTTTGTCATTTGTGACCAAATATCAGCTGATGGAAATTGTTTTGAGGTTAATGAAAGCATAATTACTTTATTTCAAAGGTTCATATCCAGAGTCAGATTGCATACTGTAGAGCAGATGTCATGCTATGGTGCAACCTGAACCTATTACAATGATTTCCTCTCAACTGGATTGGGTAACCAGATGTACAAGTCATATACTTTAAAAAAGCAAAACTGCTGATTGTTGGGATGCTTTTAATTTAAAGTAATCGTAACATATTTTGGATATGTTCAAATCCTTAGTGATACTAGCCACTGCAAATTCAAGAAATAGCAGCTTACAAATAAGTCCATATAATGGTTTCATTTTTATTCACAGAGAAGTGGGAGAAGAGGAGAGGAAGTTAGAGAATTTGTATTATCATTCTGTTAGTTTCATTCCTAACTTCTGTGCTGGAATCAAATGGGGAATTTACTCTGATTGCAATATCCTACTGTGCTGAATCTCTGAGCGATTAAGACTTGTTAATAGCAGTGAAGAGTCAGTAACACTGCTCATGGGTTCGAATGGCAACGCTGAACAGTCAGAACAAAAACCAAGTTATTTTAATAAGCAAATTTGATTGGCACATAGTGCAACAGCTGATGCCAGAAGGAAGTCTTCTGTTAATGTTTCAGATGGTTATGTTATTACTTGGGTGATCTGATAAGAATCTACCATGGCTTATGCAAAATAGGACATGGCAGATGTCAGGACAGCAGAAGATACACATGTGATAGTCCTGACGAGAGTTTTGCCCTTGAGAAGTGGGGGGAGTGTCATTTCCTTCTCAATATAGGTATCATCTTCATGCTTTGGGTTCTCAAATAGGAGATCCTGAATCACACAGAGGCACACATTGTTGATATTGTTTCATATTATTTTACTTCAAACCATAACTGTTCCATTTTGTTTCCAAGGATAATTTTGTGTGATTTGATCAAAATATTTAGTTACTCTGATCTGTACAGGCTATTTTCAATGATACATTAACAGACTACCATGAATTTAGTAGTTTAGATCAATAGAAGACACAGACTGCATGTAATAAAGCCTGAACACACAAAACCATTATAACCATATCTTGAACATATCATGCAATTTACATAACTTGCATAAATAATGGACACCATGTATTGAGTACCTATAATGTGCCAGACAATGCACTAAACGGTCTAAATAGTCCAGATGATTTGGTCCTCACAACTCAGGGAAAACAGCATGTGTTATTTTTAACCTTTTTATAGAGGAGGATACTAAGGCTCGATGAGACAGAGCACTTTGCTCAGAATCTCTCACATAAATACTAAAGATGGGATTTAAAGCCATTCATATGATAAATGCATGCATTTTCCATTGAGCTAAAATGTAAATAATGCTATAATGAACACAGGGTGTGTGTATCCTTTTGAATTAGCGTTTTTTTTTCTTTGTATAAATACCTAAAAGTGAAATTGCTGGATTGTATGGTATGTCAATTTTCAATTTTTTGATGGAACTTCCATATTGTTTTCCATAGTGACTGCACCAATTTACATTCCCAATAACAGTCTATTGCAAATGGCTAAAATGGACATCTTCTCAGTCTTTCTCTGTCTCTCTGTCTCTCTTGCACAGAAAATTTCCTTATTCTTTACTATATGATCTATGAATAACTACTGAAAATAAGACTGGAATCAAATTATTTGTGGGCATTCCTTTCAGCTTCAAATTTTTTTTTTTGGAAATTTTTGATACGGAACTGAACACATTTTCTCTCCTTTTTGGACATTTTCAAAGTTGTGCTTTTTAGTAAAAGCCAAGTATTGATTGTGAACAAAGAAAAACAAATAATCCTTGTGGTTGATGACATTTTTAGGCCGAGTAGCTTTTTGAATAGCTGGAAGAGACCACCAGTGAAGAAAGAACTCCCTTTTGCTCCTGCATATTAATAGCACATAAGTAGCTTTCGCAGAATCTGTAATGATAGCACTACCTCTCACTATGGCAGACATAGCTGAACAAATGTGGATAGGTTAAATGTTCTAAAATGTATTATAAAATTACATGTCACAGCAGCTGAAAGCCAATTTCCATTACAATATAGCTTCACTGTGCAGAAGTTGAGTCATCTCTATTTTGGTAACTGTTCTTTATTACTAAAGATAATTCATGTTATATTTTCATCCTCATGGTGGAGGCAAGAGGATCACCCCAAAGTTTTGACCTACAAAATTGCACTTGATAAGGCAGACTAAGGAAATAGTGATAGAGACTCTCATGCTTTCATTGAGCTTATGGTTGTAGATTTCAATAGACAAGATTTGATTTAAATAGATTATCAACTAGTCTTCATCCTTACATTATTACCTGAATCTGACTTGGCTTCTGTGTTATCAGTTTCTAGCTCTTCATAGGCAATGATAGAATATTTACTGAGTAAAATGAATGAATGAGAAGTTCTTGCTTCTCACATTGCCTCTCATGTTGCCACATAATAACATTCCAGGGCACATAAATATAAATAATTTCCATAAGTCATTTTACAGAGCCTTCTAGTCATAAACACATTGTGTAAAATTTGTGGAAAGAGAAAATGGAGCCACAGATATTTTACTGTTCTTTCCTGTTATTATTACCTACTTTGTAAAATGTAAAATTAAAGTCCAAGTGATTGATTCAGATTGCAACCTTAGTCTCCATTTCAAGAGATTAGACAGTGTTATTAATCTGAAACTACAGTATTATGTAGACAGTTTAGTTACCCTTCATTTCTAGTGGGTGCAATTAAATATAGCATATCAAATTCTCAAAGTATATACTTAGTACCATCTCCCAATCTGCTTTACTTTAGCACTACATGATGCAGCAAACTCAGAGGACTAATCACAGGTCTAGGCTATGATGCCATCTAGAATACAGCTACTCTTAAAGAGGACCAGGTGCCGCAGTGAAGGACTGATTCATTCTCCACCTCACTGCTTGTAGTTAGAGTTTAAGAATATTCAGTATGCGTGGAGAGGAAGTAATACCAAATGAAGAGGCTCCACAGCAGACACATCAGAGAAGCCCTTTTTTGCTTTTTAGGGACAGGAAATGTTATTGTAAATGAGGATGGCATAGCTTCTCTATAGCTACCACTATCAGATCTCCAACTCTCCCACTGTCTAAGGACAGAAAAAAAATATAGCGGGAAAACACGACAATACCTCTCTCCACTTTGCAAGTGGACTACAATTTCTCCCATGTGTTTTTCTGCAAGTGTTTCTTTTTTTTCTTTTCATTGACCCCTGACAAGTTTACTGCATGTGTTTTCAAATTCCTCTTGACTATTCTCATTGTACATCCTCCCCTCAGAGCACTGTTCTTTATAAACCACTAATTATTCATATCTCCTAAACACTGCCCACCAGTGTTCTTAATGTGAAATTGCCTTGGCTAGTGAAGTACTGGTATTTGGTGAGATGTTCTACCTCATAATTTTAGAAAACCTTATGCTTTATGTGAATGAAAGTGAGACAGATTGAAAAAAGTGGGGGGAAGATAAGAAATATTCCTTATAAAATGACGTCTGTGGGAAGAAAATGGAGGGAGATGTAGAAAATATAAACTGGATACACGCAGCTAGAGATCAGATTATTTTTTCCCAGGCTGGGCTCTGAAGCCAAATAGCCAGTTTGAGCTGCCTATGATACATGTGTGTCTCTGCCCTATCCTGACTCATGGCATCATAAAACACCAAACACTTTAAGAACTAGAAAATATTAATATATTTTAACAATTCACAACAGATATTTTGATATTTCTGAAATTGTACTGCATCTTGAATCATGGTATCTTAAAACTAGTTGATAACATTTTTAATGGCACATGGAATTTTAGTACATTGTATAACTGATGGCATCTTAGAGTCAATGAAATGCATTATTATTAGCAATAATAGTTAAGAGTAATCTTTCCTACCCAGGAATGATTTTTACAAACTTATGCATATTACACAGAGGCCTGGGAATTTCCTATCCCTTGCATGTTATTGCTACCTCATAACTATGGCCTCTTTCCAGTTTCTATGTCTTAATTACCAACCGGCGCAACGTGATTTTTTTCCTCTTTAAATAATCAGTTGTTTGAGGGAGTTTTAAATATAAATTTGGGTGAAGAGTTGAAAAGTTTAAATTGCTATCTCACCCATGCCAGATGCCACTTTCACATTGGTTTAGAAGCTCCTGGAGTGTCTTTATAGATGACTTGTCTATTCGTGTGCATGTTGCCAAGTTTACATATGCTGCTGTCTGGAAGTATTTTCAGATGAACTGTAGTAGCAAACCCTACAATTCAGCCTGGATTCCTGAAGAATGTACTTTTGAAAAACAAAAACAAAAACAAAACAAAAAGAAAGGGGGGGGGAAACACAAGCTTTAAATAAAGAAGCACACATACGTAAAAGGCAAATGCAGCGAGAGAGAATTGGCTACAGGACCAAGATTTCAGTGATTCTGATGCTCTAGGTCATCTTACTGCTGTATGAGCAGCAGAGCTAGTGATTCCAGGTCCCCTCGGGGTGGCCACGTATGTGAACCATGGTGAATTAGAGTGCCGAAAAGAATGGCTTATTCTGCATTATTAAAACAGCTAATTCTGTGATAAAGGGTGATTTATATCACTTATTACAAGTTTGTGTTTTTATCTAAATGAAATGACCTATATTTAAGAACCTCAGGGAGTGTTTTGAATTTTAAATTCTCCTGAATCCTGATCTTTGCTATTTGAAAATGGGAAAAGAAAAGGATACAACTATTAGGGCTTTTGTTTCTTAAATTGTTTATTTTGGTCAATATTGGATGTCATAGTTACTCTGAAAATACTTGGAAGCTGTCTTAGAAGATTTTATGAAGAAAAATCACTTTTATCAGAAGTTAAATTGCTCAACATGAAAATATAATTATTGGACATGAATATTTTAAAATCATCAAAATGCTACTGATGCAAATTTTCAAGTGTGGGAATCTTCGTGACCTGCTTTAATAAATGTTTATTGTTATCTCTTTTAAGAGACATCTCTGACTGTGAACATTCACTGGTATCCTTAGGTAGAAGTCTTTCTCATACTTCCCTCACCGTGGACTTTTTAAAAGAGCACATGAGACCTCCATGTATTCTAAACTTAATTAGTCCATGAAACAGGCACTGTTTCTAGCATTGCTTTTGATTAATTTATTGCATGAAGAGTCTAACCTTGACTATTAAGATATTTTCTTAGTGATGTCTTTTTATAAACTTTCATTTGTGGATGAGCAATACAAGAAGAGGTAATGCACTCATTTAGATAAAACACAAAATGCCTGCCAGGGAACCTGGGTTTGTTCCAATTTTCCTCTTAGGCAAGTCTTTTATCTCCCTTTGATATAGACCAGGGTTCTACAGAGCACTAAACTAATGAAAAGGGGTTGTCTTTTTCTCTAATGTTATGACACAGAATTTTGATTTGATATTATAGGACTGTGGAATTGAAGAAGACCTTATAGTCATGTAATCTAACTTTTCAAGCAATGTAAGAATTCCGATTCAGAATTCCTTGCATGTAATTCTTCTTTGCAAGTGGATCCAGATATATAAAACTCATCATCTTTACAGATAGCCTATTTTACTATGGGGCTTCAGTTACAAGTCCAGCTAAAATCCACTTCTCTCTCACCTTTATCTGTTGGTCCTCTTTCTACCCTCTGGAAAAAAAATGGATAGATCAACTTTTCTCCAACTTAAGACCCATCAAAATTTTGGAGTAGCTTATTGTGGCCCTCTTCCACTGCAGATAGATCAAGATGTCACATTCCAAATTTAGTTTATTTTTTTTATTTTTTGAGATCTTGTATTTCTTGTTTGAAAATCTGATATGCAGATTTTATATGGGCACAAGATTGCCTACATATGGTCTGACTGTGGCAGAGCACTTTTGAAGTGTTGTTTCTCATGATATGGGTATCCAGTCTATGAATGTATCTTTTGAGAAGCATTACTGAGATATCTTACAGGAATATGTCATCTTAAGTTCTGGTACACAAAATGATTGTTGTAGAAATTTAGAAAACACATGAAGTACTCAGGATAGATTTCCTAGGTATAATTGCATCTGAGTATGGCCTTAAGGAATGCAAAGGATCAGGAGTGTTTTCCCTCTGTCTGACAAAACACTTTGTATTGAATTCCTGAATTTTATTGACCTGATACATTAAGGACTTCAATCTTTTCGATGTATATTTTGTCAAACATATCTGTACTCATATATTTAAAGTCACTTATTTTTTTAATGCTACGTTCTGCCCTTGGCATGAACTACTACTAACTTCTCTGTTGTTGATTTTGACCCACTATTACGGCTTGTTAAAATTACTTTGCATTTTTGCTGTTATCTGCCACTGTTGCTATGATCTATGGGATACTTCCTATTTGACACACATGCCTTCTGTATCTTAATTTAAGTTATTGATTTAAACATGCTGAAAATGGAAAGTCTTTGAATTTCAGTTTCAGTTTACATAGGTACCAGAAAGTAAACTTGATTGTGAATCCGTCAGATATTTCTAGCTGGAGAAATCAGGAACAATTTCTTGAAAGGCATAACCTTTTAATTGTGGATTGGAAGATGAGAGGGAAGGAGAATGAGAAGTATATTTCAAGTAATTCAGATATATTCCTGGAGGTGAGAGGTATGGTAACATGGTGAAATGAAAGCATTGGTTCTGATAGGAACAAAATGAAAATTAAGGCTGAGGTAATATCCATTCTTTCCTCGTTTCCCCTGATCAGGAAATCAACTTTAATTTTCTAACTCTCTGATCCCTTATACTTTCAGATAACTTACCGATTGAGATTTAAATCATATCTATAGGTACAGAAAGCAATTTGGTAGATAATTAAACTGAAGCAGACACTTGAATTTGTAATCCGTGTGAGAAGAGAACACCTCCTTCCTGATAACCGCAGCAGGAATTTCAGGTAGGCTTTGACTGACTTGGTGTGAGATCTCAGAATCAAACGTGTGGATGAGTGAGTGGGCAGCAGCTGAGCTCTCATTGAAAGGTGGTCTTTTGTTATCTTGAATATTATTAATATTCAAGAACAAGAGTGGGGTTCCGCAGGCCAACACAGGGTCTGTTGAAGTGCGATCCTATGTTTCTCATACCTATGCTTCCTGTCTCAGAGGCACTTGGTCTAGGCGGTACCGTACTGTGTAGCTGAAGATGACCCCTGAGGCAGGAGCCGAAAGTCGTGTGAAAATAAGACAAAGTAGTTTGCACTTAGTTTCTTTGGATTTTATTTGTCTTCCAAACTTTTTTTGAACTTCCCCCAATTTTTCTGCAACGTTTCCCCAGAATTGTTATTAATGCTTTCTCATAAACAATATTGAAAAAAATCATGTCACTGAGATTTTGTGAATGTAATGTTTTCTATCCTGGCTTAACCTCAGAAGCAATAAATTATAGGGTTAGTAACCAAGATGTCAACACGTTTAGTAATGCACACAAAAAAATTGGAAGAATTTGCCATGTTAAATCACACATATGAACCCTTCAAGTTTAGGAACAATGACTGTAAAGTGTGCCTTCTTTTCCTTTCAAATCCATTCCATTTTCCAGGATCAGGACACCAGAGGCAAAGTCTCTCCGATGATCAGTGGAGATGAATTTACTTAACATCCATCTCCAAAGAGGTAGGATTCCTGTGATATGGACACTTCCTGGACCCTTTCTACAATCCCTGCTTTGGGATAAATAATACATTGGAGACCACAGTTCCAAATGCTAGTTTAAAATATAAGTCGAAATTTCATATTTAATTACAAAATAGATCATCAAGTCCAAACTATAAGTAAGTAAGCACCAATTTGAATTAAACATCTAACCATCTGATCTTTCTTTTCGTTGTTCTCAATTGTTACTTCTACATTTTAACCTAGTAGCATATTTATTTATTTATTATTTTTATTATATTTACTTAATAAATATCTTATTTCAGTTTTCTCACTGCAAAAGACATCATAGAATATGAAAATCGATGTAATATCCTGTAAGCAACATGACCACTTTAGAGTATTAGATCTACAAATTTTAGATAATTCATATATTTAAAAAAAGCTGATGAATTACTTCACTACATAGAGAATTAAGGCCTTATATATTATGGTCATCTTACAGTTCTCCTTTTTGTTGTTGTTGTTTGGGTTTTAAACATTTATTCCTTTTGACGTGTTTTGTTTCTAATAGCAAGGTGGTATCAGAGATACATTGAAATAATCCTTTCCTGCAGAGCTAAGTGACTACATCTGTCTCCTGTTTCTTTCTTTGTGTGTGCAGAAAGTGAAAATGCCCATTCATAATAAGAAAATGTAAGTCTGGTAGGCACCGAGGTTTTAATATTTAATTTTCCACATTATAAAGCAGACTCTTCTCTGCCTTCCCATAAATGCAGAAATGGATAAGATTAATTAAACATTAAACCATTATTCTTCATAAAAGAAAAGTCCATTGCCAGTCATGTTTGATATACTTTCTTTCCAAGGTGATCTTTCCCAAGTCTCAACTCTCATCCCTTCTTAAAATTTTTAAAATAATAACAAGGAATGTAGTCATTTTACTGTCATTTTTCTCTTTTATTTTTTTCTTATATTATTGTGACAGACTTTCATATGAATTGTGGATTGATTCCAGAATAGAGAATTTATTCGATATTATCTGATTTAGCACTTATCTTGTAGTAGAATTGTCTGGCAAGATAGAAAAAAAATTTCTTTTCTAGATCTTTTAGCTGTAGAGAATAAATATATGTTATTTATTTACATAGTATATATTCATTACATATATAGAGATTCTTTGTTATAAATACACACACACACACACACACACACACACATATATATTTGATTCACTGGAAGAGCAGATATGTGAACACTTAGCAACCAATCATGTTGACATTTGTGATTATAGTCTTTTAACGAGTGACTTATTCCTAATAGATTCATTAGGTAAATAAAAAAGGCCAAGAAATATTAGACCCAAATATACAGTTGAAATAAGGCCAGAATACTGGATTGAAACAAACACACATGTGCGCATGCACACATTTCTCATGCATATAATTTCTATATGCATTGTTACCTTCTACATCTATAAACATAACTTATAATTGCTTGCACTTTTTAAACCATGGGCATAATTACCATGAACATAATTATAGCATTTGCCAGATTCTGTATATCATAGAGAGGTTTCCTTTCCCTTTCTCCCCTTCTTTTGTTAGGCAAGGTTGTTAGCTATTTTCACTGTCAGGTGATGATATACTTTCTGTATTTTACAGTGATATTGAAGAGAATCCATGGAAATATTCAGCATAAAATATACATATAACAGAACTGCTAACTCTTTTCATGATTATGTTATAATTGTTCTCAGAGGATTGTCTTCTGTCCTGAGGTGGCATTGAGTTAAAAAAAAAAAATAGGTTGCCAGTAGTCAAGTGGTTACACAGACAGGAGAGTATGTCTGCCATTGGGAAGAAACAAAATGGATAGATAGACCAAGATCAAACTTACCTTTGCCATCCCCTTTTTGACTCTTTCTGAGAGTAGGTAGGGTTTCAGTAAATCATCAAACTTATGTACTGGTGAGAGTTTTTTGAACAGGATTGTATACTAGCTGTTCCATCCTCATTCCCAGGTGGCACCTCAGATTGGAACACATGGAGGCTCAGTATTTCCTAGAGGAATTCAGGAAATGCAAAGGGATGTAACATCAGTGTTTATCCATAGAAACCTCACTAGTTATGACACTCTACATCCTCTCTTCTAAATAGCAACTGAAGCAAAAGTTTACAACCAATAATACAAACTGGGTGTTAAATGCTAGAGGGAGAGCAGAGGGTGATAATAAACTCTCTGAATGTATGAATTAAATTAAATAAATAAATAAACTTAGGGAAGACCTCTGTGGTACCCAACTGCCATAACTTTGATTAACCTCACTGTGTTTCAGCACTGGGTCATGCAAGCCTTTGACACAGTTTCTTTGAGATGTCAGTCACATTTCAATAACTTTTCAGCATGGGCTTGTAAGTCCTGTCTCTTCATTGACTTTGAATGAGGCAGGTTTTTTATGAATGCAGCTTGAAGTGTCACTCAGAGATACTTGCATTGTGTTATCTTTGATTGGCATGTCTGGGAGTTGTGGAAAAAAATTCAGCATATCCAAATGTGCTTCTCTAAACACTGAATATCTTTACACAAGTGTTTTCTCCAGGAGAACCCGCTCCTACCCTTATGATGATAATCTGCTATTGCAGTGTTTCCTTTTACTATAGAGGAGGTATATCCTAAAGCAGTAGGTTTATAGGACTTGGGAACTCAGATTGCATTTGCAATTCTGATCCTACAAGCCTTTGGGGCTACAATTTAACTAATGTATCACATTAACTGCCACATGCAGGGCCTATCTAACAACCTAATTGCTTTGATGAGAATACCTGTGTAATATCCTTCTACTTGGCAAAAGCAAGTGGTGCTAAAAAGATCCCAAAGCATCTACTTCATCTGGAAAAAAATAATAAAAGCATTCCCTTCATTAACAAAATGCCAGACATATAAACAACTGATTTGCAAATGATCCTTACGGACAAAGAAGTGCTCTTGTCCCCAGTACTGACTCCCTTGCAATAGATGGCATGAGCTGTTGGTATTCATACTAGTGCAGTTAGAGAAACTATGGCTAGATATGTTATATATACATACATATAACAAAGCAAAAAGCCTTGAAATGCATAGGGGAGTTGTCCTCTAGATGGCTGAAGCAAGGATATGCTCGAAATGCCCTTCCCCATAGCATAAGCTTTTGTTCTGTTGTAGTGTAAAGAGGGCACACGTGCACGGCACACACGCACGTACACACACACAAACACAAACACATACACACACTAGCATCCAGCAGTGTATTGGATTATCAAGGAAAGAGTCAAAACCAATGTCCCCCTAAACTCTCATCATCCCACAGAGAAGAGTGCTTAGGCTGGACATAGCTAGACCAAGCACAACAGGGAAAATGCTCTAGGAAGGGTTCTCCACCCCAACAATGCTTTACATGTTAGAGACCAAGGGACAGAAATATCTGAACAGCCATGTACAGGTAAAATTCTACACTTTCTGGTCAAAAAAGTGGCCTTGGAGGGTGACACCTTCAGAGAATACCATGTCTGCTCTTCCATTGAGCTCATTGGGTCTGTTGAGCAAGCTTTTTATGAAACTACCAAAGGCAGGGGAAAAAATCTGCCTCTAGGACCATTTGGGTTGTCTCTCCTCATTTAGAGAATAAATTCAATTAATTTACTATTAATGTTGGTAAAGAGTATCTTTTTATAATATAAATATATCTGGGTCCATTACGGGACAGTTGTCATTTATATATCATTACTCATTTAAAGTCTGAACTCCCACCTAACACATAGCAAAGTTCAACTGGCTGAATGAAATAAAAATCTTGATTGCCATGGAAATAAAATATGATGGACTAAAATAGCTTGAGGACACTAGGGATATTTGGGAAGTACCAAAGTCAGATTTCAACTGTTTTAAATTTTTGCCTGCAGTTAGCCCTACTCTTTTTTAGGAAAGGGAAGAAACTTCTATGTACTCTTCATTGTCACACTTTTCTCCTTGCTGACAGGAAATAGGAACATTAATGCCTTAACTAATGATTAGTTAATTAATAATGGATTAAACAGGGCTTTATAACCATCTTTGACATCTAACCACTATTTATAATATTGTTTCCATATATAAATGACTGATCTACAAATTAAATCTTTAAAAAAAACAATCCATTTATAAACTATTATCTTAGCTACATTGATCTAATGAGCACTTATTTAACAGAGGCAAAATTTCACTCTATGAGTATACTAGAGTTTACTACAGAACAATGTTATTGGTTGATTAAGATGGTTAAATGAAAAGTGAAATAGCTTCAGTATGTTAATTAACTTACTGCAGTGTATTACCTAAAGCCCAGGATCAGGAACCATATAGTCTAAATTGGAACCCTAATTACTACTTACTGCATATTTTACATGTCTAATTTTATAAACCTTTTTGTACTTTAGTTTTCTGATCTGGAAAATAAGGATATTAATAGACCACTAGGAATACTAAATTAGTACAAGTAACACACTGGAAACAATGACTGGCACATGGTAAGTGCTCAATAAATGTTAGCTATATTGAATATTAGTGGAGAATTTAGATTATTTTGAAGAATTTCAGTCAAAAAGTAAATATCATATACTAATATATTAATAATTCTAAGTTAATAATTAACATAAACTAGGTATATTCCAATTTAAAAATTAGGCTGTTCATTTTAAACATAATACCTATTTTGTATATCTTTTATCATCATATTTCTCAAAACTCTCAATTCTTTGTAGGTTAATACATGAAGGAAAATGTAAAAAGAGATGCTTTGAAATTCTTAAAAGAATGTTGAGGGATAGGAAATTAGGATACTTAACATGTTAAATCATGTTTCCATTTTCTCAACTCAGTGTTATGTAAAATTATATAAACAGACACATAAACCTTAAGAAGAAACTTTCTTTACTTGAAATATATTTGCCATATAACATTGTGTAAGTTTAAGTATACAACATGCTGACTTGATGCATTTATATACTGTAATGATTGTCATTATAGCATTTAGAAGAATATTTTTAAAAGGACACTATATTAGAGCAATCTGAGACAAATTAAGCAAAAATAAGTGAGAATTTAAGAGACAAGACCTTTGGAATATATGAGAGGTAATTATAGATCACTTATTCTGCATTTTATTGAGTTTAAAAGTAAGAATAAATAAATTTCAAATGCAACATAGACTGGATGATGGCGATACTGATAATGAGAGAGACATAGGTTCAAAAATTTCCAGAACTTACTTTTTCTTATGTATTACCATGTCTACAATTATGTTGTAACTTTTCTGTAGCTTAACATTTCTGTAACACAGGGAAGAGCAGAGATTCTTCCTTTCCTCTCATGATTTTGTTTTCTCCTATGTCTGTCTAGGTAAAGCAAACAAGCTTTTATTTTAAATCTGCCCTCTACACCACACCAACACAAGGTGTGGGTAAGGGGAATAAGGATTAACAATAAAGGGTAAGAATTAATTGTTCCCTAACAAAGTTGTATAATTCTTGCACCAGCAACATTAATGCACATGCACTGTGTTCAGGCTGCAGAGTCACTGAGGTGCTGCAAAATATGACACCATAGGTCCAAATCCATGTCTGTATGAGGCCCAGTGGCATACCGTGGAAAGTACTGATCTAGAGCTAGGAAGGCAAAGAACATTTTATTAATGCCTGCTCAGTGTCAGACACAGATGCTTTATTTCCATTATTCCACTAAATTTTCACACATTTCTGCACATTTCCAATTTTGCAGACAAGAAAACTAAGGCTCAAAGACTTGCCCAAAGTCAGAAGTTTCATGAGATGTGGAAAGAGGATTTGCACTCTGCACTGATTCCAAGCTCAGGATCCTTCTCCTTCCACACAACCTGATTTCTAGTTCCAGGCCCGCCACTGGCTATATTGACATAAGCAAGTCACTTTCCTAATGTGTTAATTTAGGTACTTATACCAGGACCCATCTGGATCTTGGGAATATCTAAATTAGTAAAACCCAATGGGGTGAAACTGAATACATTCATGCCATTGACAGGAATGCATCACACAGAAGGTACACAGCAATCTCTTTCTCAACACCAGTGAAAGGTTTTAGCCCCACAGGAATAAAGCTTCCTGAACAATGTATTACTCTCCCAGGTCAGCTGAAATCTAATGTAGACAGCAATGACCATTGTGGGGTGGGGGGTAGATGAAAAATCAAAAAGAATCTAAAATCTGTCTTCTATTCCCACGTCTTCTAATTCACTGTGTATTTCAAAAGAAGATTCCTTGTTTCCTCCTCCTCCACTTCCTCCTCCAAAAAATTAATCAAAACAAGAGAGAATTACTGCAGGTAAGGTCAATGATCTACATCAACAAATAATAACACAAGAAAGGTAGGGGTGATACTCTAGTAGATGTTAGGTTATTAAATTTAATAAAGAATAATGTAGCTTGAAAAGTGCTTTGGGTTTGTCATAAATTAATACTGGGCAGCCAACAATATGTTTATTGTTTTACAGCTAAGAACTGATTAAGAAGTCTCATAGGACCTTCTACCTTGTTACAGAATTAATTTTTAACATCCTTTTCTACTTCACAAGATTGAAAAATGCTTGAGGAAAGAGAACAGGTTATTTATAAACCCTCATTTTTCATTATACCTATAATATTCCTATATACATGTTGGATACTTAGTAAGTGTATATTAAAGTCCTCAAATGAATATATAAGGCTACTACGTCTGAGACCCTCACTAGTCATTTATCTAGTTGAGTTTAGAGTTTTCATTTGCTGTATTTGTCATGAATAACAAAGACTTGTGCATACTTGAAACTCAGTTTGATCTTCTTTGTCTCCAGTGGATAGCAGTATGGTATACTATAAATGCCATTGCTTTGACAATATTTAGTAGGTATGGAATGCATGTGTTTTGCTCTTTTGAGACTGTAGATTCATTATTATTTAGTATTTGAAAACAAATAAACAAAGTTATGATTCAGAATAATTGTATAAATTACAATAAAAGTAAAGACATATGCAGTCATGGCTAGGCATGATAGCAAGCTATTTTTTTGTTGTTGTTTAACTTTTTAGATGAAGTATATTTTGAGAATTAAGGTAGTGTTTGGGGTGATTCTTTAGTACTGATCGTTTAACCAGTTAATCTGAACTAATTTTGAGCAATAGTATATTGACATATATATAAATAATGGATGTTTTCTAATCTACCGTGACTAAATGTTTTATGAAGGAAAAGTACAGAAACTTGGGTATTTTTTAAAAACTTCTTGAAAACTTTTAATTTCTTCTTAATATTCAGAATAAGTTGATTCTTTAATACCTTATATTTTCTTTATGTTAAACAAGAGTGAGAAGACAGATAATAAGTTTAATTGAAGGCACAAACTCTCTCCTAACCATGCTTTCATAATTTAATAATCATACTAACTGAGGATGGGTGTCATAAAACTGCTTTAGAAAGAAACATATCTGAATAAAGGAAAATCAAAGTAGGGCTTCAGCTAGTGCTAAAAACAAAAAAGAAACATAGGTGATGAAAGTTTTTCTCTTCAACCAAGTGTATGTTTATAAAGGATGGAAAGCACTGTTCTTTGCCTTAAACGTGTGAATAGAGTTGCTATTTTGGAGACAACCACGTGTTGATTTGCTCTAACTGGCGACAGGCTAGGAAAGGAGGGATTTCTAGGTGGTTATGTCTCTCATTTCTTGCAGGAAATATGCTGCTATATGTGCATTTAAAAGTAGCACACCATGGCAGTCTTGATTTATTTGCTTTCTACTTCCGGGAACTTACTTTTGTGAGTAGGGTAAGAATATAAAGATGGGTAGAAAGAGGTCCTTTACTGTAACATGTCCATAAAGGTGAACAGATTTTGTCTTTCCAAGTTAAAAGGGCAGAATCAAGCTAATTTAAAAGCAGTTATATTAATGCCTGAATGAATGAATGAATGAGAAAGCCTACAACAAAATTAGGGAATGTGCATACTAAATTTGATGAGCTCACTTGAGTAATTGTTTTTTCAATGTTTGTATCAAAAGAATAGCAAAAGAATTGTTTCTCAGAAAGAATGAAATTAATTTCATGGGTGAACTAATCTATACATTAAAAGCAATATTATTTGCCTCATCTCCTTGGAAGATTTCTGGTATGGGAAAGTTACATTCAACTGAGTAGGATCCTTGCTTCCTAACTGTTAATTTCACACTGAGCCTCAACTTTCTCATCTGTAAAATGGTGCTAACATATTCTTCATGAGGTTATTGTTAGCAATAACCTAGAAAGTACATGTAATGTGCTGAAGAGGTAAGACATTTCAGAGATATTGATCCCTTTTGGCAGGCATCTCTACCATGTAAAAAAAATGCTTGATGGCTATAGTTAAATGCCCTATATTATTTATGTAGACATTAATTTACTTTATTGTAGTTGGAACTGTGACATCTGTATACTGAACTGTAGTTCAGTTATTAATAAATAAGAAAAAATAACATCATCAAAACCCAGTTAGGAATCTAGACCAATTAATGGATGTTGGGAGAGGCTGTCAATAAATTCAACTTGGTCATCTTAAGATAGATTCAAGTTCTTAAATGCGTTTAGAGTATATTTATCATGATCAATTATACCATTAAAAAAAAAAGAACAAGGTGAGAAATTGAAGCCCAGGGCAACTACATGAGTTCTATAAGACTACATACATTGATTTAATGGCAGATCCCAAGTTGTGCCAAGTCTCTTGCACTCTCAAATCCAGACAACTTGCCACTATATAACAATAGATTTTTTCTTACAAAGAGCAATATTCATATGATCTTGCATCAAGAGGATTCTATTCATTGCTATCATACAAGGACATTTTCTAACTAAAAATTCTGAAAGGGGTATAAATTTAAGTGGCATTCTCTTGAGATTGCTGATAGTATATAAAAAAGATTAGAGAGTACAAGACAAAATAATGTGGAAAAGGGCAGAGAAAAATAATTATTCTGTATGACGGAAAAAAAAAGTTTAAGATACCACAACAAAGACATTAATAGTTAATATTGCTCTAGGCAGCAGTATGTTGTAATTCTCCAGCAGAACACAGAGCAGATTTCCCCAGTCCCAGTACAGTAGCTCATGGGGCCTGCAGGTTCAACACATTTTAAAATAATAAGTCATGCTCATTGTTTGCTTGTGGGACAAATAGTTGGGAGCTTCTAGGAGAAGCAAGAATAAGAATCTGTATGTCTCCGACTACACAGAAGGCCAAAATAAATTATATTTGCAAATCTTATGCTGTCCATTGATTCTGATATTTTATAACAATTCTCACATTTTTAAAAATAAATATTTATATAGGAGTACCCTGAAAGAGATGAAGATTATTTTATGATAGCTTTGTATATTTTTCTGTCTCACTGCTCAATTCTGAGTTGTTTTGAGGGACCAACTTTGTCATGAACTGGTGTCCTCAGAATCTTACAGAGTGTTAAGAAGTCAGTAGTTGTTAAATAGGTTAATAAGTAGATAGATTCTGTTAACAATGGAATGTTCCTTCTCAATAGAAAGTGTCTCTAGGCCAATTTCCTCTGCAGTAGTCCAAGTAATTTCCTCAAAACAAGATGTTTTTAAGCTACTCAAACATATGCTGACTCCTTATTACAAAATCTGTCTTAATACATGAGACAGTAACTTGAAAACTGTAATATGTTACATAAATAGAAAACATGTCAATGTATTTTAGCAAGGTTTTACAGAAGGCTTATTATTTGACACTGAGGACTCAAATGTTAATGAGACCTAATATCTGTCACACTGGACCAAGTATTCCTGTGACTAAACACTGATACGATATAACTGAACTTCATGTAAAGTACTATGTAAGCAATAATGAGAAAGTAATTTGGTTTGTTGGGCCAGGAATGAGTTAAAGATAATTACAGAAAGTCATACTTTAAACAGGATCTCTAAAATTGAATTGTACAAAGATTAAAGGAGAAAAAGGGAGAAGCAAAAGGAGAGGGTTTGGGTAGGGAAAGCCAAGTTGTTGGGTGGCAGAGAGAGGAATTCAACACTCATTTCTAACCCCTTATTCTAGGTGAGGGCCTCGAGTGAGGGCTAGTGAAGATTCACGTTCATAATGAATAGCATCAGCATCCACAGGGGTGGCCTGGGTACAGAGAAAAATCTATATTACACATTTCATCATGTAATTGCATAGAGACCCAGAGTAAGAACAATGACATAATTATTAATGCCTTTTCTGGAAGCACCATCAGCCTTCTTTGGGGCCTTTATAAAGATACTTATCTCTTAATGCCTAGGCATGATGTGTCGTAGAATTTAGAGACTTACTTTTAATTCACACACTACATACATATATAGGCTTGGAAAAAAATAGAAAGTCTTCTTAAATTCTTCATATATTTAAATATATTGTCTGTTCTTAGGGACAGCATGAGATTATTAAAGAAGTGGCATATGAAGTTATAAAGTTAGAGTAAGATGAGTACATAATGGTTGTTTTCTGTATGTAGTTACATATTTTCTAAAAAAAAAGAACACAGACAATGAAAGATCTGGTGCTATAAAACAAAGCCCATTAAAGTGCTTAAAACATAATGTTCTATAACCAACCTCATGACTACCTAGCTCAGTATCTTCCTAAGTAGCTTGCATCATTCTTTGGGATCCTGCGGTTATTTACCTGGCTCACTCCTGCATACCCTATCTTAGCCATTACAAATCATTGCTTAAACATTTCCAAGACATGCAGATTTCCGTATCTCAGGGTAGATTACAACATTTGGTCAATCAGTGCCTGAGATTAAGTTCTACTCCTGCATCTTGAGGGAACAAATGAATTTGTTTCATTTCCCTACGTAAATCGCCACAATTCCAGATTGCACATTTTTTTTTTGTCTACTTGAGTAAATTTTATTCCATGACTCTTTGCTAGTTTATTGATAAGTAATGCATTCTGCATTTGCCTATCTTCCATTAGAAGTATAGATTAAGAATTTGTTTGAAAGACACTTAATAGTCACTTTTAGTTTTTTTTTAAAAAGAAAGATTGATATGGAAATGAATAATTTTTCTTTATTTACCGATGCAATGGTAGTATTCAGAAGGAAATGGAAGGTGGTGTGCTGACCCTAACAACTGTAAGCTCTCATAGATGATTGCTTATAGACAATGTAGGATGCCTTAACTATTTTTTTCCAGGTTAAGATCCAAAAGATCCAAACCCAATTAATTAAAGGATAAGGATCATAACAACAAAATCAACAACCAAACTCAAAAGGAAAACAAACAAACTTGTAAACTTCTTAAGGCTTTAGGCCCACAATGAATTTTAATTTAAGATGTAGCCTTTTATTTTTCCATCCAGTACAGTCTTGCTAAAAGGACATTCTGTTTCTTACTTGATATATTCTGAACATGATCTTAACCGTGTGTGCTTTAATTCACTGTTATAAACCACCTGCTACTGCAAAGAAGATGTTTTAAATCCCAAGCACAACTAAATTAATCATCATATGATGCATGCCAGGTCAGCTAGCTTTTGTTCTGACCAAATAAACTAATTTAAATAAGTTACTTGTTCTACATTTAGATGCTGACCCTGGTAAATTGTGGTGACATCCAGAAAATTACTTGTTAGGAAAATGTATTTAGGATAAATAGGTTGTAGTGTGAAGGTGCTGCAATGCCAAAATATTTAGGAGCTTGACTAATTTTTGATCTTTAGTTCAGGCCAATCTTCGGTTGAATACTATCATGTTCTATGGCTTCATACTTTTCAGAAAGCTATGGCCACTTGGAAAGTTAATTTAAGGTGTACATGTACATTTCACCTTGCTTGGCTTGCAGGGAGTCATGTTTATAATAGATCTTTCACAAACAAAGAAGAAATGCTGGGAGCTCACTTTAATGAAGCACAGATAAACAAACAAAATCCATTGTGCCATATGATTGAATTTATTACCAAATAAAACTGTTGGCTTATGCATTTCACAGTTTTTACTCTACATATCCAGGGTTTTTTTTAGAGGTTTTCTGTACGGTTATTTGCCCAGAATTCAGTAACAACAAAATAACAATGTGTCTTTGTTGCAGGAAGTGTAAGAAAATGAAATCCAACTAGAATAGTGAATAAAATTACAGACTACTTCCCGCTCAGCCTTATTACAAGTGCCAAGAGCTATGAAGACATTTAACCTAATGAATATAACATTTTTTTTTTTTTTTTTGGTTATGGAGCAGTGTATCCTTGTATCCAGTATCTACAGCAAAAATTTCTGTAGCATATAATCCTCTGCTCCTAAAGAGAAAGTAGATATTTTCTTACCTTAAAATTATTTAACATTTCCCATATGGAGTCTTAACTGCCAATTAGGCTGCTAAATTGTATTAAGTTCAGACAAACTGTGTTGGAAATTTAATGTCGTTTTTCATTTATGTAGTGATATTACACTTTTCCTAATATATCATATATTTTAGTCCTGATCATCCAGTCAACTTAACCTGAATCCCATAAGGAATACTAGCACGTCCTTTTCTTGGGGAGTAACTGAATAGTTCTTGCATTTTATGTGGGTTATCTTCAAATCCTCAAATAAGTTATATTTGAGATCTGACATTTTTATGGCTCAAAATCTTTTTTTAATTTATACCCTTAATTAGGTCACATTAAGAAAAGTGTTTTTTTTTAGTCCAATGTATCCATTCATCTGTGAAAGTGGACATTTATATTATTACTTCAGATAAGATTGCTCTCTGTGGTTCAGAGGCTCTGATGCATTTAACAAGTGTAATTTCATAGCATGCGTGCATAGACAACATTATAGATAGCATTCAGTGTAAATTTTATTCAGCCTATAAATTGATACTTTATTCTGTTTTCTTTTTCACTCTTCTGTGTTTCTCATTTTTCATTAAGCCACTTTTAAAATAAACTTAAAGTGTGATGCTTACGTTTAGAACCCATCACAACCCCCTCTCCCAAGAACAAAGCTGGGTGCAAACCCCCCTTACTTCCACTTGGATATGCAGTTTGACTTTCTCAATGAAGTTGGCAGTAATCCTTAAGGCTGAAAGGGAATCCTTCAGGGAGGACAATAGTGCTTTTCTTTGGCAGTAGGAAAAGAAGCAAGAGAACACAATTAATTCCGTACTCTTGCCTTCAATGGCTCAATTCAGCTGGGCCCGTTCACCGGCATTTTCAGTGATTGGCATGGAAAGGAATATAGAAAAGTGGATCTACAGAATTGCTCCTCAGCTGAGACAACTCCCTTATCTTTAACCTGTCAGATTTGCCACCAATTAGTGTCAGTATCATAGATTCTTTACAAATTTGTCAAGACACTTTTTTTCTTTTTCTTTTTTTTAAAGATTGGTTCTATTATCAGAGCATATCCTCAAAGTTCATCCTTCTCCATTATATAAATTTCTTCCCTTTTTAGATGGATAATGTAAAGTATGATAAAGTTGTGAATAATATTTGGCCCTGTTCATGGAAATTTCCTGAGAGGCAACATTAATTATGAGTTGGCACAGTAAGTTTGCTAGAATGAGTTTGACACCTTGATTGCATTTCTGAGGTGCATTTGTTGTTGCTTTGGGGAAAGTATGTATACTGGGTTCAATAGAGCATAGAATTTTAAGTTAACCTCTTATTTTCCTCCTCTTGAACATAATGATTTTAATAGTATCTTCTTGCCTATTTAAGGAGGGTGGAACATAGGAGAAATGTGTTTGTTTTTTTATCAATATCTCTAGCCTTATTTCAGTCAGTTCAGCTGAAAGTAAGAAAGTATCAGTGACTGCTCATCCATCTGTTTTGTGGGTCACTTGCCTAAGCCTCATTCCCAAGAGGATTTTTTTTTTTATCAAGTTGAATTCATCAGTAATTTACTCTAATCACATCCTAAGAGTGGGAATGATTAGTACTTCATTTTCCAACTGGCCTACCTAATCTTTTCTCCCACTCTCATCCCTAACTGGATAAACTTCTGAAGAATCTGGGAAAATCACTAGTTGATTTTTGAAAGTTATCAAACCTTGTCCAGATCTGCTTTTGAGGTAAATAACATTTTTTTTAATGGAGAGATGTAATTAAAAGTAATTTGTAAGGATGAAGATAATATAATACTTACATTTAATTTCCTCTGATTCTGTGTGGCTATGTGTCCAGCATTCTCTGGTTGATATTGTGATCCGTATCACAGTTTCTAGGTTTGGGGGTTTCCATCTAGGTTTGGGGAGTTTTCACATACCAAAAGAAATAAGACAATCTCTGAATAAATCTAAGAGAAAGGGGTTGAACAAAAGAATTTATGTGTTTAACAGATTGTATTGATGTGGGAGAGCTAGGTTCTTGTCTCACAGAGTTGAAGAATTAATCTTGTGGACAAAGGAGAGTGAGTAAAGCAACAGAAGTTTATTAAGCAAGGATACAGAAAAAAAGCTCTCAGGAATCAGAGGGGTCCCAACAGGATTGCCACTAAGGTCTTTTAGGGATGGTCTTTTATAGAAAGCTAACCAGGGAATTTAATTCTTTTTTTTTTTTTTTGGTTTTTCATGCATTTTTTATTTTTTTAATTTTTTTTATTAACATATAATGTTTTCTTTGTTTCAGGGGTACAGGTCTGTGATTCATCGGTCTTACACAATTCACAGCGCTCACCATAGCACATACCCTCCCCAGTGTCCATTACCCAGCCACCCTATCCCTCCCAAGCTCCTCCACTCCAGCAACCCTCAGTTTGTTTCCTGAGATTAAGAGTCTCTTATTGTTTGTCTCCCTCTCTGGTTTCGTCTTGTTTCATTTTTCCCTCCCTTCCCCTGTGATCCTTTATCTTGTTTCTCAAATTCCTCATATCAGTGAGATCATCTGATACTTGTCTTTCTCTGATTGACTTATTTCGCTTAGCATAATACTCTCCAGTTCCATCCATGTCATTACAAATGGAAAGATTTCATTTTTTGATGGCTGCATAATATTCCATTGTATATATATACCACTTCTCTATCCATTCATCTGTTGATGGACATCTAGGCTCTTTCCATAGTTTGGTTATTGTGGACATTGCTGCTATAAACATCGGGGTGCATGTACCCCTTCAGATCTCTACATTTGTATCTTTGGGGTAAATACCCAGTAGTGCAATTGCTGGATCGAATGGTAGCTCTATTTCCAACTTTCTGAGGAACCTCCATACTGTTTTCCAGAGTGGTTGCACCAGCTTGCATTCCCACCAACAGTGTAGGAGGGTTCCCCTTTCTCTGCATCCCTGCCAATATCTGTCGTTTCCTGACTTGTTAATTTTAGCCATTCTGACTGGTGTGAGGTGGTATCTCATTGAGGTTTTGATTTGGATTTCCCTGATGCCGAGCGATGTTGAGCACTTTTTCATGTGTCTGTTGGCCATTTGGATGTCTTCTTTGGAAAAATGTCTGTTCATGTGTTCTGCCCATTTCTTGATTGGACTATTTGTTCTTTGGGTGTTGTGTTTGATAAGTTCTTTATAGATTTTGGATACTAGCCCTTCATCTGATATGTCATTTGCAAATATCTTCTCCCATTTTGTCGGCTGTCTTTTGGTTTTGTTGACTGTTTCCTTTGCTGTGCAAAAGCTTTTTATCTTGAAGTTCCAATAGTTCATTTTTGCCCTTGCTTCCCTTGCCTTTGGCAATGCGTCTAGGAAGAAGTTGCTGCAGCTGAGGTCAAAGAGATTGCTGCCTGTGTTCTCCTCAAGGATTTTGATGGATTCCTGTCTCACATTTAGGTCTTTCATCCATTTTGAGTCTATTTTTGTGTGTGGTGTAAGGAAATGGTCCAATTTCATTCTGCATGTGGCTGTCCAATTTTCCCAAGACCATTTGTTGAAGAGACTGTCTTTTTTCCATTGGACATTCTTTCCTGCTTTGTCGAAGATTAGTTGACCATAGAGTTGAGGGTCCATTTCTGGGCTCTCTATTCTGTTCCATTGATCTATGGGTCTATTTTGTGCCAATACCATACTGTCTTGATGATGACAGCTTTGTAATAGAGCTTGAAGTCCGGAATTTTGATTCCACCAGCTTTGCTTTTCTTTTTCAACATTCCTCTGGCTATTTGGGGTCTTTTCTGGTTCCATACAAATTTTAGGATTATTTGTTCCATTTCTTTGAAAAAAGTTGATGGTATTTTGAAAGGGATTGCATTAAATGTGTAGATTGCTCTAAGTAGCATAGACATTTTCACAATATTTGTTCTTCGAATCCATGAGCATGGAACGTTTTTCCATTTCTTTGTGTCTTCCTCAATTTCTTTCATGAGGATTCTATAGTTTTCTGAGTACAGTTTCTTTGCCTCTTTGGTTAGATTTATTCCTAGGTATCTTCTGGTTTGGGGAGCAGCTGTAAATGGGATCGACTCCTTAATTTCTCTTTCTTCTGTCTTGTTGTTGGTGTATAGAAATGCAACTGATTTCTGTGCATTGAATTTATATCCTGCCACTTACTGAATTCCTGTATGAGTTCTAGCAGTTTTGGGTTTTCCATATAAAGTATCATATTATCTGCAAAGAGTGAGAGTTTGACTTCTTCTTTGCCTATTTGGATGCCTTTTATTTCTTTTTGTTGTCTGATTGCTGAGGGTAGCACTTCTAGTACTATGTTGAAGAGCAGTGGTGATAGTGGACATCCCTGCTGCATTCCTGACTTTAGGGGAAAAACTCTCAGTTTTTCCCCCTTGAGAATTATACTTGCTGTGGGTTTTTTATAGATGGCTTAAATCCTTTTAACATCTCTATTGATATCACCATAGAGCAAGGACTAGTGATAGCACCTTCAATGGCTTACTTCCTTTTTAGGGCCCGGTAATTTTCTTGGTCCCAAGTAGCTGTTGTAACAAGACCCCACCTCTGACACCTAGGGCAGGATGGTCTGGTTTCTTCCCTTATCTCTTATTTCCTTTCATCTTCTGCATTTTTTAATTTTGTGAGCCTGATCCCATGGCCCCCTACCTATCTTTCCCTACCTAGCCCCACCTGTCCCTTACTCACTATCATTTGTCCTCGGAGGTCACCAAATTAAAACATGTTGGAACAAGGCAGGAAAGAAAAAAGACAATATTGTGTTAAGTCACAAATAAAGAAAAAAGAAAAAAAGAAATGACAGCAACTCAAATATTGCTCCTACTCCCACTGCTACTCCAAGTAGTCCCTAATATTTAGCTCCAGCCATTTGGCAGTCTGATTTTTTTTTTTTTCCATTGAGGCATTTTATTTGCATGTATTACATCCCTAGAAAAAGAATCCCAGGATTTTCCCTCCTGTGTGTTTTCGTCTTGCTTCTTCATGGTCCATGATGCCAGCTGAGGTTGTCAGTACAATGAAACCAAACTGGCGGGACGGGAGCAGGTTATTCTGCCATTTTTCTAGATCTTTCAGTGGTACATCAAATCTGGGGCTGATCACTCCACACTTGTTTAACCTGCCCGTGAGGCTCACAACAATCTTACCCGCTCCGTGATCATCAGTGATTTCACATTCGCCAACGTAACCATGCTTCATCATCACAGTGAGAAACCGGATGATGACTTTGGAGCACGGCCTAATAAGAACCTGGCATTTGCCTCTCTTCTCAGCATTGTTAATGCTCTTGGGAGCATCTGCCAGGACATTCATGCGCACCATTATGGCCGCACGGAAAGATGGTGGGAAGAGTTGGCAGTCTGATTTCATGCATTTATTTTCTCATTTACTCATCTCCCAATCCCATGAGACAGGAGCTGGTAGTGTTCTTATTTCGCTGATAGGAAACAAAGGCATAATGATTTAAAAAAATATATTATAAAGAAGTTATATTATGCAAACCCTTTGTCTATTGCTGAAATGGATACTTGGAGGATTTAAGTACCTTTGCCAAAATTGGAAAGCTGGCAACATCTGGATTCTAACCCAGATGGTGGTCTGACTAGTGTCTTTGGCCCTAAAAACTATGCTGTGCTGCCGCTCCTTATTTGAGTTAATAAAGGGTAAAATGTAAAACAGGATACAATTATTACTCTCATCCAGATATAAAATTAAAACATGTCAAAGATTTTTTTAAATTCATTAATTAATGAGGGAGCCAATAAGTTATTACATGTGGTTCAAAGGGGAACCCTAAATTCTACATATTTAAGTCAAATAAGGAATGCTAGAATAAATGGATGCAAACTGGCCAAACAGGCCAGTAACCCGAGGGGCTTAAGGAACTGCATTTCACTGGATACAATTTATATTTTTATGGAGGAGAATTATTTGTATTACTATCTCTATTAATTACACATTCATCCCCTTAACTTTCCCACTGCTGAAAGGACCCACAGGAGTCACTTTATCTTATGGGATATCTTTATTACAGGCAGAAGATAACAAAACAGCAGCAAAAGCAGAAGCATTTGCATTAAAAAGGGTCCAGAGATACTAGGTAAAGGCTCTTTTGTCTTCCCACTCCTGGGTGGGTTGCACAGGACTTAAACCATCACCACCGTATATGCAAAGCACCTCTGTGCCAGGTACCCAAGTCTGTTCATGGTGGGAGGCATGCTGTTCACACAGGCACATCCTAGCTATATGACCAGCATTCATCTTTTAAATCCACCAAAACTAAATGCAAATCATAAACCTAACTACTATTTAACAATGCTAACAGCTTGATACATCCTACTCCAAAACACCATGTAGACTCATGGTTACAGAATAGCATTTATCATTAGTTAAGAGATTCTATAACAATGGGTCAGTAGTCAAGGGGATTAGTGTGTGGTCCATCCAAACCAGCTGAAATGAACTCATGCATTTTTCTACAATTTAAATTCTACCTGTACAGACACATTAAAACAAAACAAAACAAAACAATACAACAACAACAACAACAACAACAAAACCAAAACCCTAAACAAAGACGATTAGGTAACAATCAAGTAGAGATATAACACAGATGGGTGACAGGACAAATTTCAGTCTTTCATGATTTTTTTATAGAAAGTGTACTCAAAAGTAAGATAACTGCTATAAAATACCAGTCTAACCAGATAAAAAGAAAAAAAAAAATCCAGGCATTCTTCCCCTTGTGTTTCTATTTAGAACCAAAAGTTTCTGATACATAGATATATTTACTGTTGATTTTCTCTTTTGTTCCCAGTTCCCCGCACATCCTCACCTTCCCCACAGAGACTGTAGTTTACAGTAAGGGGCTGTTGCATAGTTCTGGAGTTAACTTCAAACTTTATTTGTAAATATATTTTATAGTTGAAATTTTACATTCATCAATATCTCATCTCATGAAGTAACTATTATATACTGATTTAAAGATGATGAAAAAAGTTTCTTTGCTTCTCTTCATTTATCTCATTTTTTTCATTTAAATTTTTTTCTACAAAAAAAAACTAACAGCAGGTTAAACTATATGAACTGGCAAATAAATGCCTCATTGAAATTAAATAAAAATATTGTTTTCTATAATTTGAAACTTTGAGCTTTGTCTATTCATACATTCTTAGTGGGAGATATAGCTCTCAGAGGTGCTAAAATTGGTTCTTATTGGGGGTGGTGTAAAAAGGCCTTACTCTGTGTATAAGACACAGATATACATACATTACAGAAACACTTATACCCTTTATCTGTGGCATTAAAATTTCATGGGGTTAACAATTACGAAAAAAACTGTAAAAGGCTACATAGTGGAGAAATGAAAAAAAAGGCTGACAAACACAACCTCTGTTTAGTTGATGGAATAGTGAATTACAATAGTTAATAGATGATTTTTGTCTATCTTTTTTTTTTAACATTGAACTGATCAATTGTTTTGACTTCAAGCAGACTGAACTCTGGTAAGTCTGCTGGTAAATTATAATTATGCTATGTTATGTTCTCTAATTTGATTAAAAAAAGTAAATAAATGAAACTTGGGTTACACTGTATAAAGCATTACTTTCTGTGATATACCAAATTGAACACCTTGACTTTTAATTAGCTCTATCCAGCAAAACAGGAACATTTTATTGCTTACCTCAGTGACTACATTTCTCAGTGTGATCCAGGTGTTTGATGGCAAAGTTTTGGCAGTTACTGTATCAGAAGGAAACGTGACTTGGCAATGCACAGAGTAATGTGAAGCATTCTTTCTGTTACCATATGGAACAAAAGTAATTATTAATGAGGGAAGGAAAAGCAATTTTATCACTTGCAGTTTGTTGAGAAATATTCTTCATAGAAGACAGTGTTGATGTTGAAGTTATAAGACATGGAACATTGGAAGTCACTTGTGTTAGGAATGTAAACAATATTTTCCTTTGCCTTTTTCTAGAGACAAAGGCAGAAGAAATATAGTTACAAATATTTTGTGTGTTTTTTGTTTGAATAAAGTTTTATTTACCTAATTAAGATTACAGGCCGATTTGATCTACTGCACTACATCTGGGTGCTATACTTTTACTTAGTATTACATGGTGGATTCAAAATTAATTCTTTTTTTCTTTTAAAGATTTTTATTTATTTATTTGACAGAGAGAGAGATAGCAAGAGCAGGAACACGAGCAGGGGGAGTGGGAGAGGGAGAAGCAGGCTTCCCGCGGAGCAGGGAGCCCGATGTGGGACTCGATCCCAGGACCCTGGGGTCATGACCTGAGCCGAAGGCAGACGCTTAATGACTGAGCCACCCAGGCATCCTCAAAATTAATTCTAATAAAGTTTCAATCTGAGGGCAAAATATTAATAAGGAACTAGGGTCTAAGAGTAAGAAATAAGATCACACTGAGGTCAGTGATATGATTCTAACTGGAAAATTAAATATTCTAGTGAAATTGGGCTAACATCACAAGGCAAAGGATGCCCAAATAGATACACACCATCATCTTGTAGAGACCTTAGACATTTTTTCATTTCAGTCAAATGACAAGAAAATGTTACTCAGGCAAAAAAAAAAAAAAAAATTGAAAATTTAGTTTCACTTATTCTTTTAATTCTTTCACAGATACTTAATTAGTGTGTATACTCTATTAGGAACAGCAGATCAGGGCAAATGAGAATCCTTACCCTGGAGGAGTTGTGTTGCTGAGGGCAAAAAAACAGTATACATGGAGAGTTACAACAGAACGTGTCTGCTGTGGGTGTGTTCTGTCTCAGAATTCAGCAACACGTGGGTCTAAATTTGGATGCTTCACATGTTGCCTGTGTGTCCGTGGAGAGATGTGTTACCTCACCTATTGAATGACAATAATGATGATTGTATCATAAAGCTACTTTTATATGTATTAAGGCAAATACATATAACGTGACAAACACCCTGCCTAGTACAGAGTAAGTATTCAGAGAAAGTCTAATATTAGGAATAAAGAAAATGATGATAATGGGAATGATACTACATTCCCTACACACAGCTGTGGAAGGGGCACTGAGCAGAGGCATGCTTGGAAGTTGGGGCCAGACACTACTCTAAGTTGGTTATGTCTTAAATGCAAAAAATGACTCAGAAATAATCTAACTGGCATTATCTTGATGCACTACTAAAATGCAACATTAGTAGTTGCACTACTAAAAATGTTTATAAAACTAAAGTGCTTGCTTATATGGCAAGAGGAATAGTGGCATGACATATCTAATGATTGGACAGACTAAATGCATCTAAAATTACGTGTGAATTTCCTGAAATTTAGTTTCAGGTTAAGACCAAAGCACCATTAGTTATATAAAATCAGTAACTTGGGGCGCCTGGGTGGCTCAGTCGGTTAAGCGTCTGCCTTCGGCTCAGGTCATGATCCCGGGGTCCTGGGATCGAGCCCCGCATCGGGCTTCCCGCTTGGCGGGGAGCCTGCTTCTCCCTCTCCCGCTTGTGTTCCCTCTCTCTCTCTCTCTCTGTCAATTAAATAAATAAAATCTTTAAAAAAAAAAAAATCAGTAACTTTTTTATAAATGAATGACAACAGCAGCATGGAAGGCTTAATTAGCATAAAGAGGTGAAAGTTACATATAATCCACATTTTTTAGCTATTATAGTTCTATATTTATTACATATTTATATATTTATAAATTCAATATATATTTGTATATTATTTATAAATTATATGTTTATATATTATTTATATGTTATGTATTATATATTTAAACATAATATGTAAGTATATTGAAATTTAATATATTTATAGCTATTTTATGGTGGATAATTAAAGATCAGTAATGTGACAGTAAATTTTAAATTTCTCCCTTCTTCCTTAAGAGAAAAAAAATATTTGGTAGTATTGACAGGAATTTGCAATTTTCATGATGTTTCACTCCTTGGCTTGTATACAGTCTTTATCCCTTACACTAGGCCATACATACATAGGACAATCTAGGTGTTGCTCTTTTGGCCTAATGCTCACCTCTCCTGAAGATGAGTTTCTTTCTTCGTTTTATGTAAAGCTCTAACTTCTGGAATCTTTTATCTAAAAGGATAATGTGGAAATACTGTATATTAATATCTCAGAGGATAATAACTGTATCTAAATTCCACATGTTACTAGACTCATTACTTCTCTTACTTGCTATCCCAGTTTTATGTATTTACCTAGTAGGCTTGCTTTACAAAAAGGGACTGGAAAATATGATATATAGAGACAGAATTAGAATTTTAACTCCCTTTGGTTAAAGAAACAAAGAAATGTTGTTCCAGGAAGCCACCTGAAAGAGTGGCAAGCCAGATAATGAAAGGGGGATGAGATTCAGTTAGTTCAAATTGTTTATTTATTTAGACAGTCAGTCAATATGCATTGAGTAGTCACTGTGTTTCAAATGCTAGGAATACAGAAAGTATTGACTTCATGGAAGAAAGAAAATGAAACAGTGTAATAGGTAAAAATGGACTGAGTGGGAGTGCTTTATTGGGAATAATATAAAAACAAGCACAGGCCTAGAGTCAGAGGTAAACAGACACATATCAGTCAAGGCTCAGCCATTTCCTGAGTATGTATGTTACTCAGGCTCAGTGAACTTCTATTTCCTTGTCAATATAAGAAGGATCACACCAACCTTGCAAAATTGTCATGATATTACGAATATTATGTATATAATGCCTGGTGCATTGAAGGTCTTCAGTAATTGTAATCATTAAAAACCATATAATGAAAGCCACAAAGATCTCTCATGTGGTTGTGTCTCATCCATAATGTCCCTTAGAATTGCTTTCTCAAAGGCCTCATAAACTAAATAAATAGTCAGATATTTATATTTAACTCTTAATTCTCACAGTAAACGATATAATTGTTCCTTAGTCAGGAGTTTTTACTCCCCTAAAAGGGTGAAGAGACGGTGGTGACATGCTCATCAGGTATGTTGGGAAATTACTGATCTCAGTGAACCTGGTTCAAATGCATCACTACCAGCTTGCATTTCAAGGGCCACCTGGCTTATCATCTGCACAACAACAGGCAGTGAGATGTTAAAAGAATCATTTCCATACTTTAATTTTCTGTAAATGAACATTTTTGCATAGTAGTTTTCTATATGAGGAACTTAAACCTAGATTGCAAGGACTCTTAAAATGTGCACTTGCTTAGATGTTGCTTCGTCAGTCTGTTTATTATTAAATTCTGCTGTGTGTATGTAAAACCTCCTCCACTAAATTGTCAAGCCTTTGAGATCAAGGACTCATCTACTTTTTAAAAATATTATGGAAATGTAGCACACAAAGTAAGTGTTGTGTACATAGTAAGGGTCACTTGTTCTGGTTAAATGTAATTATGTTGTATGATGCACTTCAAGAGGCATGTTGTCATTTCACTAGGGATTCATCACAAAAGCTTTGATTTTTCATCTTATAAATAAGAAATCAAAGCTTCAAGATGCAAAATAGCCTGTCCTAAAACCAAATAGAGAAGTTTGAAATAGCTTTTTTCATTATCCCAAAGAACTATTTTGATCTAAAATAAAATATTTCACTATTTCTAGAAGAGCTTGAAAATCAATTTAGCCTTACTGGAGGATGAGTTTTGAAACAATTCTTATGTCATTATGATACTAAATATCAGGATTTTCTAGAGACTTTTATTCAAATGGGTAGTATAAATATTGATTTTGGGTTAGAAAGTATTAGGAACAAATTTTAGAGAAACCTTTTAAAAAATCAGTAATGAAGGTTTATGTGTGCTTATGAATAGGGAAGATGTCCAGACTATAAGCATACCAATTAAAGATAGATACATTTGAAAATGAAATATGCCAAACTACGTGATTAGGCTACATTATTGGCTTACTTAAGAAAATGAATTTGATCATTTTCATAACACAATTACCTAAATCCCATTGGCAAAATAGAACTTCAAAATAAATCAAGATCATAGCTGGTAAAACGTTAGGTGTGGATCTAGAGTAGGAAGATGGTGAGGAAGTGAGGAGGAAAGAGAAAAAGTGGCAAACTCAGAGAACCCTCTTTCAGTAAATCAGAGATCACCTTTTATTTTTTCTTTTGAGACATGATTAATCTCCATTACCTCTTTAAAATTTCAGATGTGTGAGTTTGCAGTGGGTTAGGCATTACTGTGAGAAAATTTTACAAAATGTACATATTTTTCAATTTGCATAGATGTTTTCAAGACACAGGACTGGGACCACTTATCTCATTTCAAATAGGTCACACGACTTTGACTAAAATTAACTGAATATGACATGGCAATAGTATTGAACCAAACTGCTAAAATAATGCAAAAAATTTTGGTGACCTGATTAATAGTTTTGTGTGTCCATACTGCAGTGTTATTCTTTATGAATTGTTAAAATGGAAAATGCATATTTCCTCAAATAAACATTCACTGGTATAAAATTGATATGTTTATTCAAATTTATTAAAATGTTCACTTGTCTCCACCAAGTTATTTAATAAAGTAATGCCCAGTTTAATTAAAATTGTGTATTTATTTGATAAAGAAATGGTGATTTTCATGTTTGTATGTACAAATTTAATCAGTCCCTGCTGTATCCTTGTATATTCTCTATTCCTGTAATAAATGTTATATCAGGCTATATGCTATACAGTAGAAATGGTACAAATGGAGATGAGCTCTTCCTCTAAACTCAGAAGTTTTTATTGTCCTAAAGTGGGATTGTTCTACCCTGAAATTGACAAAATAAGTTGTTTGTCACTTTGGCATGAGTGTCCTTTTTGGCACATCTGCCTCATTCCCACTGTCACAATTTAAAACATTATATATTGCTTATTATGAATAATCTTTGGTTTCACATAATTATGCTATCAGCTTACTAGTAATTTGTGTGTATCATTTAATTATTTTGAAAGACAATATCCTGAATCAGAACTGCATTACCCTTAATTTACCATATTAAAATTAGAACTGTAATATGGCCAAATTAACTTTTATCATAAAATATGAAATAATCACAACCCATGATTAACCTGATATTTTTCACCTAAAAATGATATAAACCTTTGTTACATTAAATACAGAGAAAGTCCAGAAATATAGTTAATGTTTAAGATAACCTTGATGCTCTTACATTTATCTTGTATTTTATATAAAACTCTTTTAAAGTAGAGCACTTAAGATATCTAGCACACAGTATTTAACATGTACATGTTGGATGAAAGAACAAATGGATAAAAAGCAATTGCATGTAAAGCAGGGCCCCGAAAGTTTTCGTAAATTATCCAATTTAATCCTCATAGTGACTCTGACATAAGCAAGGGTACTTTTATTGACTGTCTGCCACATGTGAGGCACTTTAAATATTTAATTTTCCTTAATTTTAATAGCATTATCTTCAAATTTACTCATGAAGAAAGAGATTTGAAAAACTGGGTGATTTGGTAAATGACATCATTATCTTAGTGGTCAAGTGAGTATTGAGGCAAGTTCTAGCTTGCATGACTCAGAAGTCCATCAAAATTTCTTTCCTTATACCATAAACTATATATATACTAAATATATATTTTGAGATTGTTAACTTTAGTAATGGATAGAATTACATGTTATGTATCTGATTTAATAAATATATTTATCTTGTGGCTATATTTTACATTTAAGCAATTGTGAAAATACAAGCTTTAGAGCTTAATAAATATTATCCAATTATGTATAAATTTAATGACAGAAAAGAATATGAAAAACTGCTCATTTTAAAAAGAGAGAAGATGGGGCACCTGAGTGGCTTAGTTGGTTAAGCGTCTGCCTTCACCTCGGGTCATGATCCCAGGGTCCTGGAATGGAGCATCAGGTTTCCTGCTCAGCGGGGAGCCTGCTTCTCCCTCTGCCTGCCGCTCCCCCTGCCTGTGCTCTCTCTGTCTCTGTCAAATAAATAAATAAAATCTTAAAAAAAAAAATAGAAAGAGAGAAGAAACAGAAGACACACATACACACAAAAAAACCTCTGTCCCTTAGTTTTCGAAGATACTTTATCATTCTTCTTGTCAGTCATTTTCTTTATTTTCTTTTTCTTTCTTTCTTTCCCTTTCTTTCTTTCTGTCTTTCTTTCTTTCTTTCTTTCTCTTCCTTTCTTTCTTTCTTCCTTCCTTCCTTTTTTCTTTCTTCCTTTCTTTTTGAGAGAGAAAGAGAGAGAGTGCACATGAGTGGGGGAGGGGAGAAGAGGGCAGAGGGAGAGAAAGAGAATCTTAAGCAGCCCGGAGCCCAACTCAGGGCTCTTTCTCAGGACTCTGAGATCATGATCTGAGCCGTAATCAAGAGTTGGACACTTAACCAACTGAGCCACCCAGGCACCCTGTCACTCATTTTCTGAGGAGGCTGCTTTTATTCTGTAAAATTAGATACTTTCTGAACATACATCAAAAAATCATAACGTCTTTCAAATTTTTATTAAAAAGTATAATTTATTTCACAAATAGGCAAGTTTTATAATAGTTAATTCGTGTGCTCACTTCATCCCTGGGTACTCAGAAAATTTGCAGCTGGAATTATTTATTTCAGCACTTCCCTGTCAATGACCCATTCTTCTCCGGTAATCTAGCATGCAATTCACAAAACCTATAGCCAAAGAATAGGGTGTTTTATGGTCTAAAAGAAAGTGTTCTGTTTCTTGTGTTGTATTTCCAAAATTTAGAGTTCCTTTGCCCAATCATATTATTTTAATTTACTAAATTACTGACAGGTGAAGGAAGACTTCTCCTTTTACCTGATTTTTTTCTTAGAACAAAAAATAGTACAATCCTCCATATTTTTTGTCTTTTGCCAAAAAGTGTAGGCGATTTCACATGATCTTCTTTCCAAATCAGTTGGCGATCCTATCATAGAAAAGAGACATAAAATACTGACTGAATGGAACAGCAACTCAAAGGCCAGGAGGTTTCAATTCTAAAAGAGTGTTAGTGTCAAGATATGTGACTGCAGACGTAGCAGCGTGTGATGAGAGGGGACTTGAGTTCAAAAGTCAGGTAATCTTGTGAAGGAAAAGTTTCCAAAGAACATTCTAGAGAAGAGGCAATGGTTTTTATTTCAGGGAAGTTGAACTGACTTAAAAAGCGAGATTAAAAATTCTCTTACAGAAAGGGGGAGATCCTAAAGGTGAAAACTATTTCATTGAATAAGCTGATATGATTTATATGTTTAGTAACCCAAAGGATCATTTGTAAAGTCTCATGCTAAGCACATTTGCCATCAATTTAAAATCTACATTGTAACTGGGAAGGAAGATGGCCCCAAAGGGAGGTGGGGGAATGTGAAAACAGCCCCTATCATTGATATAACTACTCTGACAATGCTCTAAATGTCTAACAACACTTTAAAAATTCCATGTATGTTTATTATTTTTGCCATATGGTTCTATGGTTCTGAAACATTTGAGTTTCCAGCAGTTCAATGCATAAACAGGCTAGTTAGAAGTAATAAAGATATGCATTTCTGTAATCCTCACAGTAAAATGTAGCCTAAACTCAACATGATAGGTTTAAACTCTAGGACTCAGATTTTAGATGAGGTATTGTTAGCTGCTTCTTCACACGAACTTCATGCCATTCTTTTCAAGAGATAATCTAGAGGAAACACAAAGCCTAAAATGTTTCTGCATTTCGTGACGCTTGATAGCAAGGCCTAACTTTGAATATGTCATATAAAAACTATGTATTATTCAAGTGTATTTGATTATCTTGAAATGCCTCATGCAACAGTCTTAAGATCACTAAACTCTAACCATACCATCACTACTGTAATTTGATCTCAATTGGACTCTTCGTAACTAGATTCAAAGTATTTCCCTTAGCCCTGCACTTAACCATCAAATTGACTGTGTGAATTCCCTGCTCAAAGAACTTCAATGGCTCCCCACTGCCTACTCAATGACAGAAATTCCTTAGTCAGGCATTCAAGTCCCTTTGCAATCCACCAGTTTCCTGTGTTTTCTATGAGTGCAAGCTAAATTATCTTCTATGAGTACAAACTAAATTATCCTGTTTCTTGTCCATCATGCATCATTTCTGTTTCAACATAATTTAAAATACTTCCTCTGACTGTATAAGTAATACACATTTATTGTAGATCAGGAAAATATAGAAAAGGAAGAAAAAAAAAGGAAAGCACTTGTTCTGCTGCTTGAGGAAAATCAATATTAATTGCTAATATTGTTAGCAAGTTTGAAATTATATTGAATTTAGAGGTTTGCAATACTTCTCTTAAGTAGTTGCCTTTTTCTAAAATTTTATAATATATACATTTTTGTGAGCATCTCCAATATACTTGTAAATAAATTCTTGAAAGTGGGATCACTGAATTATAAGGTAAGAAGATTGGAAAGCTTTTCAATTTTTATCAATACCCTTGTTGCAAAGCAGGCACAGTGATTATCCTCCCAAAAGGCAAGGGTGTGGTGTTCATTTCCCCAACCCTCCTCACACAGGTGTTGGTATTTAATATTTTAAACTTATGAGTATTTTTTCATGGATGTCATTTTCCCAGTACTATTATTATATTTTTATTGATTTTAAAGATCCCAATATATGTATAACACTGTCATATTGTGACATTTCCCCCAGTTTTTTACTTAAATTTTGCTACATTTTAAAACATTTAAAAATATTTGTTCAGTGGAGCTATCTTTTTTCTTTTATGGTTGTTTCCTTTGCCATAATGGTTAGAAAATATTTTAGGTAAATCCTTATCTATATTTTTATGTATGTATTTTAGTAAGTATCAAAGTGTTATTGCCCTGCTCTATAGGGGCCTTGTTTTGGTATGTGATGAGAGGTAGAAATACAACATTGTCTTTCAAACAAATTCATCCATTGCCCAGTTACTACGTATTTAATAAACTAATGGTTTTCATTGTCAATTTAATTATGAACTAAATTCATGTATATACTAATCTGTTTCTTTTATTTATGTTTTTCACTTTCATCTGGCAAGTATTATTTCAGTAGTACAGTGGGTTTATAATAAGTTTTGTATCCAGTAGTTCAAATCTAATCATTATTTCTTTGCATTTCTCCCCATGGGAAGTAAAGCTTGAATGTGCTTTTTGTTTACTTTGAGAGGTATGAAGGATAAATAAAAATGGTAATTTGGTTATTAAGTAGTTTTAGGTTTTTTTTTAATAGTGTTTCATTTTTTGGACCTTTGAGTTCTGTTGTTTTATATGTAAAAATGCAGATGTTAGGGAACACTGTTGGCAATACAAGTATTTTTGAATGCCAGTGTTTTATATCTGTGTATCACTCCATGTTCAGAATACATTCAGTTGTAGGTGTAATTTTACTAACTTACAGATGAGATTATTGATGCTCCAAACAATCTCAAGATTGCAATATCCAAAGAAATTCATGAAGGAGCCCTTGTTTTGCCTGTGTACAAAGTCTGTCATTACTCTGGTTCACAAACAGCTAAGGATCATGGGACCTGAAGTCCAATTCTAGCAGTTTCACTACGGCACCGGTGCAGAGTCCCTTATGTCCTTCACATCTGGTACATTTTAATTGAAGCTCTGGAAGACTTACAATTGTTTGATCTTTTAATATAGGAGGATGACTTTTGAAAAAAGGACCTCTCTGCCCTTTTATGATGGAGAAGTCTTATTAAAAGGGACATAAATATTATGGCTACTACAGAAAGAAACATTCTCACATAGACTCAGTATTGGGACTGAGATATTATGGAGATTTAGAAATTTGTGATTATTTAACAGCAGTGGTATTCCATTGAGGCATTCCAATCCATTCTATAACAAGCATTGGTATTCCTTCTTTTTAACAGTCTTGGTTATCCACTGTTTGCTTTTATTCTTTTATTACTTTTTTTTTTCCTTCACTGTCACTCATTGATGTTTACCTCAAAAGAAGACTTGTGTCATAGCTGAAAATAGTGTAACATAAACCTAGACTTAAAAATCAATAGATTATTCTCTCTGGGGTTAAAATGCTCGTTGAGTGATACACACAAAAATATTATTTGGGTTATGTACATCAATATAAAAAACAAAAATTCCTTACTGTATTTTGGAGTTACATTATTTTACATTGACCGATATTTTCAATTTTGTGGATACACTTATAGGGATGTGTGTATAAATATATATGTTATACACATATGTACATGAGTGTATATACATGTATGCATGTGTATATAAACACATGTATTTAGAGGATGCTAAATGGGTGACGCAAATTTATATCCTACTTCATTGGTAACCTTTTTATTTTCTTTCTTTTTCTAAGATTTTATTTATTTATTTGAGAGAGAGACAGAGATAGACACACAGCATGAGCAGGGGGAGGACAGAGGGGGTTAGGAGAAACAGACCTCGCCCCTGAGCAGGGAGCCCAACTCAAGACTCGATCCCAGGACCCTGAGATCATGACCTGAGTTGAAGTCAGACACTTAACTGACTGAGCCACCCAGGCACCCCTGTTTTTTAAAAATTTCTTAAAGAAACCGTATTTTTTTAAAAGAAATTGCTTTTACATTGGATTTTAAAATAAAAGCTGAAATGCAAAATCCCAGAGTGTTTTCTATTCACACATAAAATATACTCCTTTTACTTCTTTTTCCCAGCTATACAGAAGCTGATTCAGTGAGTGATGATTAAGTGGCAGTATACATCACAATTACAGTTTTTGATCTTGTTTCTAACCAGATTGCATTTAAAGCATTTCCTTTCTGAAAGCATGAATGAAAAAGTAGGAGTTAGTGTTTCATATTGTGTTTTACATGAAAAACTTCCACTGGTGGGCGGCAGTGGCATGAGACAAGGGTAAGGAATAGCATTGCTCTGGGGAGCTGACAAGACACTTGGTATCAATGGTTCTGCCTTCTACAGATAGTCAGTACTTTTCCAGTCTGATGGGCGTGGTTAGGCACCTGCTGACACCCTGCAGGAGTAACTCAGAGATTCTGTTCAGGAGGTACTCTGTACTCTAGAGAAATGTATTCATTCTTTGAGTGATTATGTTACTTTCTCAAAGTTTTCTCTCTTAGCTCTCTTTCTGTACTTTTTATTGTGATACTTCTTTAGAGGACCTTTTCTATAGATATCCCATAATCAGCCTGAAGTACAGATGTTCAACCTCAGCTAAACAGGTTGAGAATGAATACATTATTTAGAGCCATTTGTAAGCAACCAGGCAAAGAAGGAAATTCTCAAAGTATTTGCTGAGAAAAAAGAAATTAAACAAATTTTGTAGTACTACCTCCCCACCCCCCAAAAAAGGAGACAGTAAGGAAATGAGTGAGAAAAAACTGTGATAAATATCTCTGAGGAAGAAAGAGGCAACTTTCTGAAAGAATTTTTGATAAAGCTGAGCTAAGATAGAAACTGCAGTGATTACTTTTTTGGTACTTATATCTGTAGTTTCTTAGTATTAATTCTTAAAATAAATTAATAGTATTCCTTAAGTGTACACATGTGATTCAAGAAAGAAATATTTCCTGTATTTCAGCAGGCTTTACTTTAATAAAGATAGTATGAATCAAGATAGAAATATTTCTGTGGGTTGTGCTTGATGTATACATTTAAGGGTAAGTTATTTTGTGCTCTCCAATTATTTTTGCATTTTAATTAAACTAAATAATACATATAAAACAGTCCTTGGTACATACTGAGCACTCAGTAAATTAGCTCATTATTATTTTTATTATTACTAAGGGTATATTATTTCTTGATAGTATAATGAGGATCAAAAGAAGCCAATAAAGTTATAATTTAATTAATTAATATGTTACAGGTTAGCTGACCTAAAATGCATTAGTGACTTCAGCAACGTCAAATTCTTTAGGGACTGTGAAGAGGGAGCATTAATGAAGATGTCAACCACTTCAGAGGCAAGGGCAAAAAGCCACAGACTTAGTGACATATCTACTCTAATGTTTTCTTTTATTTTCTTTTAAATGTAGTTCAATGATTTAAAATCACTAGGAAGAGTGTGTTTGAACTTCTAGAGATGTGTAATAGATGTTATACAGTGCCATGGAGCACAGGGACCCATTATTATATTTCATTGTCTCTTTTATTACCTGAGGGTAAGTGCAGGCAATAGAACAAGGTGTCAAACTTACTTTTAACCTTTGCTAGAGGAAGAAGTTAGATGAAGGGTTGAAAGGTATTTCTAAGTTATTATCCTTAGAGACACCTCACTCGCTGTCCCTTTGCAGCTACTGAGCATGAATGTTATCCAGTCTGTATGTCAGCCCCTCATATCAAGTTCTACTTAGTCCTGTTGTGTTCTCCACGGGGCCATTCACCCGAGTGCCTCTGCTTCATCTAATGCATTGTAGATGAGTTAGCTTTTCCCACTGTGCAGTCTAGTTGGATGAATTGTACTTAACAACATAATAAACTCCCTTTCTGAATATGTAGAAAAAGTTACTTTTTTTTTTTTACATCATTTCATTTAGGACATTCTGGATTAAATGTCAAATTTACTGGCTGTAGTACATTCCCGTAAGTTAGACGTATGTATCTATATATGGTGAGATTATAAAAAGTTAGTATTGGAAGTCATTGATATTTACCCAGTTATCTTAACTTTTACAAATTTAACAACAGATTCTTAAAAGCCCATTGACTTTTGACTTAAATGGATGGTTTCATGTGGGCCACATTAGTTATTGGACATGCATTATACATAAAAGGATGCAGAGAATATGGTCATTTAGATATGTCAAGCCAGACCTAGCCAGTGAATTCTCAGGTAATCTTTTCTATGACCAAAAAAGGGAAAACTAGAGCATCAGGCTAAAGTTCTAAAAAGTCTGACTGATGGCAACTACCATATTCACAGCATTTCTAGGTTTATGCAAGTTGATTCTAACCTTTGACAACTTTGTTGTTTAGTTGACTTGCAGGATTAGAGTGAGAGAAAAATGATGATATGAATCCACAGATTTTAATGTAAAATTCTAGACTCAGAGGGCCCAACTTCAGATCATTGTTTGCAAAGGATTAAAAGGCGTGACACACTGAGGGCAAATGCTTTGTGATTTATCCAAAATATACCTCATTTCTAGAAAAAACTGGAATGAGTCTACTCACCATCACCCACTTTCTAGTTAGGAATCAGTTTTCCTGTTGCTGTTTTATTGCTATTTTATTTTTGGCATTTTAACTTTATTATTTATATGGGTTTATGCATACTTTAACCAACCTTTCTTATAACCCAGCAATAATAAATCTACTTCATCAAGTAAGAGCAGGTTGTGGGAATACAAATTTTCTCTCTCGTTTGTATTACTCTTTTAAAATTCACTTTTTTCTAATACTTTTGGCATAAGGTAGCTATGCAAACTATAAAGCTTAAAGAAAATTTAAAGAAATTTAATCAGAAACGGGATTTAGACAAAGAATTTAAAAATAATTGTGCATAACAAAATGCATTGTTTATAATCAGAAGATATAAGGAAAAAAGTCATATTTAGGAGACTTTGAAAAAGCCCATCTTTAATAAAATAATACCTAGATTTTTTTATTTCACTTAATTTTAATAGGCATTTCCCCTAAGCATTTAAACATTCTGTAAAACTATATTATTCCTAGATATATAGAATTACAGAGCTGGGCAGTGTTTCAGAGATCACTTAGTCCCGTTACTTAACAGATTTGAATGCTTACAGAATGTGATGATTTAGAGATGATATAAGTATTGTGACATTCTGCAAAGTTAGTATTTATGTATTGCATACTATTCTATAGCTCTATTTGTTTGGCGTTTTTTTTAGTCATTTGTTCCTCCTGCGTCTTTTGTTGTTCTTGTTGTTGCTACTATCCATGTTGTTCTTAATCTTGCCAATAATACTATTTGTAGTTTTTCAGTGATATTCTTCATGATCAGAAATTGTCATGTGAGTGTTTTGTGTGTATGTGATTGTGTGTGTGTTTAATCCAATATGCAAGAGTGGTTTTTGAACTGCTTTACCTTCTGCGATGTTTTTAAAAATATTTTTTATTCATAAATGTGGATAACACTTAATTTCACAAGGATGTTGTCTGGAGTAGCTAATTATAAGCTACTTAGCACATTTATAATAAGTAATCTGAAGTCCTTATCTGATAATGTTTCCCCACAACAGTGAACTGTTTAGCTCTCAATTGGTTGTGTTCCTAGTTTTTATCACTTCTGGGTGTGTAGTTTTTCTTTGTACCAAGAATGTATAAATGCTTTTTAACCCCACAAATTTGCTTTACTGAGGGTTCCAGGATACTAAAATAAAACAATTTTTTTTTCCTTTACCGGAAAGAGTAACTATAGATCAAATGATTATGAGAGCAGAAAATTCACTTAATGGAAGATTGTAACAACTTTTTACAAAACTCCTGTCCTAAAAGGCCCAATTACTATTATAGTTATAATGAATCCCCTTTTTTTCTAATAATAAAGAGCTTAGCAATTAAACTACTTTTTATATAAAAAATCCTATTGCTTTACTTTGCATTATATTTGATAGATTTATTTTCAAATTGATTGGTTCCTAAGAATAGAGATCATTTATTTTGTAATGAAGGTAAAATTCTTAAATTAAAAAACGAGAAATTAACAGGATAACTTGATGTTAAACCTGCAGTTATATTTTGAAAATATTTCAATTACAAACTTTGTAAAATATTTTTAAACTATGCCAGTCACACATTTGATAATGAAAACAAGGTATAGGAAAATGATCATTTTAATTTTACATGGTTTTTAAAAACAGACTTTATTTTTTAGGTTGATTTTTTAGGTTCACAGCAAAACTGAACAGAAAGTATGGAGTTCCCATATAACCCCCATTTCCACACATGCAGAGCCGCCCTAGTCCTACCCTGCACCAGTTTTACATACTTGTTTTTACATTTACTATGAAAAGAGAAAGAAAACAGAGATGGATAAATAATGCAGCAGCACAAAACCCACAGCACTTCTATGTCAAATATGGTTGTTCTATCATATACTGTGGTTATCTTCAGCCAGGAGAGTGATCGTGTTCCTTGAGTTGCGGAGGATTCTTGTGCTATTGCTGAGAACTATATCCATCCAGGGGAAAACTATCTACAGAAAAGTAAATTTAGTCTTTATACCTCTCAGTTGGTACAATGAAAATATATTCTACGGAGACAAGATTTAAATAAAATGAATAATTTTTGAAAAAAAAAACTCTTCTGAGTCTAGGAAATTAGAAAGTTTTTCAAATGAATTGGTTGAATTTTATGGGTTATGGCTTTGTTGTGGTACTGTATGATAATCTAGTTAAAACAGTGACAGCAATACTATCAACTGATAAGGAAAATGGAATATAGGAAACATTCCCCCAAACACACATACACACATATACACATATACCATTTATCGTGTTTTGCCTCCTTATTAATGGCTCCCCAATGTAGATATTAAGTAAATGTTTTCCCCAAAATAGGTTAAAACCTGTTTAGTTTCTTAAGAAAAATTTATTCTCTGTCAAATATTAACTGTATTTCAGCAAAAAGAAAACATTGACTATTACGTGCTAGCTTATCTTTACCAAGATAATGTGCATAATTCTAAAAGTTAGCATTCTTTTCCTTACTTGGCCTGAGTAGAGCCTCAGCTTTGGCATAAGAGAATCAGATTTGCCTTTTAGTAAAAGGTATTCAGTTTCTATTTAATTGTGGCTTTTTTGTGAGGATAAGGTTTCCAACCGCAGTTATTTGGACCAGGTGTTGTTATATAGCAAACCCAACAGTTCTTGATAAATAGAGTATTGTCTGAGATCTTGTTTTAGATTCATTTAGCCAGGGAAAGGAACAAATAATTCCTTTGGTAAGAAAGACTCAATAGGTGACAAGTACTATGATAGGTACTTTATATACATTATCTAATTTAATCTTCACAACAAGGAGTCCATTAAAGTGAATGGAAGAGCAGAAAGCTAATAATGCTTCTAAAGTCACATAACTATGAATGACAAAGATAGAATTTAGTAAAATGTATTGCCCTGATGACTAATGTGATAATGTTTAGTTCTAGTCAAATATGCATCCTCTCTTCTGTATTAACAGAGGCTGCCATCCTGAGCTGTGTTTTCTCACATTATTTTTCTTTAGTCTAACTTAACCACATGTGTATATGGACTGACCTTGAGGATCTTCAATATATTACCTTTTGTTTTAAAAAAAGAACATTTAAAACCTTTTCTGAATTTGGCAATAATTTGAAATAATCCACGACTTTGAAGTAATAACCAAGAAACACCTTGGGTCCAAGTCCAAACTATAATCATTCATATGCAATCCAAGTGAATTCTATACCACAGCATACAGAGTTTTTACAGAAACTCTGAAGTACTTAGACACAGCTATATTCCATGCTGTCTGAGTAACTGGAATGCAAGTAACACTCGACTGAGTCACACACAAGCCAAAGACTAATGCTTACTTCTGTGTTTTTCATGCTTCAGTGAAGGTGGTAAAAATGAACAAAACAATTTGAAAGAATATTTGTCTTTTGAAAAAAAAATCCTGTCAAGATTTTAAATCAAAATATATGTCATAAGGAGGGCCAAATGTTTCATAGTTTTCCCATCAGCTGAGGGAGACAACTTGACTTTCAACTAAGGGTTGCTTTTTGGTTCTTAAAGTATTATTTACTGATTTTAGTCTGAGGTTTTGGCCAAATTCTGTGCTGGGAAGACAAATTGATAAGACATTTGAAGGGAGGGGTGCCTGGGTGTCTCAGTTAGTTAAGTGTCTTCAACTCAGGTCATGATTGCAGGGTCCTGAGATTGAGCTGCACATCTGGTTCCTGGTTCAGTGGGGAGTCTGCTTCTCCCTCTGTACCTTCCCCCTGGCCCCCATTCATACTCTCTCTCAAATAAAAAAATCTTAAAAAAAAGACACCTGAAGAGAATGGACCACTTTTAGTTGGAAGGCAGCAATGGTAAATGGTTGTATTTCCCCAAGAAGGAAATTCAGAAAATTCATAAGATTTGGAAATTGTATAGAAGAGATTCATGAATCAAAGTACCAGCTTGACATTATTTTTTAAAAAACAGAGGGAGGGGGAGAGAGAGAGAGAGAGAGAGAGAGAGAGAGAGAGAGAGAGATTTATGCCTGTTTTATTAAGTATGTTTATGCAGGCAAAAAACCAAGCAGGAACATCTGAGGTCTTTTTTGTAGGCAACACAGCAATGCCAGACATAGGTTGTATCTTGGTATTCTTAGGTCACTTTGTCACCTTATCACTTTGGGCAAGCTTATTTAATCTTATTTCCATCACCTATAAAATAAAGAAACACAGAATAGGAATCAGGGTTAAATGCTACAAAATATCTAGAGCATGAAACACATTGAATGCCTTCCATAAATGTCAGTTTTATTCTTTCCTCCCCGTATTAACCTTGACCACTAGCCTAGGGGTGGAAATGATGACACCAAAAAGAAGGGTTTTGTAAAATTTGCTAGGTTACAGGAGTGGGAAATTGAAAAATAAGAAGTACATAGAATGATTGAAATGCTTTTTCACCAAGAGTTCTCACTAGTTCATGATTTGAATTCATGCCCATCACTGCTATAGATATTACTTAGGAATTATATTGTAATGTCATCTAATGGCCAACAGCCCATTCATAAGTCCCATTGTCTGTAACTGTAGCCACCTTACAGGACAGTATTGATTGCAGGAGCTGGAATCACTGCAAATCAGCTGTATTGAAATAGGTGAATTAGTCTCCTCATGAGAAAAAAAGAAGCAAGGATGATTTTCAGAGAAATGATTAGGATACCTGTATCTGAAGTGTTATTCTGAGGTATTTTTGTTTTGGTTCAGAGCCCTAAGATTATAGTTGATACCTTTGCTCTTTTATTTTTTTAAAGAATTTATTTATTTGTCAGAGAGAGAGAGAGAGAGAGAGAGAGAGCCAGCGCACAAGCCGGGGGAGGGGTAGAGGGACAGGGAGAAGCAGACGCCCCCGCTGAGCAGGGAGCCCAACTCTGGGCTCAATTCCAGGACCCTGGGATCATGACTTGAGCTGAAGGCAGAAGTTTAACCGACTGAGCCACCCAGGCATCCCTATTTTTGCTCTTTTAAAGACAAATTAATCAAATCTTATTTTTCACTAATAAACTAAACTTCTCTAATAGCTACTTCTTTGGGTTTCAAATGGGAACAAGTTCTCTTTGAGGGGTCAAACATGCCTAGCTCAGATCTTATTAGTGTGTTACTGAATTGCATAATTACTTATTTTGAAGTTACTATAGATATTATCCCCCCTTACCTAGTGGTCTAGTAATCTACATCACTAAATAACCGAAATTCTAGTCAGTAAGTGAATTGAATAGCTGGTTGGGCCTCAGAAACGCTGAAGCCAATATGAGAAACTCATTCACATTGCCCATGTTATTATTTTTCTGTAAGAAACTTAATGGTGTTATAAAACTGAACATTATAGTTGGAGAGTAAAAGCTCTGGCTCTTCTGATATTTCTCATTGTGCTTTTTATGGGAAATAAAATGAAATAACATAGGGGTGAAATCATGTGGTTTAGTGCTGTTGAGATGACAACTTTAGCAAACAAGGTATGCTACCATCAAGGAGGGCTGGAGAGGCATTAGGCATTATAACTGTCTCTTCAGTTGGGGGAATAAACTATGTGGAAAGAGTTATGGGGTGGAAGTAGTTCAAATCTCTGTGGGCCCTTAAATATGAGGTTTTTGCTTTTATCCCTTAGGTTTTTGCCTGGATTCTAATAGCTAAACATACATCCAGGTATATTGTTATTGAGTCACTTTCTTTACAATTCGGTATAGGTTTATTGAAGAAATTAATAATAAGCCATGTTATTAACGTTTTGACTTGGCTACAGATTGAGTACTATAAATCCATAGAGTATAAAGTGAAATACCTAAAATAAAAATCTGCCAGTAAAGACTGGGATCACTTTCCATGTATGTTTCATAAGTTAGATATAGATCTTTGATGTGAATATTAAGAAATAGAAAATAAGAACCATCCAAGTAAGTAGACAAAGGGTTTTTTGTTACCTTAAAAATAAGATCAGGATGAAAATAAGTTTACTTAAAATTGGTAATTCCAGCATAGAACCTCTGGAACTGTTTTTGACATATGTCCAAAATCTTAAATCTTGTTTCTGTGTTTTAGATTTAAGTAAAACATATTCCCTTAAAGGATTACATTATACCTCAGAAAATAATTAGAAAACAATTTGAAAGAACATGAAACTCAATAACCAATAAATAATACTTAAAGCCATTTTATTGGGAATGAAAGTACATGATTATTTTTATTTATCATGAGTCACTAGTTAATTGATACTCTAAGTGATATCGGGAAAAAAAATGATAAGGTGTCTCTGACATACCTGAGAGGCAATATTGACAGCAAATGTCCACTACAATTTGAACCATGCCAGAGAGTTAAATAGCCTACTGATTTTTACATACGTTTTGTAAGTTTAATGTTTATATGAGTATTAGTATCTTCATTATGCAAATGAGGCAGCTAATAAAGGGTAGAGCAGGATCAGCTGTGTGTGATGTCAAAGGCAATGATCTGACAGCAACAATATACTGTGTCCTTGTAGGAGATACTGAAGGCACAATTGTATTGGTTGTAAAAGTAAAGAAAGGATGTTTGAGTGCCCGTCTATAACTGATATAAGATTTCTAATATGCAGAAAAGATAACCACGGTGTAATGAACAGCAGTGGCATTTTGATTCACAACCCCTGAATTCAGAATGATTTCCCTTTAGTCTATGAGCCTCGGTTTTCTCATCGGTAAAGAGAAGTATTCATATCACCTTCTGGTTGATCCATGATAATCATATAAGATGTTGTATGTGTTTTGTCAATTACAGAGCACATACAGATGTTGATTTCTTATTATCATAACTATTAATTACCCTAGCAAGGCGGAAATCAGGAAGCAATTTTAAAAAGTGCTCCAACCTTGCTGTCTAAACTCGAGCCTAGAGTTGTTCTATTTATGAAATTGTTTCTTAGGATAATTGAAATGTAGAACATTTGTCTCTAATAATCTGATTAATGTTGGAAGATTAAACATATGACAGACTAAAGTGAATATGAACAAATTCCAAGGTTGTGGCTGCCATCAAAGATTCTTGGGCATGTAAGCTAAAATCTGTATGTACCCGTAAGAGAACGACACTGACAGCAAGTTGTACAAGTCATGGCAATCCTCATATTCAACAAAACATGATAATATTTGTAGTTGGAGTTTTATAAATTTTAGCTTTTGTAATTTCGAACAGTGTAGATTTAAATTGGCAAAATCTATACCATATTAGCTTCATCTCTTGCATTTTTCATGAGGGTTTTTGTGTAGATAAGACATAGATTTTGTTTTGAATTTCAGTTTTATGTACTTTTATAATATTTAAGTCATTTAAATAAAGAACATATGTGATTTTAAATTTCATTGCACCAAAGGGATGTAGAATTTATTTAAATTAATACTTGAGTTCAAAGATGTTATGAATTTACAAATTCATTGGAGGAGGAACAAAGTGAAACACTGTAGGAAGCAAAGGAGAAAGAAGTTGAAACTGAGTCATTTTATAACCACTGCCACATATAACATCAAGGATTGAGGAAAAGTACAATTAAGTTCTAAAAATGATAACACACTTTTAGATCTACAGTCTCTCTAATGTTCAAGAAAAATAATTTCAGAGATTATAGAATTACTTTATGTGAACACTGGTTCTACCAGCTCCTAGCTGTGTGACCTAGACCAAGTGATTTAACCTACCTATATTTCCATTTTTTCATCTATAAAATAGTACTTGTATCAGGTTATTCATAAGAGTTAACAAATGTGAGCATCTAAAATGTGACTGATTCAAGTCTTTTGTGATTGGAACATACACTCGACGTAATAGCATATGTTCTTTTTCTCATATTTCTTTCAAGTTTAACAATTTTCCTTCATTTTTCTTCTTCAGCATTTCAGAACTTCATTGTAATTTTATACAACCTTTGCTTTTATAGCTGGTAACGCTTAGTATAGTTAATACTATTTTTTCTCTTAAAGTTGCACAACATTCTTTATTCACCCTCTAGTGAATCTATAAATTCCTAACCTTTAAAATGCCTGCCACGTGGTAAGCACACGGTGAGTACCAAATAAGAAACAAATAGCATCATTATTTTTAAGTTCAGTGAAAGATTATGCCTTCTGATGGATGTTTAATCCAAGTGTTTACAGTCAAGAAACATGTATTCAATAATGAAATTTTACAGTAGTGCCCCAAATTCCTCCTATTTAAAGTGTTGATGAGGACCAGCAACATAAGCATTCCTTGAAAGCATGTTAGAAATGGAGACTATCAGGTCCCGCTTCAGAAGTAATGAATCAGATGTATTTTTACAAGTTCCCCCAGATAATTCAAATAAATATTAAAATTTGAGAAAGACTGCCCTAAAATATTCTTGTCCAACATTAGTCATCATTTAATCTACCCTTTCAACAGATACTTAGCAAGAACCTATTTTGGTTTCTTCAAATTTTTCTATTCTAATCATTTGAGGTGATGGTCAATGCAAAGCGGGCAAAGGTTGATTTGGAATGACCACACTAAGACCTCTGCAGACTAATTAACATCTTGGCTTGAGCTAGGGGAGAGGTCACAGAAGGAATTTAGAAAAATAAGGACAATCTTGTGAATTTGGGATGCTAGTAAATTGATCCATGACAGGTGTGACTGATTGTACTTACAGGTACACTAAAAGCTCCAGGAACAAACTGGGTAAAGAAGTGACACCAAGTATGGACTTGGTACTTTTTGACCCACTTGAAAAGGGACCAAAAAATAATGTTAAAATGCAGGTAAATGTGGGGGAGAATATTCATGTTCTAGAGGACTCATTATTTGACCAAAGAGGTTCTTTATAAAAGTAGCTTCCCTTGTGTATTTAGAATAATTTCATTTGTAACATGTGACTAAATAATTCTATTTCAGGAGTTAGTTATTTGTTACAGTATGACTTTTTATAAAAGGAAATTACATAATTTTCACAAAACTATATTGATTGAAGGCAGAATGCAAATTTGCTTAGCCTTCATATATATTCATGACCTAGTGCATTACACGGATATGGTGTATGTTCAGAAAAAATTTGTTCAATAAAAATTTATTGAATGGAACTTGACTGAAGCCTTTGGATTCATTCACCAGAGACATTAAGTTCTTCAGATAAATTACTGTGATCTCATCATTGAAGAAAGGACAATTGAGGGTTTGTAAATAAATAGCAAACTTAGAAAAAAACAAATAAAAATATAATTTATATAAATAAGCAATTATATTTCTGTACTTGTATATAATTAAAGTGAAAGAAGACAAGTGATATTTGAATCTCTAATTATACATCCTCCACACACACTGTTCCTTCTTGTTGTTATAATATTCTGCCTCTGAGTGTGGAATTGGATATTAGAAAATAGTGCAGACAGTATTAATGATTTTTACTCTTCCTTCTTTTGGCATATATAGTCTAAAACAACCTTAAAACTTTCTTAGGTGAAAAAAATTTGAATGAAGGCAATGAATACACAAAAGAAGGCAGAATGTGTCTGTTTTATATAGAGTAAATTCTGTCATCTTTCTAGTTATGTTGTCTAATTTTATAGCTACCATTCTTCTTCCATGCCACAAATTAAATATGATTCTGGGGCATCTGGCTGGCTCAGTCCATATAGAGCATGTGACCCTTGAACTTGGGGTTGTAAATTCAAGCCCCACGTTGGGTGTAGAGATTATTTAAACATAAAATCTTTTAAAAAATTAAATATGATTCTATTATTAATATTAGAAATACTTGAAATATTAATTCAAATGTCAGAGACTTCCATGACAATCATTGAGTTCCTTATAGCGTTCTTTTCATTGGAATATAGCTAGAGTTGTGTTTCTAAGCTGCTCAGTAATATTTTTTAAACATATGTTTGATAAAGAAACCAGTCTCACAGAATTCAGAATGCCCTGTTCTCAACTCAAGCACTCTGAACCCTAATATTGTGTATATTTCAAATTATTAAACACTTCGTTTTCTGCTGGATGAAGTGACAATTATACTCTCATGCCAAGTCTTCTTAAGACCTCCTAGGACACAGCAATAACTCTCCATTTTTAGGGGAGAACAATTGGCCAGTCTGTCAAAAGTTTAAACATTATTAGTTGAAAACATAAATAGATGAATAAATGAATAGACATTATTAGTTGAGATACTTAGCTCATCATCAGGGTTTTCTTATGACTTTTGTCAAAATTCTAAGCCATTTTATATCAGCCTTATAAGGAAAAATCAGGAAGAAGATATAAAAGAAAAACAAAACAAAACCTTGTTTTATCACTACTGAATTGTCCATGAAAGTTGAATCACTAGGACATAGTTAGTAGATGCTTGATAAAATTTGGTGAATGAATGGATGGCCTGCAGACTAATCTTGATACAGGATATTATCTGAATTTGTTTGCATACCCATTTCTAGAAGCTGGGTAAAACTGAACTGCAGTCTAAAATGATTTGAGATCCAAGAAACATGAGTTAATACAGCATATTAAATAACACTATGACCTCATCCACAGAACTAGAGATAAATGTCACATCAAGTCATTCAAGCAGAAATTCTTGTTCTTTAGGCAGTAACTCTAGGAGGAAAAAAAAAAAAATGATGAAATAGACCAAATCCCCTATCTTTCACATTGCAGAGTAGCTGCAATTCCTAATAGTGAGGCTCAGCAGCTTTTGGGCTGATCAGGCTATTTTGGTGCTATATCAAGAGAAAATTTTGACAGTCTTGGCTCGCAATTTAACCTCATTCAGAACTGTTACAATCTGGTGGGGGAATATCCACGGAATACTAACCATCTATCTTGTTTTAAAACCAGCCATTCTCTCATAAATAATAGCTGTATTTCATGCATGATCCTCTTTTTGTTCTGTTGCTGCAGAGGCAGCCAACTAAGCAACAGAGAAAGCAAAAGTAAACTAACATATTCCCAGTTCTCTTGGCATCACTGATGAAAATGTCTATGATGCTTAGGATGATCCAAAAGACATCAGAAGAAAAATCGTGTTGGCTTGTGTTGTATAAGTAAAGTGTGTGTAACAGGAGGACGGAGCATGGACAGCCAATGTTTGCCAATTGAGAACAAAGCTTGGAGGGAGAATGTGTTATGGTGCCACAGCGTGCTACAGTTCACAGAGACTAAGAGATGAGCACTGAAAATATTTTTAACACTCAGAACTTGCATTTACCATTTATATTCTAGTAATGGTTGAATTACTTACTATATTAAAATTTATTTCTTAAGGAAGATTAGAAAGCATAAACCTTTCTCTCTGTAGATTAGAATAAAATGGGGTTTTCAACATATTTGTAAAATTGGTACTAAGAAGATTTATTCCTATATCCTTTAATCTTTGCTTTCATGGAGCATATCAACCACTTTTTTAAGGCCTACAACTAAGAATCCTAGTGGAGGGTTTTAGCACAGGGACTAGTAAAGCCCCTTCTTTGAAATACAGGCAGTCCTGGTGTTACACACTGGGGAAGGACCTTAAAAAAGACCGTTAGCTGAGGTTCTGCAAACAGATCTTAATAACTGATGGGAAAAATACAATTGTTCTGTCACTTTTTTCCCCAAACACTGAAAACTCTTTTCCTGATGGCTATACAGGTATAGGGAAATAAGCAAATGGTAAAACTACTATTTATTAGTACACTGAAATTTGAAACCTCAGAAACATTGAGGATTAAAGTATTTTGTTTCTTTGTGAAACAAAACAAAACAAAAACAAAAACTTACCAAGAGTAATTTAAAGAGTGCTTACCTTTTTCATCTCATCATAGAATTTGAGTAGTATCTTTTCTTTCTTTTTTTTTTTTAAGATTTTATTTATTTATTTGAGAGAGAGAGAGAATGAGAGACAGAGAGCACGAGAGGGAAGAGGGTCAGAGGGAGAAGCAGGCTCCCTGCCGAGCAGGGAGCCCGATGCGGGATTCGATCCCGGGACTCCAGGATCATGACCTGAGCCGAAGGCAGTCACTTAACCAACTGAGCCACCCAGGCGCCCTAGAGTAGCATCTTTTCTATGTCTTAGTGAGTTGTCATGCTCCTTTCCAAGTGTGGACCAGCTAGCAACATTTTATCCATTGCAGTCTCAGTGGTTTAGAGTCTCTGAGAGTTCCATTATTGTGACCTTTTTGCCAGAATCACTTCTTCCAGGACATCATCATCCTTTCTTTCACAGCTACTTCTCTCAGTTACATTAATAATTTTGCCTTCCCTAAGTTCCTCTAGCTGTAGATCTAAAGTCTCCTGAACAGTAACAGGATCAACACTCCACACTCAGTTTTCTTCTATAACTCATTTATATTCTATCCAAATTTTACTTGTAATGCTATCACTTTTTCTTTGCTGTATTTTCATCTTTGTTGGCCAACTGCCTCTTTTAGTTACCCATTTCTATAAAATGTCATGTGGGTTTATCACTGGGAGACAGAAGGCAATAGAACTATATGCTTTGCTGTCTGTGCATTTTGAACGAAGTACCAAGAGTGGTCACTGATAAATACATAGTGATTTGTGGACTGAACAGCTAGCAGCAAAGTTTATACTGTGTAACTTTACAAACTGTATGTCAGCCACTGTGGTATCTGAAATTTGAGCCATGTTGTTGGGATATTGGTGTTATTTAAATCATGGTAACTACAATTCATACATGTAGGAAATGTATAAATGACCCTGCCTGTATACATAATTTGTTAATCAGTTACATGATTTAAGATGCTTTATACCTGTAGAATAAATTCTTTTAGGTTCCTTATTAAAAATAAAAACATTAAACAGTCTATAGAGGATATATGGTTTGTTCTCAACTATAGTTATGCCTATATAGAATTTGCCTGAGTAGAGTGTTAACATTTTCCATAGTTATAAGATGATTAGAAAGAAAACCGTAGATTATATCCAGCTTGGTCTCACAGGATTGGCTACTAGGGTCCTTTGGGGTCAAGGAGCATTTTGTTTTGTTTTGTCTTGTTTTTCACCTTACAGATAGAGAAACTGCACTTTAACAAATGACCTGTATAAGTGATGAGGCTCTGGGGCATTCAATCTTGTTAACTAGGCTGATAAGAAAATACTAATCTGTCGACCCCAACTGGTTGTTTGCATTTGGCAGTTCCTTTGGACAAACTCATTCAGTTAAGAGGTGAGTTCATTTTTTGGAATATTGCCTATTAGTTACAGAAATAGAATATATTAAAAGTTAACTCTCAAAGTATTTTCTTCAATCAAATAAGCATACTCAATAATTTGTCTCTCCCTATTTGAGAAATATTTCTCTTTAGATCATGGGTATCACTTAATTAAATAAGCACTTTATAACCTTGGTGTGAAATGAGTATTGACAAACTTTAAGTTTCCAATGCTTGTTTGTCAACAGTGCTTATTAGTGGCTAAAATTAATTCATTTTTAACCCTTCCCTTGTAAATACTTGAACTTTACAGTTCATATGGCAATATTCTACATATATTTGAAAATTGCCTGCACATTGTATGTGTATATTGTTTCTTTAGTTTTTCTTTTGCTTCCTTTAGTTATTTTTGTGGTTGTTGTTGACAATCTTTCTTTAAGGACCTACAGTATTGCTTCTTTGTAGAGAATAGAAAGCTTCTTAGCATTCTCAAGGGTGATATTTACAGAACTCTACCTGATTATTTTTGTACTGGGAATATTTCCATCAGGAAGCCATTTTAAATTGTTGGTGTAAGTCTTCATTCATAGAATGACTTTTTCCTCTGAAAGGAAAACACAGAAAGTAAAATTTTATAACTTTTGACCCCCCATAGTAAGGGTATGTGTTAATAAAACTTCTAACTTCTAATCAGTAATATACTCCCAAGTATAAGACTAAATGACAACATATACCAGGAGCTAGTGAGGCATAAACTTTAAATACAGGCCCTACATTTAGATGGGATTTGTATGGGCTAGAAAATTAAAACAGACTAAAATTCTCTTTCAAACTAAGTTGTCAACCTGTTTCAAAATGAGTGTTCCCAAGACATGGTAATAAATTGAGTTACATCATGTTTATATTGGGAATCTTATAAGAGCAGGTTTCAAACCAGCCTTCTCTGGTGTTACATGGATGCAGCTCTCAGAGTGTCTTGTACTAACATGATATATACTCTGACATGTTCCATTTAAGGAGTCCTTTGAGCTTATTTTTCTGCTGCCCACTTCCTTGTCAACTTTCTTTCTTATTGCTAAATGAACAACACTCTTGATTTAAAAAACAAACAAACAAAAAAACCCATATTGGGCTCATGATATCTCATAAAGATACTTAGTAACGAAAAGCCACAAAACTGATTATTTTCCTATAATTCTCTGTATATACTTTATTTTAAACAGTCATAATTTCCTTTACCCAGTTGGAGGCTGATATTTTAAATTAATATATAGACCCTCTTTTCTTAATAATGCTAGTGACACATTTTTTGTTGCTCTAATTAGTTATTTAAGGCTGATATAGGAATGCTTCCCACTAGACATCACTAAATGTACCTAACCCAGTTATGTTTCCAGACTGACTTTTGTTATTGTAACATGATTAAAATACCACATCAATTATGCAAAGCTTTATAAAATGGAATTCAACAGAGGTAATAAATGCACATTAATAAAACATAAATTATTAATCTGTATATTCTGTTGAATGAGATGCAGAATATATTTTCAATTCATAGAGATTAACTGTACTTTTTATACAGTTATTATCTTTAATCTTATCCAGCTAAAAAAAGAAAACCTTTTTCTTGGTTAACCAGGATTCAAGATCATTGTCATTAATTTTATTTTAGCTTTATAATCTAATTTGAATAATTACTTGGTACATTGGAGAGCTCCAGAGACATTCTAGTATTTTTTTAGACTTGGGTTTTCCTTTCACAAAGATCAAGTAGAAATCAATGTCTGAAAAGACAGAGTTTCAGAAGTTTGCTGGTAATTTTTATCTAAACATAGCACTGTAAAATTATTTGGTCTGTATATTTAGGAATTTGTAAATGGGTATAGCTCTGAGAACATATATTTGTGATTTTTTTTTTTTTTTGAAGAGGCAACAGAGACCTGGGGATGATAAGAAAGTACCATTTGTAAATTTGGCTTTTTAACTAGGGAATTTTTCTCCAAAATCTGAGAAAAACTTTGAAATCTAGAATAAGGGATAGTAGAAGACAAAAAAAATGAAATAATTGGTGAAGTTTTGATTTAAAAGTTAAACCACAACTCAGAGAAATATTAAGCAAAATTAAGCAAAATTCATGAGTGTACAACACCTAAATTATTTATAGGCAGCCAAACAGAATCACTGATTAAAAGACAGTTAAGAAAAATCTGACAAAGTAAAATAGTTGAATTCCTAGTTCCAGTCAGTCTCCAGGAAACTATTCAGTAGAGTACAAATGTTACATTTCAGATATTAATAATAAATTTAATACTAAAGTTAGGACAGATTTTACCATTTTAAGAACAAAATTTTTGCAGTACCGGGAAGTGAATACAGATTACATTTGTAGGGTTTCAACATACCCCAAAATTAATCATATAAAACAATATCCAGTTCTATGAGACTGCATTAACCACAGATGTACTTGCTTAAATGCATGACAAAACAACACAAACAAAAATCATTACATTGCTTAAAGTATTATCACCACAAATAACCGTTTTTTACACAAAATTCATTCTTGAATTACCAATGTTCTCTATATCCTTGTCTTTTCATTTCTTTGAGTCAGTCTTACTATTTCCAATATAATAAATTGAACAATGTTTAAACTCCAGGACAATTAGGTATGGGTATTCCTTTTTTCCAAAATTAAATCAGAGATTTCTTTTATCATCACTACTACCTTATTATAAGTACACCTCACATTAAGTTAGATAGATTGACAATGCTTTAATAGTTTGCTAATCAATAAGTTACTGTACTTTTTGCAAAATAATGAAACTTATTTCATTAGATTTTATAACAAGATCACACAAATAATTTCAGGTGTTTATAATGCACCGATACCTGTATCACACCTAATATAAATAAATATTCTTCACAAATGGGTTAATTCATAGGTTGTGCTTTTGTTGACACTTCTATCATCCACTCAGCAGTGACTATATTTGTTGACTACCATCCTAATAGGCTGTTAACACTGGGCAGTTGATTCAAGGCAGTTTGCCTAAATATTAAAAATTTGCTTTTATTGGGTGCCTGGGTGGCACAGTCGGTTAAGCATCTGCTTTTGGCTCAGGTCACGATGCCAGGGTCTCTGCGAAGGAGCCCCACATCAGGCTCCCTGCTCAGTGGGGAGTCTGCTTCTCCCTCTCTTTCTACCCTTCCCCCCTGCTCATGCTCTCTCCATCTGTCTCTCAAATAAATAAAATCTTTAAAAAATTTTTTGCTTTTATTTTATAATTCCTTCTGAAATCCCAAATTGTTTTATTGATTTTGATTTGCTAATTCCCCTTAATGCAGAAAGTGGTTACAGTTACATGACAACAGCAGTAGACTGAAAACTAACACTTCATAGAAATATAGTTTAATAAATGGCCAAGTCAGAGTGGTACATAAAGAGGGACCTTTGAACAATGACTACCAGGCCAAAAATGTTGCTAATGTAGCCATGTGTCCATTAGAAATGTGATTTTGAAAGTTTTAACTCAAATAGCCTTTTCACACATTTTCCACTAAAATCCCAAAGTTGTGTTCTGAAGCCTATGTGAAATATATTAATAAGAATAAAATATTACAGTTTATTGGGTACTTGGTTAAAATTTTGAGTGCTTTGACAATGATTTAGGAATGATAAAATCACATTTTAAATTAGTGCAAATTTTATTAATTTACCAAGATAGTGTTTCTTTTCCCACTTAAGATAACACATTTAGAAACAATTTTATGTTTCACACATTTAATCATATTTTTTAAATAGTCTCTTTTTAATTTTGGTTTTAAGTAATCCCAACAGGGGGCTCAAACTCATAGCCCCGAGCTCAAGAGTCACATGCTTCAGTGACTGAATCAGGCAGGTGCCCCTCATTTCATCCTATTTTTAAGAGTAAAATAGTAATAGATTTCTGAATATTATAATTTCTTAATATAACTTTTCTTTCCTACATGATAAATGTATCCTAACTGCCTTGCCTTTTGCACTCTTCCAAAATCCTTGATTCTAGTCCCCTCATGCTGATCTTTAGTATTTATTTAACATACTTTAGAGGGCTGGTACCAATTACATGCAGATTTTGTTAACCACCCATGAGCCTTCCACTTTGTCCACTATTGTAAAGTGATATTTTCTTAGTTTCTTATTTGTGGACCAGATCCAGACTGGCCACTACATAACTGTAGTAGAAAACTGTTTTCTGATTTATTGGAATGTTACAAAAGATTTATTCATAAAAGTGAAGAGGGGCTCTAGATCATAAATAGTACTTTATTTTGATATGCTAGCCTCACTCTCTCTCTTAATAAAGGACCTTCAGCATTTTAATTCATCAAATACATATTGAATTTCTACAACCTCCAAGGTGCTATGTTTACACTTTATGAAGATAAATAAGACATGGTTCCTGCCATCAAGAGGCTTGAAGTCCAATGGGAGGATGAGATATTATACAGGAAGAGCTATAATAAAAGATTTTTTATAAAAGTTCACAAGTTGGAGAGATTACAGAGGGGATATATATATGAGGCACAACTGAGTCCTTGAATTTGCCACTTTATAGCCAAGTAAGTTTTAGGCCAGTAGAAAGAGAAGGAAGGCATTGTAGGAAGAGCAAAGGCTGGTTGAAATACATTAACGCTTGTGATGATCAATGAACCAATATTCTAATTTTGCAAGAGAAGCAGCAACAGGATCAGAAGAGATCTACAAGAGATTTATTGAAGGATAAAGAGGAAAGAGCTTGGGGAAGACAGAGAAAACCCAGAGGTCTCAAATTCAGGTCTCAAATCTGAGGTAGGTAAGGAGTTGGAGAGACTCAGGACTCAGTGCAGGTCTGAGAAAAACTTGGCCAGGCTAATGGCACAGCTGGGAGCCAAGGCACTGGCATGAGTCCTCCTGCCACTGTTAGCCTTTGATAGGAAGTAGCCCAGGGAACCTTGGCTTCAGTATCAATGCACAGCCACTAAAGACTATGCCCAACTGTGGCTCCTGTAGAAGTCTGAAGGAGATCTGAGTGGCTGATGTGCATTGACATCACAGCCATCTGGAAGAAAGCCAAGCAGTTTTGTTAACTGGAACATACAGAATATAACACAGGTAAGGAGCTACCTCATGAGGGGCCTGAAATGTCATACTTTGCCATGTGTACTTTATCTAGTGGAAAGACATTGAGAAGTTTTAGACATTTCTACAGAACTATCATTTAGAAAGAATTAACATTTGGACCTATATCTAAATTAATATACACATAATGAATATTTATAAGGGGGCAGGTTGGCTGCACAAACAGATTCAGTATCTGTTGTACTAACTCCACTGAAAAAAAACGATGCCCTAAATATTAATATTAAAAGTTAATAGCTGTGAGTGAAATGCAATTGACAAAAGAATCAAAGACTCAGGGAGAGACAACAAGTAGAACTAAAGAATGGGAGGGAACAGATATGATTCTGAATTTAAATTTCTCAAAGAACGTTAACATCATCCATTTACTCATTCAAAAAATATTTACTGAGCATCTACTATGTGCCAGATACTATTTTAGCCACCAAAGATCTGGCAGAGAACAAAAGGGACAAAAATTAAATTCCTTTTTAAATGGAATTTACATTTGAGAGAGATGAGACTGAAAATAAAGGTAAGATTTTTATTAAGTGGTGATAAGTGTTAGGAGAAAAATGAAGCAAAGAGAAGAGAAGTACCAGGGAGGTGACGAGATTAGCTGCTCTTTAAAAATAGTGATCGGGGGCACCTCATCAAAATGACATTTGAGAAACAAACACAGAAATAGCTGAAGATGCAGGCAAATGGATACCCGAGGAAGAGTGAGGGACGGAAGAAAAGCAACAGGGGAAAGGCCCTGAGGTAAGAGCATTTCTGTCACATTCAGTAAACGCAAGGGAGCCAGGGAGATTGGAGAAAAGAGAGTGATAGAAAGTAGTGGAAGCCAATGCCAGAGAGTAGTGATGATGATTATGGAGTGGGGGCAGGTATCTTTTATGACATCAAATTAAATGTTGTTATTTTGAACAGAGCAGTGACATGATCTCACTTTGGTCCTCATTCTGCTTATTCTTTTGAGAAACTACCACAGGAGAGCAATTTCAGAAATAGGACAACCTCATTCGAGGCTCTTCCATTACCAGGCAGGAGATGTTTAGTAATGAATGTGGTGGGAAGAATTCAGATTTTGGATAAATTAATCAGACATGATCAAAAATTAAACACTGCTACCCTGTCATTTTTTGCACATTCACTTCTCAGAGGTTGAAGCAATGGCAATAAACATGCCTTAAGTTTCTTTGAACAGGACAATTAAACTCTATATTGTGCATACATTGAATGTAGCTGGTGATCAGTCTTGAATAAGACTTTCATTTCTATTCCTGTAGTCTTTTGAAAAGTAGTTTTGTTTCATGAAGTTTTATGATCAGTTCTATTAATAGTTTTCACAGAAACTAAAGAAGACTTTGTAGATGCAGATTCATTTGTCACAAACACTATTTCCTTTCCTCATAGTTTTGCTGCTGGTTTAAAAAGCACTTCAGGTGAGAAGTCTTGCCTGACCGAAAGCCCACACCACACCTGTGTTACCACTCTGTATGCCACAGCCTATTTTGCCTGTTATGGCACCTCTGCTTTGTAGTGCTTGCTGATTTAAACTTCTGTCTTCCTCTTAGCTGACAAGCCCTTTCTATTGAATGAAATTCTTTCTTCTGCTTCATCACTCAGCAATTTGATTTACCAAAGCATGTTTCTAGTTCTTCACATACCAAAAAGGTATAGCTTCTCACAAATGTACTAAATGTTATCTATTTCCACAAATCAAATGCCCCGCTATGCTAAATCTCTACATATGGACTCTCTCCCAAATAAGAGATTTGCTTTTATTCTTGTCTATAAAAGATCTCTAACTAAAATAATGCAGGTAAAGTACTTAGAGCAGTATTTGGCACATGGAACGTGCTCAACATGTTTTTCTCCCTTTACTCTAATGACTGTAATCATTTTCCTTTTTGAAATGATTGGGAGAATAGAAGTTATAAGTGGATTGCTTTAGGCAATCCACATATTTGCTTATTTTAATTATTCTTTTTTTCTTTAAACTTTTAATTAAGGTTAAAGCTTTTCATATGTGAAAATTATATTAATAATACATTCCTATCACTGCCTTGTCAATACTTTTCGTCAATTCTTTCCAAAGTTTTCGAATCTGTAAATTTATAGGTTGCATAATGTGGCTGGATGGTACTCCACAAAGTAGAGTAGCAGTTTCTTACAGTTTTGACATATCATGCTGTATTGGTATTTTCATTTGTTATTAGTAGTGGTCACAGTATTGTCATTCACTTAATCATTATTTTCTTGAATAAAAAATTTTGAAAAATTCTAACCAAAATATTCAGATGGAGTGTTTTATTTGCTCATAAGGAAAACAATGGATATTATTTAAAAGATTTTAAAATCTAAATCAGAGAGTGTATCAGGTTGTGTGTGAAATATAGAAGAGCCCAGAAATAAATATATACATATGATGACTTATAGTACAGAAAGGTGTGATGGAATTTCAGCTAGATGGGAAAATAAATGGAGATATTTTAAGAAATGTTACGAAATGTGCCTATCGAAACTACAAGAGAGAACATTAGTGATTTCTCAGTTCCTCCAGGAAGAATGAACTGTTATAATAGAGAAGCGAGAGCTGGGGATGGCAAAGCAAGTTTGAAAAAGCTTCCTAGGATCTCTACTCCCTTCCTTTATGAGAACCAGATTTTAAAAATCACATTTTTCCTTTAAACAATTAATTGAATTAACTCAAATGTTATACTATATAAGAAAGTAGGGATTTAAAAGGAAAAGAGTATAGAAGGGAATGTCTTAGAATCCTCTTGTAACTTACCCAGTGAGCATTAATAAAAGCTATATATATCAGATTGGTTTTTGTTGTTGTTGTTTTAACTGTATATTTCCAGAAAATCAAAACATTCCCAGTTCCTTTCCTCTTCTTTCCCTCTTTCATAACTGATTTCAATAACCTTCCTCTTTGTGCACCCACAAGAAGAACAATAATCTTGTTCCCCAAAGAAAAACAAATGTACTGAATTGACTGTGAAGTTTTGAGCAAAACAAACTACTTCCAAAGAGAGAACTAAATGTTGAAAATGATACATGTAGGAGAATTATACTGTTTGGTATCCTGAAATACTTTCAACATTTGGCTATCTGCTTCTAAGCATTTGATTTTTTTTTCCCGAGCATTTGATTTTAAACAAAAAGTTGCATTTTTTTTCTTGTCTATCACACTAACACACTAAGGAATTGCAAACAGAAGTATGCATGATAACTGATCCATTTCCCATTGGAACAACACAAGGCATGTAAAAAATGTCTATACTTAGGATAAGCAAATTCTGGCTCTAGCTCAGGTTTACAGTGTCTGATCAGGTTCCAGGGGATTCTCCTATTCTCAAGTGTTAGAATAAATAATATGTATTGAGAACCATAGTTCCCATAAAAGCATTTTTTTAGTTCAAAACAATCTTTTACATATTAATACTAAAATTCTATACTCTTAATTCTTTTTATTCAAAGATTATAAATCACATATTAAGGGCACATCAGACGGCAATACATCCTCCAAATTTTTCTCAATTTTGCTTGACTTTTATATTTTTACAGTTGAGTAGAACCACTCTATAGCACTTGTCTCGAGTTTTCTTCCCCTGGATAACCTTATAAATGAAACTATCTGTAGGTGTTTCAGGATATAAATATCCTGTTAGATGATTTTCAAGATATAACTCTCTTATATTGAATTTTATTCCATAATATTCACTATTATAGGGAGATAGCTAATAGATTTTTTTATTATTTACTATTCAATAGCCAAACGCGTGCTTCTTTGTAGAAATTTTGGAATATTTACCTAACACCACCACCAAATCTTGAAAGTATATTATGTAAGAAATTCCCTTCCTGCCCCTTGGATTCCAGCATGCAGAACCCCACCCTCCACTCACAACAATATGGGACTGCTATCTTCATTAGGTCAGCAAGCACTCCTAGTCTGCTCAAAGGTACATCTCTCAATTGTCTGAAATAAGCCTATGCAAAACTCTTTAGTTTCCACTAGGAACTCAATTACATTGTCATATTGTCACTTCGGCAACTTTACTAAGATTTTTGGGGTAACAGGTCGTTGAACCATATGTTCCTTAAGTATTCTCTTACTACTGAATAGTTTAATTTTTTCTTGATACACTTTTAATAAATGTGTTTTATTTGTCTAGGAAAAATTATTATAAGTAACATTGCTGGATAAAAGATTATGATGATTTTAGCTTCGATAGATACTATCATATTACTCATGCCATTGATTTTGCCAATATTAGAAATAAGTTTGGATATTTAAAATTTTGCCAATCCAGGTGTCAAAAATTATATTATATGTAATATCCATTGGCTTTTTATAGCATTTGTTGAGTTTTACTTTTTATATTTCGGCTTCTGTGATTTGGAGGGTGGTCATCGTTCATTTTGTTTAAGAAAAATCACTGCAGTAGTTAGGCATGAAACAGGGAAATGAGATTACCAGTCTATTAAAACTGATCATTATACTGTCATTTAATAATGTGGTTCTTCCTGTTTTCTCTATTATGCCCATGTATAGAGGGCTGGGCAGAGAAAGCTGATTTTCCTTAAAGAGAAAAATCCCTGAAGAGAAAATGCCTTTTGCTTTGGAAATTAGTAGGAATGAATATGTAAATCTTAATGTTCAGATTATTGCTTCAATTTGCTAGAATGACATTTTGTCAAATATATTCCAGACTACCTAGAGTTTAGGAGCTTGATAAAAATGCAGACCTGCTCCAGACCTTTTGAATTAGAATCTCTGGAAAGTGAGGGTAAGGAATCTGCATTTTAGCATTGCCCACATGCAAACTATAATTTGAGTGCCAATGCTGTGGGGAAAAAAATAAAAGAACCAATTTATATGTAATTATTAGATTTTGCAATCAAGAGCTGAATTGAACAAATAATTAGAAATACCTACTACAGACCACAGTTTTTTTTTTCTAAAAAAGAGAGCTATTAAGATGCATAATTTAAAGAGAAAATATACGTTAAGACTCAATATGATTTTCCATGTCCTCTGCATAATTTATGCAGAGGACATGGAAATTGCAGTGCTTAGGTGAAGCAGGATAGGCTCAACATAAAACAGTTGTTTTGCTTATTCTATACAATCACTAAAAACAAGCACAGCAGGTAGATTCCTGAAACAATTGTGAGCCTGAAGAGGAAAAGTTTAAAAATAGGAAAGGCAGCTTTCATGTAAACTGTAAAGTGTTAATACTTCTCACACTTAACAGTGAAAGGCTGTCCAATTCCCTTTACATTCAACGTTTTTGATTTCACAAACCTCCATAATATCTGTTGGCAGATTTAAATGAACTTTTTGGAAACTGTGAAGGTATAATGAACTTCTCTTTTTCTTCACAGCAGTTATGCTTAGCAATACTTAACATCAGATGGAAGTCTTATGATTGGTGCCTTTATTTTATTTTAAAGATTTTATTTATTTATTTGAGAGAGAGAGAGCAAGGAGAGGGGCAGAGTGAAAGGAGAGAGAGAATCTCAAGCAGACTCTGTGCTGAGTGTGGAGCCCAATACAAGGCTCAATCTCAGAACCCTGAGTTCATGACCTGAGCTGAAATCAAGAGTCAGATGCTCAACTAACTAGGCTCCCCAAGCGCCCCTTGTGATTGGTGCCTTGAAACATTTCTTTTTAGATGACAGAATCAGGGGTAAATACTTTTTAATTTAGCCCATAATAAAACAAAGTATTAATATGTAGCTATTAAAAACCTAAAAACATAAAATATGTTAATAAAAACATATTAAAAATATGTAGCTATTAAAAACAATTCAATAAAAACCAAGAGATTTTTATTGAATTGAGAAACAATCACATTTTATTTAAAACATATATTCTTGTATTTATAATGTATTCTATCTAGTTTAATCTTCATATGGTGGCAGGGCTGATAAAAGTCAAGAATCTGCTAATTACTCAGAATGTGCTTGAAGCATTCTGGATCACAGAATGTCAAGAGACTGAGGAAATCTTAATGGTCTCTCTCAAAAGAGGTTCTTAGTCTTTTACTTGAAGATGTAACAGAACAATGGATAATATTCACATGCCTAACATATTCCTATGAATATACCCTGCTTTTGACAATCCCAGGATTTTTTCAGAGAAGCAGAGCAATTAGCACCACAGATTTTTTTTTAATCAATTAATCTGCCTAAATCTGTTCCCATTAGTACTGTTTATTCTTAGCCTCCATAAGGGTAAAAAAAAAAAAAAGCATGAATTTAATTAGAGGAAATTTCCTCACAGTAAATACATATAATGATTTCTTTACCATAAATAAGTTTTGTGGTCTGCAAAAAGCAAATTCAGAAAGAAAGGAGCTGGTCTATTACAGGGTGTGAAAAGCTCTAGCAAGAGATCAAGCTGCTCATTGTCAGCGTGGACTGGGAAGTAAGGCAAAGTTAAGCAGGTTTGAAACCAGCCTGATCCTACTCAGGCAGGTTGTAATCTTATGAACCTATTATTTTGGTTAAATTTTTTGTAATTTGTAGATTGTTAATTACAAAATATTTGAACTTTATTTGATTTGATTTCATTTTTTAAAAAGATTTATTTTAGAGAGAGGGAGAGAGAGCAGGCACACACACGTAAGTGCGGGGAGGGGCAGAGAGAAGGGAAGATAAGCAGACTCTGTGCTGAGCATGGAACCCTATGAGGCTCGATCTCACCACCCTGAGATCATGACCTGAGCCGAAAACAAGAGTCAGACGCTTAACCCACTGAGCCATCTAGGCGTCCCTGAACACAATTTTTAAAACAATTGCAAACTGAATAGTACTTCAAAATTTATTTCAGTTAGGTTGCTATTCTCTTCACCACTGAACACTAACACAGAAAATAAGGGTTGCCCTTACTTCAACTCACTTCTGTTTATTTGGGATTTTGGAGGAATTGGTGGGGGGGGGGATGGAGAAAACTACTGTCACATATGATGTTCTCTTTATTAACTATATCTTTTTTGAAAGAAAGTATATTTGCAGTTATTCAAGAAATTCATTAGAATATAATTACTAATATAACTGATATAGTAATTATAATGAGTAATATTAGTTTTATGAAATTGTAAATTAAATGCCCTTTATTATATGCCTTAAAAAGTGAGCATTAAATGTGACGCAAGTGGTTTTATTTAACTTTCATTTTTACAAAAACATTACTGTAGCAACATCCTCAACTTCAAAATGTTAAGAAAGTTTAAAAATTTAAGGAAGGAAGTTTTATGTTGTTAAAAGATAAACTGGGTTTGTAGTTTCATTTGAGCTTAGTGGGAAAGGCTGTAAGTCCTATTAGACTCTGACTAATGGCTGCCAAGTTGGCCAACTTCTGGCTACTGAAAAAAAAAATCCCTTCAAATATCTTGTCGGGTTTCAGCTGGGACAAACAGTAAATATTCCTGGCGGTATTTAACAACCCCTTGGAGGCAGGCGGCATCTCCAAAAAGGATGCAAAGGACATTACTCTCTCAAGATCCAGAACCACTCCCAAAGATAACCAAAAGAAAGGAAGCCTCGGATAATCCCGAAGAGCTGGCACTACTTAGTAGGACCCTAGCCTCAAGCGGGGTGCAACCCGCATTTCTATTCGGCCATATTTTTGGGCCTGATAGTTGTCGAGTTCTCAGGATACAAAAAAGAGACAAACCGGAAGGCAATAGCTGCTCCTGGGAAAGAAAGGATCCACAACCATTGGGTACCTGAAAGAAAAATTCACAAGCCACAATTCGAACATCTGATTTGAACACGTTTTCTCGTCTGCCCATCCAAATTTGGAAAGGAAGGGACAACATGAAATTTTACCTTCTTCCCTTGATCAGGCACCACAGTAGACACCTAGGAGAGCTGGCTTTGGTAGGAATTCTCACCCTCTGCGGGTGTCTGCCAGTTTTCCCAGGATCCTGTCCGTTAGGCTCCAAAGTGAGTGGGCTGTTCCAGGGGCTTTCATCCTGGTCACTAGAAACTGTAAAGGAAGAAAAAACAAATTTTCCTTCTACCCCCAACGGTGAGTGTTTTGCTGTGACTCCTTTATCTCTAGGGCACCTCAGTAAATATTTATCTAAAATGGTTAAAAGTTTTCTCCTGTGGCCACTGTAATTTAGGATTATCTTTGGCAAGGTTAACCTGATTGTTCAGCCTTAAAATTTTACTCACCCGAGGCCTCCACTGGACCTAGTTTAGTTTCAGTCAGACCCAGTCCAACCGCAGATGTAGCTTGGTTTCTAAGTCAGACCTAGTCCAACCCTGGACCGAGCCGGGCTTCTGAATCAGAACCAGTCTGACGCCGGAACCATTCTGACCCTGGACCCAACCCGGTTTCTGAGTCGGACTCAGTCCCAATCCCGGACGCAGTCCGGTTTCTAAGTCAGAACCAGTCTGACGCCGGAACCATTCTGACCCTGGACCCAACCCGGTTTCTGAGTCGGACCCAATCCAATCCCGGACGCAGTCCGGTTTCTAAGTCAGAGCCAGGTTGACCTAGGAACTAGTTCTGTTTTTAAGTCAGGCCAGTGAGAAAAAGAAATGCTCAAATACAGCCTGGGAGCTCATAATGCAAAAGCGGCTGAGCTAGGATCCTAGAAGGACTTTGTCACTACTTCCTGAGGAAGCAAGAAAGCAGCCAGTTCAAGGGGTTCAACAGGTACAGCTTGAGGCACTGAATATTTATTTGCTTGCTGCTCCTAGGGCTATCGGGGTCTCCTTTGGTTCTCCCCTCTGACACGAGAACTGTTAAAAGAAAGACTAAGGCAATATTAAAAATTTTGAGTTTATCTGAGGAAGAATTGATTCAAATCTGGCAGCATCCAATCTAGCAGACAGAAAGGAGCTCAGGGGAGTTGTACAAAATAAGACTTTTATAGGCTGGAGGGAGCAGAAACAAGAAAGTTACACTAGGTAAAAGAGCGGGTTGGTTATTGCAAGTTTACTTTCCTTTAGGGGATGACAGGGGTCTATCAGGCAGATTACCTCACTAGTGCTGATCAGCTGATTCCTGATTGGTTTAAGATTCCTTTTCTGGGAAAGTTGAAAGTGTAATTAAGTCTTGGTTTGGTGATAGGGGACTTAGTGTAAGCAATCCATTTGGGCCTCCTGCCTTGCTTTTAATATTGTGCAACTAAATATAGTTTAGAGACCTTTCTAAAAAAGGATGCAAGGTTTAAATTCAAGAGATGACAAGAAAGTAAGATAAACATTCTGATAGGATTAGTCTTTCATATTTTTACATGTTGAGATGATTTAAAATTATATTTAGTGTTCTTACATGTATAGTTGATGAATTAAATGTACCACTTTGGCAAATATTTGAAAGAAGTTTATTTTTGCTTTATTTTTTCTGCTTTCAATTTTTTGCTAGATGATTCTAAACTGTAAACAACATGGTGTTCAGAAGTGAGTTTGAGATTTGGGATCAAACACACCTATTCTAATGCAGGCTTTGCCACTTACCTGTAGAAACAAGAATAGGCTATTTAATATTTCTTTGAAAAAAAAGATTATTTATTTTAGGGAGAGAGAGAGCACGTGGGGAGAGAGTCTTGAGCAGACTCCTAGCTGAGTGCGGAGCCCTAAGCGGGCTCGATCTCAGGACCCTGAGAATACCTGAGCCAGAAACTGAGATCTGAGGCTTAGCCAACTGCCCCACCCAGGTGCCCCAGCTATTTAATATTTCTGAATTTCAATTTCCTCATGTGTAAAATGGCAGTGATAATATCCAAACTTTAAAGGCATTGTGTTAAATGTAATAAATATGTAGCTCCTAATTTTCTAAACACAATAAATATTCTCTTATTTATTCTATAGAGATCATATATCAGGCATCTTTGTATATCCAGCGTTTAATATACTGCATATACCTTGTGCATGCAAAGCTAATTTTTGTTGATAATTGCTTCTTGAAAAAATAAACTTCTAGTGAATACGCTTTACATAAAAAATCATCTGCTAGAATATCCTCTTATTGAAGTAAGTTTTTAAAGAAAATTTAAATGAGGTAATATTTACTAAATGTATGTTGATTTTATCAGTACTATTGTTTGTGCTGGCGCTATGTAAAATTGGAAAATAATTAGCATTGTTTTGTACTTAATATGCTTGTTTTACACTGCTTTCTTGGGCTATTCTATTGTAAAATAAGTATGTGCAGGAATTGAGGAATTTGCCTAGGAGTTAAGAGCAATCGAAACTGAATGCTGTGTCACCACAACTCGTTCTACCAAAAGAAAGTAGAAAGGAACTGTGAACTTTGAGTGACCTAAGGATGACAAACCTTCATTGAAAGTAACTGAAGGGGCGCCTGGGTGGCTCAGATGGTTAAGCGTCTGCCTTCAGCTCGGGTCATGATCCCAGGATCCTGGGATCGAGCCCCACATCGGGCTCCTGGCTCAGTGGGAAGCCTGCTTCTCTTTCTCCCTCTGCCTCTCTCCCTGCTCATGCTCTCTCTCTCTCTCTATCTCTGTGTCTCAAATGAATAAATAAAATCTTAAAAAAAAAAAAAAAAGAAAGTAACTGAAAACTTTTCTCACTGGGGATTACTGCCATTAAATCCTGACAAGATTTACTTAACACATGCAGTCCAGTCCATGGGGCTAGCTTTCCATCTTTAGTTATCATTATGTTGCATGAAACCCCACCTCCTCTTCCTTATAGGCCTAGCACTCAAACCATGGACTTCTTTCCCTAGATCAGTGACCTATACAGCATACTTCACTGCCAGACATTCCCTTGCCTGGAAAGTTAATACACTCAGATTTTTGCTTTATTTTTTATTATTTTTTATTTTTTTTTAACTCTGGTGACTTTGTTTTATTCTTTAAAATTCCTCTTCCCCCTGGGGTGCCTGGGTGGCTCAGTAGGTTAAGCGTCTGCCTTCAGCTCAGGTCATGGTCCCAGGGTCCTGGGACTGAGTCCCGTGTCCAACTCTCTGCTCAGCGGGGAACCTGCTTTTCCCTTTCCGTCTGCCTGCCATTCCACCTGCTTGTGCTCTCTCTCTGTCAAATAAATAAAGAAAATCTTAAAAAAAAATCATCTTCCCCTTCCTTCCCCTCATGCCCACCCCCCCAAAAAAACGATTAACAGAAGCAAAATCACATGGCTATGGAGTGACCACTATGGGAAGAGAAATGACCTTTTATATTAGTAAAGACTATGCTATCTAATAGGGTACTCATGAGCCACATGTGGCAACTGAGCCCTTGAATGTGGCTAGTTTAAATTGAGATGTGCTCTAAGTGTAAAAATACACAGTAATTCCAAAGACAGTGCATATACACATGTAAATTATAAAGTTCTCATTAATATTTTAAATTGATTTCTTTTTTTTAAGATTTTATTTATTTATTTGACAGAGAGAGAGACAGCGAGATAGGGAACACAAGCAGGGGGAGTGGGAGAGGGAGAAGCAGGCCTCCCACCCAGCAGGGAGCCTGATGAGGGGCTCGATCCCAGGACCCCGGGATCAGGGCCTGAGCCAAAGGCAGACGCTTAACGACTGAGCCACCCAGGTGCCCCTAAATTGATTTCATGTTGAAGAGATGGTATTTTGGATACATTGGGTAAAATAAAGTGCATTATTAAAATTAATTTCACCTATTTCCTTTTGCTTTTAAGATACGACTATTTTAGATACTTAAAATTACATATGTGGGGTGCCTGGGTGGCTCAGTTGGTTAAGCAACTGCCTTCAGCTCAGTTCATGATCTCAGGATTCTGGGCTCGAGCCCCACATCGGGCTCCCTCCTTGGCGGGAAGCCTGCTTCTCTCTTTCCGACTCCCCCTGCTTGTGTTCCCTCTCTCACTGTCTCTCTCTCTGTCAAATAAATAAATAAAATCTTAAAAAAAATTTACATATGTGACATGTCTTCTATAGGACAGTCCTGGTTTAGAACTTAACTTGCCAATTGTGTTTTCTCTGCTCATTAACAGAAATCTTCTCCCACAATTAAACTGAGGGACAATATAGAGAAGAATGGTTAGAAATATGAATGAAAAGATTATGTCTGGAATTCTTGGCTAAAAAAAGAAAAAGAAAAGAAAAGCAGCAAATAACACTCGCAGGGTTGACAGCCCTAAGTGGTTTCCAAGTCTTAGCCATTAATCACTCTGAGAAGCAGAGTTCAACACCACTAATAAGCAACAATGCCATTGAGGATATAGATTCATTTACTTAATATGGGTATGCTGTGTCTGCTCTGAGTATAATAGTGATAGGTGTAGGAGAGGAAAAAGTTTTTCTCCACCCACCCTCTTAGGGTCCCTTGATGGATCTGAAAATTAAACTGGCAAAGACAGATTAACAGGATGAAAGCACATGTATTTATTTAATATAAGTTTCATGTGACATGGGAGAACTTCATAAGAAAATGAAAACCCAAAGAAACAGACCTGAGTATTTTTATGCTAGATTTCACGAAAAGTGGACAGTCGTGGAGATGATAAGTCAAAGAGTATGAGGTAAATACAGTAAATTGGGGGAATCTTAGCAAGGCCTATTTGTTCTGATTTTTTGCAGCATTCCTTTGTTCTGATTTTTTGCAGCATTCCTTTGTTCTGAGATAAGGATGCTCTGTTCTTCCATGTATAGAGGGGGAGCTTCTCACATGAGAATTTTATGACCTATTTCAGAGGAGAAGGGTGGGGTAAGGTCAGGTTGAACTTCCTGCTTCTGTTGTTTTCTCAGACCTCTTCAACTTAAAATATTCAGTATGCCAAGGTGTCATATTTAGGGGGTAGCATGTCCCGGATCCCATCAAGGGACTTTATAAGTGCATAGCCTTACTATCTGATTAGAGAAATGTTGTATGACCTCAAACAAATTGCAACAAAATAGGGCATATTGACATTGGTTACATAGGTAAAAAATTACTAGGTATATATTAATGTGGAAAATTAAGAAGTAGCTTCTTTTATTTTATGATAACCATATCCATTATTCCTTCAGCAAGAAAAACACCGACCAAATCCCTAGAATTTCAAAATATAACAAATATGGAAAACATTTTTCGGTATGAGAAGCTTCACTTAAGATTTTTAAGTATTTATTCCATTTATTAAATCAACTTAAGAAATAAGGAAGAAGTGTCCTGCATATGTGGTTTAAGTTAAAGCATACTTTATCTCTGGGTTTTCCAAACAACTGAAATTTATAATGATTGCTTTTTAATGACTCCCAAATATTCCACTGAATCGATAGGCTAAGAATGCACAGATATATAATTTCCATTTAAAAAAATGTCGTGAAGAACAACGCTTAAACCTCACATCATAGAGTACATATCTTTTTTTTCAAATACATTTTTAAAAGAAGTGCATATTGAAAGGAAACATACTGTAACATGATTGTTAGAGCCATAGTGTGTGTCACTTTGTACTTTTACATACAACATAGGGGACTCTTTTCTAACTATGGCTTCTCTAAATTTTAATCTTTCAAAACATATACTGATTTTTATTTCCCAACTTGATGCCTAAGTATTCACATTAATATATGCTTTATTTCATAGTCTTAATTTTTTTAAAAGTAATCTCTGTGCCCAACGTGGGGCTTGAGCTCACATTCCCAAGATCAAGAACTGCGTGCTCTTTTGACTGAGCCAGCCAGGCGCCCCTTAATTTTTTTAATTATAAAATTAAAGTACTACAAAAGGAGTAATGAACAAAATTCTTTTCCTGTCAAAAGAAAGAATATTGGACTTGTGTGATGAAACCTGTTCTGCCCCCAACAACCATATGGCTTTATGATTTTCGTATCAATTATCTGAGTCACAGTTTCCTCATTTCCAAAGCAGCAGTGGTGGTAGTTAGTATTTGCCAGTGGAATTTTTGAAGTTCCAAACAAAAATTTTGTTTTAAAGTTATATCATGTAAACCATACCATTATGGAGTATTTAATGGAAATTTTAACCCTCACAGTTTCCTAGTATTTATATAACATGATTAAGAAGCTTCCAAACTCAATTATATCTCACTCTGTTATGTTGGAATTGAAGATCAGTTAATATCTGAAATAAGAATATAATTTTAGACAACTGAATAAAATCTGTGAAGGAATAATTATATCTTTAAATGAAAGTTTACTTGTTTTTAGGTATTATTTTAAAATTAGGTGAATAAAAAACTTTTTGTGGGCACCTGGGTGGCTTAGTCGGTTAAGTGTCTTCCTTGGCTCAGGTCCTGATCCCAGGGTCCTGGGATCAAGCCCCACATTGGGCTCCCTGCTCAGCGAGGTGTCTGTTTCTCCCTCTCCCTCTGCCCATTCCCCTGCTTGTGATCTCTCTCTCTCAAATAAATATTTTTTTTAAAAAGAACTTATTTATCTTATAATTGTAAGTTTGTGTCCTTTTACCAGCCTCTCCCTATTTATCCTACCCTTCAGCCCCTGGCAATCACTTTTCTACTCTGTTTCTATGAGTTTGACTTCCTGGCAGATTCCATGTATAAGTGATATGATACCATATATGCCTCTGTCTTTCATTTAGCATAATGACCTCAAGGTCCATCTATATTATCACAAATGACAGGATTTCCTTCTTTTTAAAGACTAAATAATCTAGTCTGTGTGTGTGTGTATGAATCTCAAATTTTTTTTATCCATTTATCAGTTGGTGGACACTTAGATTGTTTCTGTGCCTTGGCTTTTGTGCATAATACTGCTGTGAACATGGTGGTACAGATATCTCTTCAAGATAATGATTAAGTTTTCTGTGGATATATACCCAGAAATGGCATTATTGGATTGTATGTTAGCTCTATTTTTAATTTCCTGAGGAACCTCCATGCTGTTTTCCATAGTTGCTGTACAATTTATATTTCCACCAACAGCGTACAAGGGTTCCCTTTGCTCCATATCCTCACCAATACTTGTTTCTCTTTCTTTTTTGAGAACAACCATCCTAACAGGTGTAAGGTGATATGTCATTGTAGTTTTGATTTGTATTTGCCTGATGATTAGTGATGTTGAGCACCTTTTCATCTACCTGTTGGCCATTTGGATGTATTCTTAAAAATGTGTTTTTAGGGGATGCCTGGGTGGCTCGGTTGGTTAAGCATCTGCCTTCGGCTCAGGTCCTGATCAAGCCCCGCATCGGGCTCCCTGCTCAGTGGGGAGCCTGCTTCTCCCTCTCCCTCTGCCTGCTCTCCCTGCTTGTGCTCTCTCTTTCTCTATGTCAAATAAATAAAATCTTAAAAAAAAGCCCACAAAAAAACCCAGCCTCCCCCAAACCAAACCAAACCAAAACAAAAAAAACAAAACTTTTCTTTTTTCTAAATGAACACATCCAAACTCCTGTTCTTTAAAAAAGCTCAGATGTGGAGGGTGGTAGGGACTTGCATGTTTTTCTTTTCATTTTATCTATCACCATTCAGTGGACTTGCAACAACAAAAAAATGATTAAATACATGATTAACATCATGTAAGCATGCTTCATTCCAGTTTCCTGACAAGATACCAAATCCTCTGAGTTTTGTGAGAAGTAATCCCAAGATCCAATGGCAGCATAATTCCCCCAAGACAGCTTAAATATTTATCATTCTTTTTTTAAATCAAGTAATCCCTTAGGTTTGTTTGGATTCCGTTTCTGCAGATATACATCTTAGTATCCATCTATCTATCAAACATGTATCTCTTTACACAGGCATATACACACATATACAGATGCACATACATATATTTTTTCCCTTGGAATACCCTAAAGGATTGTTGAAATGCTTGCCATTTGTTTGTCTTCATAGTACTCTAATGAAATGCATTTTAAAAAGTGTGCATGGTTGACAAATTATATCTTTTGGGGAAAGTCTAAACCTGGAAAAAAACATGAGGGGGAGAGACGTTTATTATGATTACTAGACTGGAATCTCAGTAGGCTAGGATTATTGTAAGTAAAATTGATTTTGTCCATGATTTGATTTTAATCTAGTTTCGCAGAATCATATTCTACAAGGAACAGATATTTAATTTAGTACATTATGATGAAAAGGCTTCAGTTCAAAGAAGTTTAATGCATTTGATGCGATAAAAGCACTAACTGATTATTAGGCTTTTAAAAATAGTTATTCCTTATTATTTTATTACCATTCAAATAATTTCTTCTGCTCATAATATTTATATTAAATATAGAAAATATTTTAGGCTCTCATACTGGTACTCAGGCTGATTGTCTCTTTAAAATGCAGCACTTCCTTAGGAAGGAATAAATAGGATTTAAAATTTGCTGCACAGTTGTTTTGTTTGATCTGGAGATTTTCAGAGAAACCACTTGCCATAGAATGAGTTGGAGCTGTCTACTTACCAGCTACAGTTGTAAACAAGTGTCTATGAAAACCAATCTCCTCTAATTTTCCAGTCTACTGTTTTCCAGTATCAAGGAGTTAGCACACGTGGCAATTTTGAAGATGCTGCTCAACAGAGGTCTCTAGCACTTTAACAGTTGGGACCAGATGGGACTATTTTCTGAGGTTAAAACCAAGGCCAAGAGGACTGTCCAAGCAAAGGAAAAGAGACAAAGGGGGAAGTTCAGAGGGTGGCATCTCATATTTCTTTTTTATTGAATAATTTATGCCGAAATGTTCTTGCTCTCCATTGCCCCTGTAGGCTCTGGATGCTACATAAATATCATGTCAATTCATCACATTCCCTGAAGCTCCCCAACTTATTTGTAGTACAGCTGTCTGCCTTATCTGCAGTTTCACTTTCCACAGTCAAATGAGTGTAGCCTAGAAGCAGACGATCTTCCTTCTGACTTACTGTCAGAAGGTCAGTAGTAGCCTAATGCTGCATCGCAATGCCTCCATCATTCCCCTCACTGCATCTCATCAGGTGGGCATTCTGTCATCTCACGTCATCACAAGCAGGCTGCGTGCAGTACACTAAGATATTTTGAGAGAGAGGCTACATTCATAGAACTTTTACTACCGTATATTGATATAATTGTTCTGTTGTACTGTTATTGTCATTAATATCTTACTGTGCATAATTTATAAATTAAACTTTATTATAGGTAAGTATGTGTTGGGAAAAACATAGTGTATTTAGGATTCAGTACTATCCACAGTTTCAAGGCATCCACTGAGGGCTTTGGAACATACCCACTGCAGATAAAGGGAGACTGTGGTATATTTTTGAGTTGTAATGAATACAAAGAGAATCCACATTTTTTTTTAAAGTTAAGGTTGTGCTTTCCTTTTCTGTAAATAATTAAAACTTTTAGCTTTATATCATTAATTCCTTTACATTTTGTTATAGTAAATTACAAAGTCACATCAAATGGCTCTATGCATACAGCATTCACTTTGTTGTTGCTTTTAAGGTGAAGAATTAAATAGTACCTGAAACCCAATGGGAGAATCCGCAGTATGGTGTACAGAAAGGAGAGTGACCATTGTCAGATAGTAATAGCTTTTTTGCTTTGGAAAGCTTCTTAAATTCTATGAGTCTCAGGTTCATTTAGTAAGCTAAATGGAACCTTAATACTATCTACCTGCAAGAGTTACTGTATGTATTAAAATTATGCAAATTAGTTAAAGCACCTCCCCAAACTGAGCACTTAGTTGGCCCTTGATATATGGGGGCTGCTTCTTCTGATATTTATGGTTCCTGCCTCCCTTGTGGTTAGATGGTCTCTTGAGAATAGTACACAGTGAATTGTGGGCAGCAGTGAGGTTTATTCCTTCTGGGCTGGAGCATGTAATTGCTCGTGTAAGATTGTCCAAAACTCTTTATTTCTCTCTATCAGGGCGACCAGCAATGTTACAGTTAGTAGTTGCTCCATCAATTAAGATCCCAAAGTGAGTATGACACAGAGCAGAGCCTCTAGCTGATCTCTGATGGACATATAATATGTGTGAAGAATGAATCCTTTTTATTTGCTTTTAACTACTATGCTTTGGGGGCTATTTACTGCAGCATATCTACCCTGTTCTGATTTACATAACCTTTAGATAGGCGTAGAGTATAATACCAACATTATTCTGGTTCTTTGAAACTACTTACCATTTAGCAGATTCTGACCTGGATTAGGAAACTTTAATGCACGTGTTTTAGATTGCTTCTCTTCCCTTTTAAGAGAAAAGTGATGAGTATATCCTATTGTTCTCAAACACATGAGAAAAGACCAAATTTACATCAATTTAATTAAGCTGAAACACGTTTAGCTAGTGTCTCCAAAATTGTTGTAGGACACAAATTCACTCCCAGTACTTTTGATTTCAGAATAATTTTGCAATTCATTACATTGCTGAATGAAATCTATCTTTATACAATTTTGAAAGTTTTAAAAAAATGTAACAGTTTAAGACCAGCACTCCAGATGTTGTAAGGAACACACAATTGTTCATAGTTCCTGATGATTATCTTTTTCTTCCTTTTCAACATATATCTGCCTCTGCAAATGTGAGCTCACAGTATATAATGTGCAATATGCAGTCATACAGTGAAATGGCAGGAGATGTGCTTGCCTTTTACATTATCTAAGATGGTTAACGTTGTGAAAGGTCTTGCATCCTCTGCAAATTTCTCCCTTACCACTCTTGAGAACTGCAAAGAAGGCTTTTCTTTTGTCAGATGGCTGTAGCATGCTAGCACCCCTTCTGATTAACATTGGAATTTTTCCTGCAATATGTTGAGGAATTTGGGGCACAGGTCACACACTTAAATGTGTTGTGTTTTTCTGGTTTTTTAAAATCTATCTAATCTTTCCAATTTCTTGTCTGTGTTTCACTATCTCTTTGGGGCAAGTAAGATTGATAGTGCTACCTTGGATTCCTGTCACTTGGGGCCTGGTGAAATAGTGTAAGACACATCACCCATGCTGAAGCAAGGGAGCACTCCTTCGGCCTGTCTTATCAGTAATCTTTGATTTCCACCAGCTGCAGGTGTTAAGTGCTTCACTCAGCCTCCTTCTCCCTTCTCTTGATTCAGGAGTAATGAGAATTCCCTGTGTTCCTGCCTATAAACCCTGCACTGAGATTGCATCAGTTCATTTAGCTGGAGCTTTTCAGGCACTCGTTGGCAGGAATTGATTTCCTTATTTTGGTCCCTTTGCTTTTGGATTCTACCCAAAAGACAGATTCAAGGAAGTGAATTCTCCCTTCACAAGGTCTGTTTCAGATAATTACCTGAAAATGTTAGAAAATGTAAGCCAATAGGGAGGTTGTTTTTCTTTATGTGTAAACCCACTAAGAACCTAAGAACGTGTCTATAATGCACTTTTCTTCTTGGGCGTTTGTTGAGAGGCAAGAGACAGGAAGGGAAATAAGAAAGTTAATTGATTTACCTTTCAATTGTTTCATTAGAAAGTTTCTAAAAGACCAAACGTTCTGAAATAACAATAAAAAATAAAATGGAAAAAATATAGCATGTATTTTTAAACCAGTCTTTTCTTCATCAGTCATCATGTCATTTCAAATACATTCCCTGCCAGTTTTCAAACCACATCTCTTTTGCATTCGAATATAGCAATTATTTTATACCTTTGCTACGTGTATATACAAAAATATGATTAATGCGGGCGCCTGGGTGGCTCAGATGGTTGAGCGTCTGCCTTCGGCTCGGGTTATGGTCCCAGGGTCCTGGGATCGAGTCCCGCGTCGGGCTCCCTGCTCCTTGGGAGCCTGCTTCTCCCTCTGCCTCTCTCTCTCTCTCTCTCTCTCTCTCTCTCTCTCTCTCTGTCTTTCATGAATAAATAAATAAAATCTTTAACAAAAAAATATGATTAATGCTTTGTTCCTGCTCTCAAGGACCTTGCAGTTCAACTGGTATTAGGTTTTCTGCTCACTTGACTGTCTCCGTAACAGACCTGCAAGGTCAAATGAACAGAAAAACTGGTATCTGTGGATAAGTGCTGTGATTGTAGGAAGCACCTCCAGACTGCATAACCTAGGGCAATGGAAATGGTGGAGAAATGAGGGGGGAAAAAGTCCCTGTTAGAAGGAGACAGAACTGAAGGTTGCTGGAGGGGAGGAGGTGGGAGGGAAACTGGGTGGTGGCCATTAAGGAGGGCAGGTGATGTAATGAGCACTGGGTGTTATATAAGACTGATGAATCACTGAACTCTACCTCTGAAACTAATAATACATTATATGTTAATTGATTAAATTTAAATAAAAAAAAGGAAGGTTTTACCTTTTGTTTCTGTTTTTACTGCTACTAGACAATACTAGACAATATTTTTTTCATATTTCACGTGACATAATCTAACTTCATATGAGTACAAAAACTAATTAAATTAAAAAATCATTTGACTTGTCAGCTATGCGATGTGTAGCTTTGTTTGGTTCTATAATGATGATAATGATGACAGTGATAATAATAATAATAATAGTAAAATAGTACAAACCAGATCTTATTTGCCAAACAGGTTGCTCTTACTTCCTCCCCAAAGATTTCATGCAGGAGCATTCTAGTGTAAATGATCTTAAAGGAAGCCTTTATAGAATAGACACCAGAGAAAGGAACTGTGGAGGAAAAATCCAATCTACATCATCTGGGAAATGATTCAAGAATGGGTAGAATTGGCCTATATTATTTTTGATGTTCTGCTTGAATTTGAGTCCATGAATGTTGCTCTCAGAGTAGAGAAAGTAATTTGGGGAGAGAGGAGGAAACGGAAACAAAAAGGCTGATTTGAATATCATCATATTTCTATTATATGGTAATAATTGTTAGAATTGTCCTGGTGGTGAGAATGGAAATGAAGGGATTTATAAAATAGCCATTTCAAAACAAAACATAAATAATATCCAGGTCTTAAAGAGTGATTCGATGACAGGTGAGAAAAAAGAGTCTAAAGCATGTATTTGTGAAGTGATGTAGCAAACAAAAATCAAAATAAAACAACAAACAAATGGAAGGTAAAAAAAATAAAACAGCTATTTGTGGTTGTAAAGGTCCTAGATTTGAAATTTAGCTCTTTACTTCTACTGTCAGAGCTTGGAGAAATTACCTAACTTTTCAGGCCTTTCATTTCCTCTTGGGTAAATTGGGCTGTTATAAAAATTACATGGAATAAAGCGTGAGAAATATCCACCACCTGTGGTCTCCGTTGCTCCTCTGGAGTGCCAAGCAGTGCTCAGGCATTTTGTGCACCTGACCTCTTGAAATCCTTCCAGCCAAAATGCTGAGGAAGTTTTCTTCTCATTATGATGTATAAGAGTGAGGATCAAGTGATGTGAACAACCTGCCCGATTTTAGTTCATTCAGGCTGTTATGACAAAATTCCACAGACTGGGTGGCGTCCAAACAGAAGAAATTTATTGCTCCCAGTTCTGGAGGCTAGAAATCTAAGATCAGGGTGCCAGCATGGTCTGGTGAGTGCCCTCTTCCAATCACAGTTCTCCTGGTTTCCTTACATGGGGGGAAGAGAGGCTAGGGGACTCTATGGGTGTCTTCTATCAGAGCACTAATCCCTTTCATGAGGATTCTACCCTCTCCTAATCACCTCCCCAAAGCTCCATCTCCTAATGCCATTGTCTTTAGGGATTAGGATTTCAACGTATGAATTTGGGGAGGGATACAAACATTCAGGCTATGTCCTGCCTGGAGTCACATGGATGAGTAGTACAATTAGAATTTCTGTCTAGGTCTCTCTGAATTCAGAACCACACTATTACACAGCAGGCACTCAATAATGGCATTTATCCTCTTTGCAAAGTGTTTGTTATACTTTTTGAACATATAGCAAAAGTGGAGGGGAGTCACACCAGAGGAGAAAAGAAAGAACATACATAAACATAGAATGTTGGCATTATGGATGCTCTTAAAGCAGTAAAAATCTCTGAGAAGCTGATAGTTTCAAAGTTAATTTTTATAAAATTGAAGATATGTTAATTAGGGTCTCTGCTCAATGTCAGAGGCCCTCTTTGACCAACTGCCTTATCTACAGTCACCCCCACAACATGTTGCATTTCACACCCTGCTGTATTTTTTTTAAAGATTTTATTTATTTATTTATTTATTTGAGAAAAAGAGAGAGAGAGAAGGAGAGAGGAGCAGAGGGAAAGGGACAAGCAGACTCCGCACTGAGCCCAGAGCCTGATGTGGGGCTCAGTCTCACGACCCTGAGATCACACAACCTGAGCCGAAATCAAGAGTCAGATGCTCAACCAACTGAGCCACCCAGGAGCCCCTGTATTTTTCTTTATAATACTTTATAATTACTTGATAGTGTATTATAGTTTTATTAAAAACATTTTTTTTTCCTGTTTTCCCACTGGAATGTAAGATTCATGAGGTCTTGGACTTTGTTTTGCTTGTTCTTTGTACTCAGCACCTAGAACAATTGTGTCAAATTGTAGGCAGTAAATATGTACTGTGCACATAAATGGAAGAGTTTCTAGGAGGCAGAGTTACAGGTGGACAACGTCTGTATTGTGCTTGCTGTTTTCAAATAACAGAGGAGGACAGAGCAGGAAGGAGAGAACAGAGTTTTTCTGGAACTTTTGGTTCAGGGTGTTTGAGTGATCTTGTGAAGAGTTCAGACTCTCTTGGGGAGTGGCCGTGTAAGAAGAAGAAACAGCATGCAGTTGGGTGTAATTGGAATATCCTCACTAATGTGTTTATTTATTAAAATTTCCTTTAGACACTTTTTACTCAATATATGTCAAAAGACCCCTTTTTAAAAAAATTACACCTGGGGCGTCTGGGTGGCTCAGTTGGTTAAGTGTCTGCCTTGGGTTGAGTGCCTGCCTTGGGTTGAGTGTCTGCCTTAGGCTCAGGTCATGATCCCAGGGTCCTGGAATCAAGCCTTGCAGGTAGGGCTCCCTGCTCAGTGGGGAGTCTGCTGCTTCCTCTCCCTTTCCCTCTGCCTCTTTCTGCCCCTACCCCCACTCATGCTCTCTCTTGGGCTGTCTCTCAAATAAATAAATAAAAATCTTTTAAGAAAATTACACCTGAAAACAAGTAGTGTATATGTGTTTACAGTAATTAGAAAGCTGTCCTATATTTGCAGATTAGCTCTATCCAGTTAGTTTCAGAATGTGGGCTTCCCTGTGCTAGATGATGCCTTCATGTCTAGCTAAAAGCCCTTTCCAAAGGTGTGCTAATGTATAGAAAACTATTAATACAATTATTTGTTACTCTTTGAAGGTCAGAGGTGAACCACTTACAGTGTTGCCATTTAACATTGATCATAGGCATGCTGTTACTGCTATTTAAGATTCCCCACACACTTCAGTGCGTAAAAGTCTGTTTGCTCTCATTTATAGTAATACTCCTATGGTGGGAGGAAAAGTATGTATAGTTATAAGTTCAATTACAGCTCCTGGTTTATCAGTAGCAGTGTCCTAAACTGGTCCATGGCCCTGACGAGGGCAATGCAGTGAAAAATGAGGATCATGCCGAGTACAATGGAAACTTAAAATGAGATTGGGTTTAAATTCACTGCTGGGACTTGCACACTTGGCGCAGAAGAACATGGGGTCACTATAGTAAGATAAGGAGCGTTCAATCATAGCCTTCAGGGAAGCTAAGATACTGGTTTTATGGCTGTTGTTTAAATGCCTAGAACTTTCTCTTGGATAATGTATGTTTTGTAACGTGAGTGTGTGTGTATATGTACTTAGACACAAAAATATAGATATGTATATTTTGAACAAATAAGCTTTATTTGCATATTGAGAGATAAAAATTGTAAAGTCATAAAATGCCTTTTCCAATATTTTTATAATGCTTAATAATAAAAGAAAATATCAGATAATGTAAATATAAGACTTTAGAAATAATGTTTCCTTATGATTTTAAAAGCTATTTTTAAGGAATGTTACTATTTAAATAGGATATAAACTCAGTTTTTAAATTTTTATTTATATTTATTTATTTATAATTAGAGTTTCAGAGAATAAGACTGAATTGGAAAAAAAGAACTACAAAAATTGTAAGCAAGAAAGAGAGACAGAAAAGAGCACTGCATTTTTATTATGTGCCAGGTATATTGATTGGCTTTTTTTTTCTTTTTGGTGGCAATACTGTTATGCTCAGAGATAATATAAAAGCTAAGTATCATCTCTACTTTTAGAGGAAAGGATACAAAATTAAGACATTCAATAATTTGGCCATTTTTAAATTGGTTGTCATTGGTAGAGCCATAATTTGTACTTAGATCTTTCTGAATTCAAAGTATATATTCTGGGTTTATCTAATTTTTCTCCCTCTTTCCACAAAAATAATGTTAACTTGGGTTTTGTTTGTTTGTTTATTGTCTGTTTTTCTTAACATATAATTTAGGAAAGGACATCACAGAGTAAGCCTAATTCAGTGCTGGGAATGCACGAAAATCTCTCAAACACAGCAAATACATGGTTAAAAGGTCTAGATTAAGTACATCTCTGCTTTTGATGGCCAACTATTGTCCTGATGATCTATTACCTTGTTGTAAGATGCACACTTTGATTATTTCCAAGTGTTGTCATGCTAAGAATTTCATATCCTCTCAGTTATTTCCCTAGATCAGTTGTCAATGGATAAAAAATTAGTTTGAATCTGAGGAGTGGTTAATTAAAAAACTACTGTGCTTCCCTTTGGATTTCTGTCATTTATTTATTCATTCAACAGATACATGATGAATACTTACTTGTGTAGATACTGTGCCAGACCTTGGCCTGATCTTTATGGAGCCTAAGGGCTTCTACAAGAGTCAAGAACACAAACAGGTAATATAAGGAAGAGAAATAGTGTATGCGGTCCATCTGTAATAACCCAAAAGATACCTGCCTCATGTTAAAGAGTATCATTGCTACTCAACACTTGCCAGTCATTACCATGTAATGATATAGCTTAGCATGGCCTGTAATGTAATTGTTTTTAGGAAAACAAAAAGATTTCAGATTTTGTATGAAATCATTCATTTTTAAATATTGACATTTTTTGTTGTTTATGTGCAAAACATTTGGCCTAGAGTTCAACACTTTGAAATGCCTTATTTACAGAGAATATGTTATTTAAAATGTTTTCTACCAATAGATAGTGAGTTCCTAGAGGACTGGGATTATCTTTGCATTTGTAGAATGTAGGAGGCAATATAGGTTAATAATTGCTCAATAAGGTAGAAATATTAATTTAGGAAGCAATTGGTGATACCTAGTAAGTGGGAAATAAGCCTCTGACTGAGGTGGGAATAAAATACTTATGAACACCTAATATATCATAGGTATATTGAGTTGGTAATACCATTTAGTGATCCAAATCAATGTTGTTATTAGAATTTTCTGTTTCATAAATGAAGAAGATGACATTAAATAAGGTGAATGGAGTTTCATCCTGCAATAGTTGCATATTTAAAATAACTGGAATCTTGAGTCAAATATACCTGACTTCAAATTCTGGTGATTTCAAATTATATTCTTCTAAAGTATTGTGTAAGATACTTAAACTCACTGATCATCAATTTTCTGATATATGCAGGGAACATAGTAAAAACCTTATAGAGCTTCTCTGATATTTATTTGAGATAATATATATGATATTCTTTGAAGAGTGTGTGATATCTAGTTGGTTTTTAATGATTGGTAGATAACATTACAGCTGTTGTTTTGTGCTTAAAACCTGTGTTCTGTCTGCTATACCTCTGAGGGCAAAGTTTTCCAAACAGTATATCAATGGTATTGAACTTTAGGAAAGCAGAGACAGTGGCTTGTTATCTTTCCTCATATTTGGTTATTATTAAGTCGCTATGCTAGTGGACCCAAAGGCCAGCAAGACTAGACCCATGCTTCTCTGTGGATACAGTCAACTTTAGCATCTCTCCCTCAAGCTCCAGTCAATCAGATTCAAGCTATCCAGTTAATTTTGCTCAGCAACTAAGTAGACACTCTTCTAAGGAAAATATACATTGAATCATGGATTTCAACCTGGAAAACACATTCAGAATTCCTGAGGTAGCTTTGTCTGGTTATAGGTATTCCTAACCCCAAGGAGGCATATCAAGTAGCTATACCCTGAGTTGAGAACCATTGGTTTTCAAAGAAGCCTGTGTTCAACCAGAAATGTTAAAAAGATAATACCCATTTCATGGTGATGATTTATATCTTTTTAATTAAATATCTATATTGTCATCAATCTGAGAATATATGATGAATAGTGTAGTAATATAGTTACAGACTAAAGAGTCGTTCATCTTTGTATCCCAGATTCCTTGTAGAGTATATATAAAATGGTGCCTTCATCGTCAGTGCTGGCTTAAAAGCTTCTGTTGAATCCATTCTTCCTGCTTTTGTGATAGTGTGGATGATGATGATGATAAAGATAAAGCATGCACTCACACTCATGGAGTACCAGGCCCTATATTAAGTGCTTTACTTGTAGTATCCCATATAATCCTCACAATATCCCTGTTACTAACGTGCCATTTTCATCTGCATTTAACAGAGGATGAAATGAATGGATGGGGAGGTTAATTAGTCAAGGTTTACACACTCTTATAGAGCCATGATGTGAACCCAGGCATTCTGACTCTAGAACATGGGCTCCTAGAATTCTGAGGCTAGGCGTCTTCCTTAAATAATCCCCCTGAGACGCACTTCTACCAAGAAAGCTTCTTTATCATCTGTAATGTTGGACCTCTGTCCCCTCCTTTAGTGAATATAATTAATAATTTACTCTGCATCTTATTGGGAGCAGGAAATCAAACACAGAGATACAAAAATAGACATAGAAATAGATAGATAGTATCTGGTCACCTAGCTAACTAGAATAGATGTAGCAATCAGATCCCAGAAATAATTACATTTTTGTTAATTAGGCCCTCAGTGTTTTTTTTTGTTTTTTTTTTTTAAGTGCCATCCATTCTCCTAACAAATAACTACTTGTTTCTTCAATAAGTAAATTGCAGCCCTGGTCTCATTTAGTACATTAACTGCCTTATGAGAATTGATAAGACCTCTTTAAATATCCTAATATCCTGTGGTTTTCCTTTTAAGATAACAGCACTCAGTTTTGTAGATTCCACTTTAGTAAATCCATGAATTTTGCCTTTCCTAAAATATGCTATTTATAACTGCTTGCACTGTTTCTGTGTAGACCATTTTTCTTAGAATATGACCCCCCCTCATCACCCCTATGTCTAGAATATGTAATTCCATTGGAATCTGACCAAAAATCCTAGAGGTAGTACTGAGCATTTAAAGACAGTGAATGTGGATTGGATAACTGATTCTGTCCACACCTTTGAGATACACACATGTTTATCTTAAAATCTCAACAAATATGTCAGAATTTTCATAAAAATGATTTGACATTTGTAAACCATTTGGAACTTCTCAGTTTATTTTGACCAATGCTTTAGCAACTATTATTCTTCTATTTAGTTTTTTTTTTTAAAGATTTTTTTTTTTTTTTTTATTTGAGACAGAGAGAATGAGAGAGAGAGAGAGAGCACATGAGAGGGGGGAGGGTCAGAGGGAGAAGCAGACTCTCTGCCGAGCAGGGAGCCTGATGTGGGACTCGATCCAGGGACTCCTGGATCATGACCTGAGCCGAAGGCAGTCGCTTAACCAACTGAGCCACCCAGGCGCCCTCTATTTAGTTTTTTAACAAACATACTATAATATTATCAAAAACGCCAGAGCAAATAATAATTTTTAGTAAGTGCAATATTTTCCTCAAAGGACAACAAAACAAAACAAAACAAATAAGATCAAAATAGTTCAATGACTTTTAAGCAGAGATAAAGTATTCCACTAAAGGGAAATTGAGTTTCTTAACAGGATCAACACAATGGTGAGAATTTTAAGCAAGAATTTAGCACCTCAAGATACTTTTAGCATCATATAGTTTTTTTGATGGTCTCAACAAATAGAATATGCTTATCCTTTTGTTGCCCAAGCACACATATTCACTCGTTATCCAGGCAAAAAATAATACATATTTTTTGAGTATCTACTGAATACAGGTCCCAGTGCCAGATCATATGACAGATGCTGTGTAGTAAATGTTCCTGACATTAAGGATTGTGATTTTTCTCAGGGTGAATTTAGTCCTGTTATTTCTACTTTTAACCCTTCAAGCTGTTTTGACTATAACAAGTTTCTTAACATTAAAGCATTGAAAGTCTTATTTTTTTTTTATTCTGAAGTGTTGAATGTTAACATAATAACTTTGTCAAAAACTTACATATACCCATCATATGTGCATTAGAAAAAACTAGCTAGAAAAACTCTGAAATTTTACTAATACTGATTTATCTAACCTCCAGGGCTGTCACGTAGGTATTTTAGGGCTCTTAAATGAATTTTTTTTCAGACAAAATTGGAATATACAACAGAATCAGCAATAATTAATCCAACATCTTTTGAACCTCTATGTGCAAAAGCTCACGTATTCCCAGACAAAATAACCAAAGGTCTTTGCCTGCTTTGTCTGTGGGTGTGTATATGTATGAAGTAGAATATACTTATGCTTTCATTTACAGATTAAAATATATGGAAATAGATATGTTGCAATCTTAAAATAGCAGAATTTATTTCCCAGTGTATTACTCTGTTAACTAAGTTATGTACCTCAATTATAGTGAACTATTATTGATATTTTGAAGAGATTTTAGATGCGTTTCTAAATATATAGTCAGAAAGAATAAAAAGAAAACATTAATGTTTTACCCCTCCCCTTCCTTTTTTTCCTTTATTTTCCCAGTCTATTTGTTACAACTAGGTTTGCTGTTTTTACCCCAAAGTGGTAGGTGGGTGAGTGGGGGGAGTCAACAGTTGATCAACATCAACTGATGATGATTCAGAGATTCCATAATTTTAGAGCATCTTAGAATAGAGTGTTTTACTTCACTGATAAAGAAGATGTGGTATATATACACAATGGAATATTATGCAGCCATCAAAAGGAATGAGATCTTGACATTTGCAACGACGTGGATGGAACTGGAGGGTGTTATGCTGAGTGAAATAAGTCAATCAGAGAAAGATATGTATCATGTGACCTCACTGATATGAGGAATTCTTAATCTTAGGAACAAACTGAGGGTTGCTGGAGTGGTCGGGGGTGGGAGGGATGGGGTGGCTGGGTGATGGACATTGGGGAGGGTATGTGCTACGGTGAGCGCTGTGAATTGTGTAAGACTTTTGAATCACAGATCTGTACTTCTGAAACAACGCAACATATTTTAAGAAAAAAGAAAAAGAAGAAGATAGCAGGAGAGGAAGAATGAAGGGGAGTAAGTCAGAGGAGGAGACGAACCAGGAGAGACGATGGACTCTGAAAAACAAACTGAAGGTTCTAGAGGGGAGGAGGGTAGGGGGATGGGTTAGCCTGGTGATGGGTATTAAAGAGGGCACATTCTGCATGGAGCACTGGGTGTTATGCACAAACAATGAATCATGGAACAGTACACCAAAACAAATTATGTAATATATGGTGATTAACATAACAATAAAAAAATTAAAAAAGTTGTTATTCAAGTAATATCAGAACTTGTTTCAAATATGAGTCTTGATAAATATTGTAATAATATACTTCAATGTATCATCCATATTATCAACATACTTAATTTAAATGACAACTTTGCCTGAAAGGCAAATTGTGTGTATGTGTGTGTGTGTGTGTGTATTTTACCAGCAGGTTGCAAAGGTGTTTTGCATTATTTAGTTTGTTTTGGTGCATAAATCACTGTTTTGAGATAGTTTATGGACTGGACACCATATTTGGAAAGAAAGAGTGAGAGCAAGAGAGACCAAGACCTAATGGCTTTTATGTGTGTTTTAGTCTCTGCCCCCCTTTCAGTATTTTTCATCATGTTTTATGCTATTAACTGAAATTTCCCACTCCAGAGCATCACACTTTGTTTCTTCATCCTGTAACACTTTGGTGTTTCTTGTCCTGTGTCACGTTTCTTCTGTGCTATTTGTGGCTTCCATATCCCTCTGCTCCTCCCTTCCATTCTGAGGTTCCTGGAGGAGAGAGCAAAAGTGAAGGTCTAGACATATGTATGGCACTTACTTTTGACAAAGCTCTGGCATAAATTCTCCCCTCGCCCTGTTTTTAATAATACGGGTTGGACAGTCAAGATGAAATTGAAATTCTCAGTTTATTTCATTTGTAAATTGTTTCCTAATATAAGTTTTACTCAGATGATCTTTATTTCCTGTACCTTGGGATCTCTCCTGCTACCACTGGCCTCTCTGAAACGAGGCACTCTATTGCACTTAACCTCTCCACCCTTTCTCAGACTATGAGCTGGTCTCTGACTACTCCTCTCAAACTGATAACTGCTTATTTGTCATGTCCATATGGGCAACACCATATGGATATCTGCAGTGCATCAAACTCATCCTTGTCTAAAATGGCACTATCTGTGCTCTGCCTTTGTAGCTTGTTTTAGTAAACAGCATACCACTTCCTCAAACCAGAAACCTTGAATACCCCTTCATTGCCTACCCTCTACCTCCACAAATAAGTCACAAAGCTCATTTTTTCTGCCTAATACATGTCTCATGAATTTATATACTTATGTATATGTTTATATATAATTTATATAAATAGCTCCCTTCCTCCTGTTTCAGGTTCACCCACCACTTCTCCCTGCCTTTCATCTGAGTGCCTGCCCCTCTCTTTTGCCACCTTTACTTGTGCTTTTTTTTTTTTTAAAGGTGCTGCCGGCATGATTACAAATATGATTCTGCAAGTAGAACTTTCTGTAGATTTTTAGTTATCCTTCAGATAATCTCCCAAATCTTTAACAGGGCTTACAAGGTGATGTGAATACTGACCCCTCACCCTCACTTCTTGTAGTTCCTAGAGCCCTTCAGCCTCCTTTCCCTCTTAGCCTGAGGGTGTGCTTCCCCCACCTACCCGAAGCATCTTCACTTTCTCCCCTCCTCCACTCCTTAAAGGGGTAACTTCTGCTCTCACTTAAGTGACATTTCTCAGGGTGCCCCCTTGGCCCTCTCCTACCTGCCCCACTGCTCTGTATGTTGTGCACCCTGTTTGTTTACACTTATCCTGCTGCTGCTCATTGATATCGCCCAGCACATAAGAACACCAGATAATTATTTGGGAAACTGAATTTGGATTCAGAAACACGAGGACCTAATTCCAATCACATCCCTTGTAGCTGAGTGACTTTGTGTATGCCATTTAATTTCTCTGGGTTTTATTTCCCCCATTTATAAAATATGGACTATAACTTCAGTCTTGCATGGTTGCATTAAGTTTTAATAATATATAGTAGCTTACAGGGTACTTGGAACGCTTAAAACAGCATGAATGGCAGCTATTATCTGGATATTTCCCAATATAAGTTCTTTAGCCTTCCAGTGAGTTTAGTTGTATAATCTATTCATCCTGCCTACCAAGATGTGACCTAACAAATACTGAGTTAGCTTAACATATATTAGGAGAAAGAGAGAAGTTGAGAGGCAGATGGTTTTTGCTTGCCAAAGTTGTAAAAAATGACCAGTTTCCCTTAGGTCTTTTCTTATTGGCCCTTCACTATTTAATAATGGACTTTTGTGTTGTTTTACCTTTTTATGGGGCTTCTGGCTTTTTAACCTTAATTAAGGACCACTAATCCTGGGTGCCTGGGTGGCTCAGTCGGTTAAATATCTGCCTTTGGTTCAGGTCATGAGCCCAGGTTTCTGGGATGGAGCCCTGTATCAGGTTTCCTGCTCAGCGGGGAGCCTACTTCTCCCTCTCCCTCTACTGCTCCCCCTACTTGTTCTCTTTCTCTCTGTAAAATAAATAAATAAAATCTTTGAAAAAAAAGAACCACTAATCCTTACCCCAGATCATGCAACCCATCTCCCAGAAAGATGGACAAAGGAGGATGGTTAGCAAGTCAGTCAATGCCAATTTCAAACCAGCTAATGTTTTCTTTCCCTTTATTAATGTGTATGCATTTTATAAGCACTTTCAGAGATAAAATGGTTTAACCCAAAGTCTGTAAAAGTAGGTATTTTCATTGCCAAGGTCAGTCTGGTAGGTATTTTGGAGCAGATTCTATTTAAGGAATCTTGAAATATTCTCTACTTTATCTGTGCTCTGAGTAGAGCCTTATTCCTGGTGCTACCGTATCTTCATTTGCAGCCATTAATACAGTTCAAAAACCAAGTGAAGGAATAAGACTTCTAATCTCCCAAAGATCTATATATATTGCTTGTTGAGCTTTTAGTTGTGTTTTTTATTACTAACTCTTGACATGTTTGTGTATGCTGAAGATTTCAATTAAAATAGGCAGCAGGCTGATATTGAATCAATACTTGTTTTGTATCTAGGGAAAAAGAAGCAATATGAAATATGGAAATCTGAGAGACTGTAACTGCTCTAGGATCTGCTATGAGACATACCCTGCTGCTTGTCAGATAGACATGATTTTTAGAGCAGAGAATTTGTTGGCTTAATGATGACAACTTGCTGGTTTCATTAGTTCCATATCTTACTCTAGACAGAGTCACTGTTCCAATCATTAAAGTACCAGTCCTAAGCTTCCATTAAGTTTGAGCCAAATGATAGCATCTTTTGAAGTGCTTTGTACAGTAACATTATGGAGCTGAATACTGCTTATAGATGAGTAAGCTTGTGATAACTTCACTATAAACTGGGTTCTGCTCTCTTTTTCTTTCTTGCTTTGGTTTAATTTTCATGAGCTTGCCAAGAACATCATTATTAGTGCTTCTTATAAATACCTAGTGAAGATCACATTGAAAGAGAGTCATTCTTAGAAGAGTGGAAAATTTACAAGTATAAACTAAAGTACCAATATGGTAGGAACTGAGTAGGTGGAATCACTGATTGATTTTTATTATGGTAAATTTGTGGCTTTTTTCCCCTACCTGCTCAGGGGTGTGTGGAGAGTTCAAACAGATTAGATCCAAAGAACAGTGAATTGATTAAACATATTTAAGGAGCTCTTCAGAATAAATGCTATCAGATCATGGGGTATCTCTTGTGACCAAAATTTGGATGGGAAATCCATCTGCAAAGAGTGAATCTCTAGTGAAGAAAATAATATGTTTTCGTTTTTAAAACCAAAGTATTTCATTATTGTGTGCCATACTGTGCACCCCACATAGCATCAGCCTGGGATTCAGAGAACCTGCGGGAAATCTTGTGACAAACATTTAAGGTCAACTAGATAACATTTTCATTCTCTGTGATTCCCTCTGAATTTGCTATTGTTCAATCTGAATTCATTGTTTTCCAAAGGCAAGAAGCAGAACAAACACTAACTGTTGGATATCTTGTCTTGCTGTCTATCTGCAGAATTTTTTGGCTACATGCAGTTCTTCAGAATATGATAGAAAATAGTATTTATGTTTATACATTTTTGTGTTTTTCTTGAACATATCATTTTCCTACAGATGCATTAAACTTCTTAAACTGCTAATGTACAAGTTTCCCAAATTGGCAGTTATTTCATAGACTGGCAAGGTAAATATTTCCTTTGTTTGAAAAGTTAACCCTGAAGTAAAGATGAGGATACTCAGCCAGCAACCAGTAAGTGCTTGGTGCCTTATTTAAAAGTACATGGCTTCTTTATAGTCATCCACAGGCAAAGATTCCTACAAAAGGTGTTAATAGGTTCTTAATATATATACATATGCCTCTTGGGCTTCTTCTTCACCAACGCTGAGGCGAGAACTGTAATAATCTGCCCCATGAGTAAACTCTGTTCGTTGCAGGGAAGAAGAACCTGATTGCTTTTTTCATAATGCTTGGATTATGTTTCATCCTTATTGTTACAGATGTCCAAGTATAAAACAGTATGGTAAATGATTTTCCACAATTTATAGATATGTACTGTTAGCAACATTATCCCTTAATGTGTGCCTGTAAAACAGTTCATCAGGATTGTACAAATAACATGCTCAAGATTCCTTTTAAAGCAATATGCTAGGCCCATGAAATAATTAGCTCTGTATCATTCAAATATTACCATTTTTACATTATTCATGTTTTATTTATTTTTATTTTTTTAAGATTGTCTTTATTTATTTGTCAGAGAGAGACAGAGAAAGAGAGCCCAAATGGGGAGAGGCAGGAGAGGGAGAAGCAGGCTCCCCGCGGAGCAGGGAGCCCCATGCTGGACTCCATCCCAGGACCCTGGCATCATGACTTGAACTGAAGGCAGATGCTTAACCGACTGAGCCACCCGGGCTTCCCTACTCACATGTTTTAATAAACATAGCCTAGTATTCAAGAAACCTAGTATTCAAGAAACGATATAATAAAATATCGATCAAGGAAAGCTAAAAGTTAAAGAGGGTAGATCATTTTAAGTTTTAGACTATTAGAAATACCTGATTACAAGCACTCACATCTAAAAAGTGATTTACCTTTCAAGGGTGACTAGAATTTTTGAGCTCCTAAGGCTTTAAGCACATATCACCACTGCAAACCCTGCAGGTATTTCAGTGTTATAATGTCTTCCAGTGGTTTTGCTTTTAATTCAAACTGTAACAGGCCCTCATGTTTGCCTGTCAGTATAACAGAACTAACCCAGCAGCAGATTCAATTCTACAGACATGATATAAACACCTACTGTGTATAAAAACTGTGTGAACCACTGAGCAGGACATACCTGTGAATAAGGCAGAGGCCCTGCCTATAAACTGCCCACTGTCTAGGGAGAGAGGCGTAAGCTTTACTGAGCTTTTAATTAAAGCCAAATAGCTTCAGAGTTAGCAGGCCCAGGGAAGCTCCATTCAGCACACATTTGTTCTATCCCCCTCCTACCCATTTACCGTTATCTTTGTTTTTCCATGCAGTCTGATTTCTTTCTTTTGGCCTTCTTCCTCTGAGGCTGAGAATATACATCTATGTGGGAGTAAATGCCCTGAGTCACTGCACAAGCACATAAAAACAAACAGAAGGGACAGGCAGCATGTTATGCTTTTAGAAGCATGGCCTTATTCCCCTTCACTCCTGTCAGTGTCACTTCAGACCCTGAGCATATGGGCAAGGGCTTCTCTTCAGAGCCACTCATGGCACATATATAAAATTTACTTTACCTTTCTGGAAAAAGTGCAGTGTTTGTGAACCACTCGGGAAAGGGACGGTTTTATGCAAGGGAAAAAATACACTCAGTCAAGCTATTAAACACTAGTTTCCATGCCATTTTTAGTCACTAGGCTATGAACGAGGAGCTCTCATGTTAGGCTATAAAATGAGTAAGTGTTTGGATCCTTTTTGAAGTAAACTACCTGTCAAGATTTCTTTTAGGGATCAATTTCACTATATCTTTGGAACCCTAGGTTTTTGAGGTCAGTTATCAAAGATTAGGGATGGGCAACACATGTAATGACAGAAGTAGCAAAAAAGTTATTTTTCTATTACTGAAAAGAAGTGCAATATCAGAAATAGCCATTTCTCAAGTAATTAATCCTCCGAATTGATTTTTCAAAGATATCTGGTTCATAGAGTATACCATGCTTTTGTTGATAAAGTGGTAATATGTTCTATAGTGCTTTAGGGTGAATAATCTTAAAGGATTAATCCATGTAGGTCCTTAAATCAACTTTCCAATTTGACATTCGTATTCCCATTTCACTATGCATAATATTTTTAACATCAAGAGAGTTGACTTTTAGTGAGAGCATATATTAGAACACAAAATCTTGGTGGCATGCTGTTAAGATCCTATTTTACTTGGAATGGCATTGTACATTTTCACTAATATGTTTTATTTTACTTAAAGATATTACACTTATTCCTTCCTGTATCTATTTGTGAAGTTGTATCAAGAACTTCTCATGGTGAAATGTGATCCCAAATTGATAGGCAGCAAGGGTGGGAAAGAAATAGAACACTCATAGAGAAGACCTTCTGGATGTCAATTTCCAATGAACAGAAGGAGGGAGAGTCCTTTGTATGTAACTATATATTTTGCATAACTTAACCTTTGAAGTGCTGTGAGATTTATTTATATATATGAAATCAAAAAGAAAATGCCATTCTTTTCTATTGCAGATGTCATTTTGGTCAGAGCTATAATTAGAAAAACATAACTTGAATATTTAGAAAGTGTTTTGTTTTTACTTGGGTGGGGGTTGAGGAGGAAAGAGAATGGCAAGTGTACTTCAGCAGGTGCTGCTTACTATTCAACTGAAGATCTCATCCCAGTGGAGCCTGTGAGCACCATGGTCTTTTGGAAAAGGCATTAGAGTGGGTGTTAAGAAACCTGGATTCTAGCTGGTTTTGCCACTAGTTATTATAACCAAGAAAACCTCATTAGTTTTGTCTCATTGCCTCTCCTGCATTCCCCATTAGTACGTTATATGTTACATGCATATTATCTAAATATGTATATATTATATCATGTATCATGTGCTTACTATGCAGGCATGGTGATAAGTCCTTAACATGCATTGCTTTATTTGAAATGTCTTATCAGAATATTTACTAGATTAAATTGAAATTATTTTTGCATGAGTCTAACTTTTCTGTGACAGAGACTATAATTTATTGACGTACTGGGTGCTTATTAAGGTTTGTTAAGAGGAACTGATCTTTTATGTCCCTCATTTCTCAATTGTTTGGGTTTTGATTTTGTCAAATAAAAATAAGATAATATTTTCTTCTCATCAGGGTGAGGAGGGTTTTCTTAGTGTTTTCCGCATTGTTATGTTATAGTTTAGCCTTCTTTTCGTATACAATTCCTGTGTATCATAGATCATTGCTATTTTAATTTTATGTTTATAGCTCAGATGACTCACTCAGACACAGTGAAACATTCCCTCAATAGATTGTTCTGAGTGATAAAATAAGCAAACACATAGATTCTTAGTTCCATGAGACAATAAAAACATGTAGCAAAGCCACAGGGTTTGCCAAAATCTTTGATCTTTACATTGATCATTGTGAACTTGACCTTAGGTCTTTTAAAAAAGCTATGCCTTTTTATGTTTCTGTATTTGTTTTTGTGATGCAAATATTAATGGATTTACTAAGCTTTATCAGTTTTATCAAACAGAAAAAAGTTTGTTTGATTCACTAAGATTTGTTAGTCTGTCCCTGTTAATCTAAAAACATCTTTCAAGAGTTATTTTCTAAAATAATGTTAGGGTCTGTATCTTAAAGCTGAGTGTAAAATCCATTAGCAGCCCACACTGAGGACTAATTGCTGGAGTGTAATCTTGGCCACATTTTTATAACTGCTAGTGAAGCCCACATAGCTAAGAGGGTACATTATCTTATAGTAATTATATTCTCAGGGGATTTTGTTTTTAACATATTATAATAGTGTGAATAATAGCATGGGCCTGTGGAATTCTAATCTGTTGAGATGAAGATCTCTGACTAATATAAACTATGTTGGAGGTGTTTTGAGTTTATATTTAGGGTGAATGAGATGAGTTACATTTAGTTAAACACTCTTCCTTTTTCCCTTTCTTTTTGACCATTAAAACACCCCAGTACCATTCAGGTGGAGGAGAAGGAATAAAGAGAAAAACAAGAATAAAAAAACGGGGGAAATGAAAACAAAAACAAAACACAAAGCAAAAGTAATCAGGGAACAGCAATCATCAGAGTTTGATGGAAAGTTTCTTCCACACTGTTCTGGACAACCAAAATGTGGCCAAGTGTTTGTTCCTTTTGGAAAGGAAGTTTCTCATCATATCCAATTAAATTTTAGTAGGCATGATAGGGACATTAAAAACATTTATAGGATTTATGTAAGGAAGGGGTGGTAAAGAATAAAATAGATGGGGCGCCTGGGTGGCTTAGTCAGTTAAGTGTCTGCCTTTGGCTCAGGTCATGATCTCAGGGTCCTGGGATCCAGCCCCACATCGGGCTTCCTGCTCAGCGGGAGAAACAAAAAACAAACAAGCAAACAAACCCTCCCCCCAAAAACCAACCAAACAAAAGAGAATAAAATAGAAAAGGGCAATTTGAGTCATGTTGTAGAACAATTCATACTCAGCTGAGAACATTTACCACATCAGGCACTAAAGTTGGTTATGAGGCACTGCAATGATAAGGATGCTAGACATAGGGCTCTGTTTTTAAATGTTATTTTACCCAGATCTTTGGTGATGCTCCCCCTACCTCTTGGAGATCTGAGTGAACTTGCTCTGTCTCCTTAATTCCTTATATCCTGCGCATGTCTCAGTCTTTCCCCCCAGTTCATAAATTCCCAAAGCCTGGCATTTCCATTGTCTGTTATATTTGTGCCCACTATCTAGGCACAGACAATCTCACTTCACCTGATATATCCAGATATCTGATAGGATATCAGATCCAGCATCCTCATTTTTTCCATAAAAAATCCATTTACCACAGGCATTTTACATTTTAAGTAATTTTGCTGAAGCTTTTGAGAGGCCATACCCTGAAGCTGCTTTCTCTTTACCCTCTCCCTCCCATTTCACTGGGAATAATTTCTCCCCCTTCTCTGGAGCCCTGATACAAACTGACATCCATGCCTTTAAGGGGCTCCCCCACCACCTCCATGAATTTGCTCATTTTCATTAATTATTAATGTTCAGTAAGATTTAGTCATAGCCTTTTCCTATCTCTGAAACTGTAGTGTAAAGTCAGCAGCCTTTGGAAGATCCCAGGATATACTTTAACATCTGCCATTCCATTCATGATACTCCACCGGAAGCATTAGATTTGTTTTAAAAGGGATGGCCTGGAGCAAGCGTAGGGCATAATTCTCTTGGGGCTAAAGAAATGAGTGAGTTATTGCACTTTTTTGTGCATGTGCATATATTATGCACAAATACACACTTTCATACATGAAAATAACACAGTGACTACTTTTGAAAAGCACTAAGAAATCCATGTGGATTTGGCATTTTGGGTATCATTTTGATAGCCATACAAAATGTGACATGAATTTTAATTTCTTCTTTCTAGCCACTCTAGTAATGGAATTTTGTTGTAAGAATATATTTCTTACTACCTTCTGATGCAATGGGTATTTTAAGCTTCTCTTTTCAAAATGATATTGTTTTCTTCCATTTTTCCCCTTTGAATGCAGCTTCAGGATAAAGGAGTTTCAGAAATTGGCCCAATTTCTTCCTTGACCTTTGTGGGCATTTTTGGTCATCTGCCTACTATCTGTGATTCCACTTCTCATTCCCAGTAGAACCCTGATTGTGCTTGGATTTCTTCCTTGGTTCCAACCCTCGCTCCAGGGCTGGAACTTTGTTCAAATGAGGTAATACTATTAATATCATTCTTCTCTCCCTAGGTTAGGGATGGCTTAGTCTAAACCAGTTTAGGGTGCCTGGGTGGCTCAGTTGGTTAAGTGACTGCCTTTTGGCTCAGGTCATGATCCTGGAGTCCTGGGATCCAGTCCCGCATCGGGCTCCCTGCTGAGCAGGGAGTCTGCTTCTCCCTCTGACCTGCCCCCCATGTACTCTCTCTATCTCATTCTCTCTCTCAAATAAATAAATAAATAAAATATTTAAAAATAAATAAATAAATAATAAACCAATTTAAACTAATTTGATGAGAGAGTTGCAGTGGCCTGTCTAAAGTTTCTGTGCATTTAAAACAGACAATAGAAATTTCACACAACTCTCCTACAGGACATCAACAAAGTCACACATACATAATCATGATTGTTACACTAGGGGGCCATCCCATGGCTATCGGAGATAGCAAACTTATGATGAAGCAACTACTGACCACACAAGTATAAAGGAACTAGAAATTGATGGTGGTATTAAACTGCGAGATCAACTAATGCTGACACATGCTCTAACTTTGGATTCTTGTTAGAGGAGCCACTACTTTTCCATGTACTCTAAGCCATTTCTTCCCTCTTATTAAACCAGCCTAGACATTTTCCTGTTACTTGAATCTATGTTTCCAGTGATTGTATATTTCTATCTCAATGTCCCATAGGCCCTTCAGTTATATCACATTATTTCCATTGTACTATTTCCTATATGTTTTATCCCTGTATTTGCTACTGCCATTCAGTTTGTCACAGAAAAGAAATCTTAGATTTTTCCCTTCTTCTTCCCCCTCACTTATCACATCCAACTGATCACTAAGTTATTGATTCAAACTTCTGGATATCTCTTAAATTCATACAGTCCTCTTATGCCTGCTTCAACTGGCTTGCTTCAGTTCTTAATCATTCTTTATGTGGATTGCTGCAATAGATGCCAATCACTTTCTTGGCCTTCCATCTCTTCCCCCAGCAATCCAATCTCCAAAATTACTTCCAGGAAGAGCTTTCTAAAATACAAATTTGGCATGTCATTTTCTTGCATAAAATTTGTAAGCGGTTTCCTATCCCTTGAGGATGAAGTCCCAAGTCTTCTTCATGATATTTAAGACATGTTATTTTTTCTTTTCCTTTTTGTGCACTTCCTAGCTTATTGCTGTATAAATCCCATCTTCCAACTATACTGAATTTTCCAAAATTCCCTAAATACAACTTTTTTTCCTTGAAACTTGATAGTTTTTCAAGTTCACCTCCTTCCCTGTACTCCCTCTGATTTATAATATTTGTGTATGGCAAACTCTTTTTTTATCCTCAAAGATTGTCAGGGTATTAGCTTTTATGCAATCGCTACCCTAACACTCCTTAGGAAGCACTAGGTCTTTCTCTACAGGGCTCCTGCAATGTCATTGCATACCTCTGTTAGACCACAACAAGGCAAATTCTAATTGTTTATTTTCTTTTCTATTTCTCTACTAAACCCGGAACTCTTGGAGCGAGGCACCATTTGTCATTGTATTTCTGATATTCTCATTGTGCCTGGCACATAGTAGACAAGCAATGTTTGTTTTCTAATGAATAGTGAGAAAAAGAATTGCTAATGTGAAGACTAAAGGCTATCTGTGTATGATGTCAGCCCAGCTTGTTAAAAAGGAAAATTTTGAGAATTAATTGTTCTTTTTCAGCTAACCTTGTAATAACACGTGACCAAGTTTATTTTGGTCATTTCATTTTGTTTTTCACTTAGATACTTGAAGTTACTTGTAGTTTTGTATTGTTTTTCTGCTTTGGAATGTATTCAGTAACAGGAAATAAGGTAGATTTGTCTTACATGAGAATTTAAGCCACTAATCAGGGAAACAATGGAAATCACATTTTTAACCAAAATTATTTATTAATTACATGATATTAAATGAATGTATATTCTGTCCTGCTTAGGGGTAGACTGTAGAACTTAGAGTAAACTCAGGAGATGATCTTCTATAGCTTATTGTGGGTGAAGATGTTGTTATCAGGATAGGGTAGGTCATGTTGTAGTAAAACTAAACGAAACATCCCCATACCCCTACCCAAACCCCAAGATCTCAGAGACTTAATGCCACAAAACCTCATTTCTCACTTGTGCTACAAGCCCCATGCATGGCAGAACACCTCCATTCCACACACTCACTCAGGGACCCAGGCTGACACAATGTGCCCACCCTTAGGAACATTGGTCTTCCCTGACAAGGGAGTCCAGGAGCAACTGGAACACTAAGCCTCATTTTGGGAACAAAACAGACAGGAACTGTTCAAGGTTTTTTTTTTCCCCCCCTGTCAAAACTCAGAAGTGACACACTTCATTTTGATCACAATTCTGTGGCAAGAACTAGTTAAATGGCCTTGTCTAATGCCAGGGGGCTGAAAACATACGGGAGCAAACAGCAACTGTGACTGTTAGTGAGCAATTTATTCTGCCACAGTCTTATGATACCTCTGTCATAGATGGGGCTATAGTAATACAGTTTTGGAAAAGTTAGTGAAATTTGTGAGAAGGTAGGGAGAGAAAGGAAAGACCTTTTCTTTCTTTCTTTCCAGTAAACAATACTGCTTTTCCTTTGAGACTCAAGTTCTCTTTCTCTCTCTCCCCTCACCCTCTTATCTATTTATTTATATTTGCATTGAATTGCATATAGAACATAAATGCAATATAAATAACATTTTATTTTATTTTTTTATAAATAACATTTTAAAAGTAATACATCATCCTACTGTTTTCATCAGGATTTCTCATTCTAAGGTGCAGTACACAACTGTTTTTATTTTATTTTAATTTTTTAAATATTATATTTATTTATTTATTTATTTATTTATTTATTCATTTATTCATTTATTAGAGAGAGTGAGTGAGTGCCTTGCATGATCTGGGGGAGGAAACAGAGCAGGTGGAGCAGTGGGGAGGGAGAGGGACAAGTAGACTCAGTGCTGAGCACAAGCCCCAAGAAGGGCCTGGATCTCAGGACCCTGAGATCCTGACCTGAGCTGAAACCAAGAGTCAGATGCTTGACCGACTGAGCCACTGAGGTGCCCCCCAACTGTGTTTTTAAACATGAAGGGGAACGTGTTGGCTGATAGCATTGAGAAGTTTAGGCATAGCCTACACTTTACTTCAGGCTCAGCTATACCCTGTTGCTCTAATGAAGTGAGGACCTGGGTTCTTTTCATTTTCCATGTCTAGAGCAACCCTCCTCCATTTGGGTTTTATTTCGAGGTAGGCTCTTGTCCCTTAGTGTTCCCTGGACATCTCCACGCCCTACTTGCTCAGTAAACTTGGGATTAACATTAGGAGGATGACATTAGTTACTATAGGTAGTGTCTAAAAGAGGGCCTGGTACTTGGTAGACTTGCACGTGTGTTAGTTATTATATCTTTGCCCGCTGTTCCAGGAAAAGTCCTAAAAGAGGATTTCATTACCTTGGCTCATATGAAATGCTCAAGTCTTAATTAATTAGTGTGATTAGTAAATCAAATATTGTGAATGGCTGGTGCATCATTTGCCCAGCCTTGGAGCAGGGAGGGATGTGTTGGTCAGCTGCATCTGACATTTTTGAACTGATTGTTGGGGACGGGGGACTTCCTTGGAGAAAAAAAGGATCCTGGGAAGATAAAACAAACAAACAAAATGCCTACTGTGCTTATTACCCAAATAAACATTAGTGTGTTCATTTGGAGTTGTCCATATGCATATATGAGGTATATGATGAAGTCTCATTTTCTCTGAAATTACAGTATCTATCAGTGTTTTTATACCTTATTCAAAATTATCAGTTATAGTGTAGGGAAATATTTCAGAGCGAATAGAGGATACATAAATTTTTAAGTCCTGAAGAAGTAGAAATTTTCCTTCTGAAATAAGAATAAGTATTTTATGACTTTGGAGTTAATTATTTAATGAAACTGTAACTTGTTTTATTTGTATAGATGAATTTTTATTGGTTCTTCAAAATACTAAGCTTTTACCAGGAAAATTTATTACATATTTCTTACCTCCAGCACTCCTGCGTGCCCCTGCTGTGTATTGCAATTTTTAACCTAGGTTAAAAATTTGATAAGCAACTGGTTATTGAAAAACATATTTCTAAGTTTTTAATGTAATCTTAATGTTTATTTTTATAAATAAGTAACATTAATGTGATTATTATTACCTAAGTGCTTTCTTTTCATGAAGAAGAGTAGATTATTTGACTAAGTGCTTTTAGTATTAGATTTATAATATCATCAGGAATTTGGATACAGTTTGGTTCAAATCTAATTAATTTAGATTTGGGTATGTGTATGTTTGTTAAGGCAACTTGCTATATTATTTCTTTATCAGCATTTACATTAAAAAATTAATACTTTAAACATACCATATTGCATTTTCCTAAAATCCTGAACCTATGCATGCACATTTAAATTACTACATTTATCTGCAATGATTATGTATATAATTATATAAGCACAATATATATTATATTCTCTCAGGTCTATGGTGATCTTAAAGTACCTCTGAAAAATGTTTGAAATATGTGACTTTTCATATTGTAATCAATGTTACAGTATTTTTACTCTCAAAACTGTCCTCTTAAATTAAAATTTAATTTGTTTTCTAATATAAACCCCCAAATAATTTCTTAATACTGTCTAGCAATATCAAGCCTGTTTCCTTGGATTCTAGGTGAGTTCTTGATTTCAAGTGGAATTTCATGCAACTTACTTTAAAGTGTTTGTGATTTCCATTTCTGGTATAAAACAGCTGTTTTCATCATTTCCACATGAGCTGTTATTTATATCTTCATGTTAAGCTTCTAGGAATTTCTTTTCACTGGACTGTCTCACGACATATTCTAAAATTTGCTGTCTTCCTCCCAGCTCTCTCATTACCACCATCTTTCCATTTCTGTTGCAATGATCTTTTCACTATTTTTATTACCAAAAAAATTGTTCTCTATGCCAATATTCCAATATTCTTACTGTTCAGAAAGACATATCTCTATTGGCCAAAAATTAAGGCTTATGGGATTAAATGAGCTACTCCACATTCTCAAGTTGGTCTTCTTTATCAGAAGTTCCCATTACTTTCATCTTGCTGAGGTACTGAAATATATAGCAGTAATATACTTTCATTTATGAAATGGAACATTCCTGAACCATGACCCATCTGAGAGTTTCCATCTCTCATTCCTGTGATCTGTGACAGTAAGCTTGGTACCAGAGAGGAACTTTCAGAGTAATTCTGTCATCTGAAAGCTACAATATAGTTCTCACAGGAAGAGCTCTCCTAGTATTAGTCAGATTTATACAACATAACAAGAATTGCATTGTGTACTCAACATAAACCTCAAAATTTCTTTAAGATGATCCATGTAGTTATACACAAACAATGAATCATGGAACACTACATCAAAAACTGATGATGTAATGTATGGTGATTAACATAACATAATAATAATAAAAAAAAGATCCATGTAAATCCAGAATCAAGACCTCATAATTGTGTGTTTATCCTTTGGATCATAAGAGGTCACAGAGATGGGCATAGTCATAGTTAGCAACAACAAGAAAATAACCCTTAAAATAATACTTTTAAGAATTGAAAATTTATAGTGGAATATTATATCTGTTCATAGAATACTTACAGTAAAACTGCAGAAAGTATAAGTATCCTGACACTCAGCGCTGAGAGTCTATATGAGAGTGAAGAAGCTAAGTCCAAAAAACTGCTTCTGTGCAAGCCAAGCAAGTAACATAATGTCATGATTTAATGTTGATAAAGTGAGCATTTTTCTCCCAGTTCCGACACTACTTAATCTGGAATTTGAAAGAAGTTAAACAAAAATCCACAACTTCTCTTGAATTGATTTAGACTTTTCCTCCCTGTGAAACAGCAATCAGGAAAAAGTGTAGGATTTTGTGGAAAGTTGAAGGGGATGTAATCAGGGACTGAGGGGTACTCTAAAGCTGCTTTTAAGTAAGTCTATGGGGTAATCTGAAAACTAGATCCTCCAGCCTAGTGTCGGGTATATGCTAAGCCCCAGTTTTAATTTACAACCCATAACATAGTTTCCTTGGCAGTGATTCATAAATCCCCATTTCAGCCGATGACTGCTGCATGATAATGGTGCTTTCTCTGGAGCAGCTTCTATCTCTGCTAAACCTGCGTCTCAGGCCAGGAAGGCTTCCACTCAGAGAATACCACCCAGTGCCAGTCTTAACAAATGCATAGCCTTATTGAAAATGTGCTGGTGCCTCATATTGTTATGTCGGTCCATGGTCATTAAAATTTTATCATATAAACCCTGCTGTCTGCACAGAAGAGGAATTGAAAATGTTGGCAAGAGATGACCACATATTTTATCAGAATCTCTTAAAAGGGAAAACCAACATGTTTAGAGCGGGAAGGAACCAAAATAACATTGCCTTTAATTTAAATATAACAAAATGTCAAAACCCCTGAAATTGACATTTATCTACTACTGTTCATTTTCACATTTTCTTTGAATGTTTCAGTCTCCCAAAGTTACGTGACAGTTTCATCCAGTTGCACATGATAATGATTTTCATATGTCTCTCTTGGGAAATTGGTATTAATCAAAGGATGCCACTGAGAACCAAAGGCAGCATGCTCTTGGTTACAGTGTTGACTTATCAAAGGGCTGAGAGATTAGTGGGTTTAGCGCTTTATGTAGGAAGAGAGATTTCAATGGCTGGAAAACTGATTGGGAGAATGTACTTTAGCTTATGAATGCAGATAAAATATGGAACAGTGGGGACAAAACCAATCTCACAGTATCTACAACATTTCCATTAAATGCCCATGCATTCTGCTCCCCCACCCACCCATATCCCTTCATACAGTTGTGTCTGAATACATTTTGTTTATTGTGAGATGTGGCATTTCATGTTACTCATTTTTAGATTTAGAACAGACTGTAACTCTTCTAAAATGCTCATGTGCTGTTCCAATTTTCATCAATGGTATGAGTAATCATTTTAAAAGGAGAAAATCTATCAGAGCTTTGAAAATATATAGGAGTTGTTCTTGTCATATTTTAACATTTTATTGTTTGTAATAGTTTTAATAATTAATTTCTAAGTTTTCAAGGTTAGAATCAGATTGTATTCAGATAACTTTTTAGCAGATGAGAAAATCAACCAAGGACAAATGTTGGAATATGTGCTAAACTGTTAAATATTTGTATTATTTTGTGTATAGGTAAGACAACAGTTCCCATTATTGGTAAGCAATGTCTGGATAGTGTTCTAGAAGTAATAATAGATTTGCTGTGATTCATCATTTTCTCTTCAGCCTTTTGAGATTGTTGTGGAGTTTGATGGGGCGATTTCTTGATCCCAAGCAAAGTTAATTAATCTATGCTGACATTTACCTTAGGTGCCTATCATATTCATTTTTGTTCTAACAAGTCAAAATTAAAAAATAAATTAAAAAAACAAGTCAAAATTTACTTTATATTTAATTTTAGTATATAGTTTAATATATAGTTATATATTTATTTGAAGCAGTCTTTGTTTTTATTGAAGCCCAGTTTCTGAGTTTAGTTTTTTCTTTTATTTTTTATTGTTATGTTAATCACCATACATTACATCACTAGTTTTTGATGTAGTGTTCCATGATTCATTGTTTGTGCATAACACCCAGCGCTCCACGCAGAATGTGCCCTCTTTAATACCCATCACCAGGCTAACCCATCCCCCCACCCTCCTCCCCTCTAGAACCCTCAGTTTGTTTTTCAAAGTCCATTGTCTCTCATGGTTCGTCTCCCCCTCTGACTTACTCCCCTTCATTCTTCCCCTCCTGCTATCTTCTTCTCTTTTTTTCTTAACGTATGTTGCATTATTTGTTTCAGAAGTACAGATCTGTGATTCAACAGTCTTGCACAATTCACAGCGCTAACCATAGCACATACCCTACCCAATGTCTATCACCCAACCACCCCATCCCTCCCACCCCCCACCACTCCAGCAACCCTCAGTTTGTTTCCTGAGATTAAGAATTCCTCGTATCAGTGAGGTCATGTGATACATGTCTGTCTCTGATTGACTTATTTCGCTCAGGATTATGCAACCATCAAAAGGAATGAAATCTTGCCATTTACAAAGCCTCTGACTTGATTTAGGCTCAGTTCATGATCTCAGGGTTGTGAGATTGAGCTCCCTGTCGGGCTCCACGCCTGGGCATGGAGCCTGCTTAAGATTCTCCCTCTGGCCCTCCCCCACTAAAATTTTTAAATAAAACACTATCCTTTGAAATTTGTAAGTTTATTTCCTATAAAATAAATTCATAGTCTGAATTTCTTCCTAATCCTTACTGTCCTCAATGGATAGATGTTTTGTTTATCATTATTGAAATGAAATGGACATTAAGTGTTCAAAGGATATTGAATGTCTTTCTTCATTGGATTGTCTCAGAATGATTTCCAGTATAAGAATACTCAGCCAACTTTTCCTTAAGCAACAAAGACATTTAGTAATTTAATAATCTTATATCACAGAAAGTGGAGAGATAGGCAGTTCTGGGGTCTAGTTGCTCAGTAATGTAAGGGTAGCTTTTGTGAAGGGTAGAATTTTGAAAATTCTCTTGGCTTCTCCTCAGGGTCACAAGATGCCTGCCACAGCACTGATTATGAGGCCCTCATGCCATTGTTTGACAGGAAGGCACTCTAAAGCAACATATCCTCATTAGCAAAACGTGTATGTACAACTCCAGTATCTGTATTCTCACAGACTGAGTACACAATTTTATTCTGTCAATGCCCCATTTTGTTTTTCCCCTTCAGTCTTTCAGTATCACATCTATGACGGAAACTCAGCCACTCTCTGTATTATTATCTTTCCTTGTTTGTTGGGCGCTATCATTTATATGAACATTGACTTTTCCTTATAGTCACCCATAGCTCTATGGAAAATATTTCATTATCCTGCCTCAACATTTAGTAAAAGTATAGATGTGCTATTTGATAACATAGGACCACAGCAAAGAAAGAGAGAATTCTTAATTTTCATTGGCATGAGGATAACTATTATAGCCCCCTTGTTTTTTTTTTTAAGATTTTATTTATTTATTTGACAGAGAGAGAGCACAAGCAGGGGGAGCAGCAGACAGAGGGAGAGGGAGAAGCAGGCTCCCCGCTGAGCAGAAAGCCCGATGATGGGGTCAATGTGGGACTCGATCCCAGTACCCTGGGGTCATGACCTGAGCTGAAGGCAGTTGCTTAACTGACTGAGCCAGCCATGTGCCCCTTATTTTAATTTGTAAAATGTGCCCCTATCTTAAAGATAGGTTAATGGATATTTTGGAGGGATACAAGTGTTATTTGAATTGGATTTTACAGGTGGGAAAAAAGAGCTAAAAATTCTGGGTGAAATTATTACTCTGGATTGTAGAAAATATAGATAATCCTTAACTTCATTGTGTGTGTGGGGGGGGTGGGTGTATTAATTTTCTGAACTAACTTGTTTTTTTATCTGCTTGCTCATTACAAAAATTATGGATGCTTTCAACTTTAGATTACTCTGGTTTTGTTATTGGTTCTTTTCTTAACACATGCTTTCAAAGTAGTTTATGGCTGGAAAAAAGAGACAACATTATAGCTCTCTCAAAGCTTTCCATAAATGTTTTAATTTTTTTCACTCATTTATGCTTTGAATACAAAGTTGGTTTGAAGCAGTAATTTTTTTTTCATTATTTTACTCTCAAAATGTCACTTACGAAACCACAGCATATAGTTATAGGGTTAGATATTCTAAGTCTCCTGTATCAGTCTTACTAGGACATCGAACGGGTTACTGTGAATGACTAGTCTAAAATACTAATAAACAGGGGCACCTGGGTGGCTCAGTCCTTAAGTGTATGCCTTCGGCTCAGGTCATGATCCCAGGGTTCTGGGAGCCCCTGCATTGGGCTCCCTGCTCAGTGGGGAGCCTGCTTCTCCCCTCTCTCACTCCCCCTGCTTGTGTTCCTTCTCTTGCTGTGTCTCTCTCTGTCAAATAAATAAATAAAATCTTTAAAAAAAAAACACTAATAAACAACTTTAGGAGTTGAGGATTTTTTAGGTCTTTTTATACCTGCTACTTTTTATTTTATTGTCCAAAATTTTAAATTTTGCTTTCTAAGTCATAAAGTAATACCTTTAATCAACAGTGAGAGAAGAGTGAAGGTAAACTTTAATATATGGAGTGAGAGACCCTCAGCCTTCAGAGTAAAGGCTCTAAGGTTGGTATGGAAAACTTAACTGTTCTTTTCATGAAGAATAAGTTGGGCAGAAAGCACCTGAATTCTGGTAGAAGTATCCTCAATCAAAGGTGAAGGAAAGAGTGCTGGCTCTAGAGACTCTTCTGAGCATTCTGAATACTAGAACAATTGTTGTCTTTCATTTTGCCCATTTGCACCAATGGAGAATGTTTTCTTATTGGTCTAAAGCTATAGTTGCAGAGCAGGATATGCCTGGGACATTTCTTCTTTTACTCATGCATGATAAAGTGTAGTTTCTTTCTGATAATGGGATCACTAAGCCAGCAAAAAAAGTGGCTGGTTCAGAAATTGCAAAGTTGTGGGTGTCCCAAGGCCTCTTGCTAATCTTTATAGTTGTTTTGACAGGAGGAAAAAAGGTTCTGACTTTTTTCCAAATATTATTTATTAAATTGATAGATTTACCTGGAAAAATGAAAAAAATAGAAAAACTAAAATACTTAGAGTTTAGGAGTTGAAAAATGGAGAGTAATGAGAGGTTGCATGAGGTTAGTATTATTATTTATGTTTAAATGTTCTTGGCAGAATTTTGATGTCTTTTCCTGGTTGGAAAAACTGATGAATAAGCATAGTTCCATAATGCATATTGATCATTCAAAAGCACATTGCAAACTAAAAGGCCAACAACTCAGTCAAGGCTCTTAAAACATGTAGGGAATTATGCCAGTAAAGGAAACTGCTTTCTAGGGAACATAGGGATGTATTAGCTTTCAAATGAAGAGGTTAACCACTAAAGAGCTATTTTAGAAGTGATGGAAAAACAGTGAATACTGAAAAAAAGATAGATAATTCTCCATGATTGTGGAAAGACTTCCATGTAAGTCTATGCAGGACATATATATATATATATATATAATATATATATATATATATATTTTAAAGATTTTATTTATTTGACAGAGAGAGACACAGCGAGAGAGGGATCACAAGCAGGGGGCGTGGGAGAGGGAGAAGCAAGCTTCCCTCAGAGCAGGGAGCCTGATGCAGGGCTCCATCCCAGGACCCTGGGATCATGACCTGAGCTGAAGGCAGACGCTTAATGACTGAGCCACCCAGGCACCCCAACACAGGATATTTTTTAAGAACTAGGTAATTAGAGTGAAAAATAGCAAAAGATTACATTAACATTCTAATTTTTAAGAAAACATTATATTTTTCTCATGCTCCCTGCACAACTTTTCACATATAAATCACATCTAAGGCCAAATTTGAGGAAGATATCATCCTCCTCTCTTTCTCCTCTTCCTTTCTGATAAAAAATGATTCCAACAGCTTTTTAAGTATTTTATCAAAATTATTATTCCATCTGTCTTGCCTTGATAATACCATTTCCATGACAGCAGATCATTTTTTGCATAATCAGTGTTTAAGTCAAAATATTTATTGAATAAATTAAGAAATTGATAAGACTATATTAAGATTTATTAAAAATTGCGGAGTTCATATAGGTTATTTTTAGAAGGTAATTGGATTTTAGGCCAACATGATTTTGCCAGAATTATCTTTCTGATATAATTCAACTCTAGTAATCTACCTTAAGTTAAGAAAGAATAAAGTTCTTTGAAGATGCTAAGATATCTCTAACCTTCATTTAAATTTGTAACTAGCCCATTAAAATTAAGGTGTCATTTGTTCTAAGGAGTCAATGTGTGTGCAGTGAAGCAGTTATTTATTTTTGACATTTTATTTATTTTACTTTTTTAAAAAAATTATAATTTTTTAAAAATTAACATATAATGTATAACTGGGTTTGGGGGTAGAGGTCTGTGATTCATCAGTCTTGTATAATACACAGTGCTCATTACATCACATGCCCTCCTTAATAATATCCATCACCCACTAATCCCATCCCTCCACCTCCCTCCCCTCCAGTAACCCTCAGTTTGTTTCCTATGATTAAGAGTGTCTTATGGGGGGGGGGGGCGCCTGGGTGGCTCAGTTGGTTAAGCGACTGCCTTCGGCTCAGGTCATGATCCTGGAGTCCCGGGATTAAGTCCCAGTCGGGATCCCTGGTCAGCAGGGAGTCTGCTTCTCCCTCTGCCCCTCACCCTGCTCTTGTTCTCTCTTTCTCACTCTGTCTCGCTCTCTCAAATAAATAAATAAAATCTTAAAAAAAAAAAGTCTCTTATGGTTTGTCTTTTTTTTTTTTAATTTTATCTATTTATTTGAGAGAGAGAGAATGAGAGATAGAGAGCACGAGAAGGAAGAGGGTCAGAGGGAGAAGCAGACTCCCCGCTGAGGACGGAGCCCGATGCGGGACTCGATCCTGGGACTCCAGGATCATGACCTGAGCCGAAGGCAGTCGCATAACCAACTGAGCCACCCAGGCCACCCTCTGGTCTTGTCTTATTTTTTCCTCTCTTCCCCTATGATCCTGTTTTGTTTCTTAAATTCCAAATGAGTGAGATCATATGATAATTGTCTTTCTCTGATTGACTTATTTCACGTAACATAATACCCTCTAGTTCCATCCACATCATTGCAAATGGTAAGATTTCATTTTTTTGATAGCTGAGTAATATTCCATTATATATATATAGACACACACACCACATTGAAGCAGATATTTAAATAACATGTTTTCAGTGTAGAGAAATAACACGTGTTAGTAAAATATTTAGAAGAAAAACAGATTTGGAATGCAAGTACAAGAGAGGAAATTTTAAAGTTTGCAGTCTTATAAGCCTTGGGTTAACTTTTAATAGTTAAACATCTTTATCATTTTCTCTAAATCGTACACTTTAAAAATGAATTTACTCCATGTATATAGTGTTGTACTTGCTTAAAAATATAGAATAATTTACATGTTTGTTACTTTTTGAAAAGGACATAATATAAAAGAGAAAAAGGCACAAGATCAGCTACACATACAGCATATAGCATAATACTATGTATTATATAGTGTTATATGGTATTATATAGTATTATATGATATAGGTTATATAGTATTAGATATACTATACACAGTTAAAGCATTCTTTCTTCATTCTACAAACTTTCAAATGGGTTTATTAAGGTAAATTGACAGGGAATAAAATGCACATTTAAAAAAAATGCAATTTGATAGGTTTTGACATGTGGCTATACCTGAGAAATCATCACCGCAATCAAAATAGCAGGCATCTTCAACACCCACAAAAGATCCTTCAAGCCTTTGTAACCACCCCCTCCTACTTTCCCTTAGTAACTTTTAATCTACTCTTTCAGAAATGGAATTGCTTTAGTGTATAGTGGACATTCAACAAATGGAAATTGAGTAAATCAATATTAAGTTCATGCTCCAAAGCAATTCCTTTTAGAGAGAATAATTTAGTTAATTTTTGATGCCAATGGCAACATCATTATTATATACTTCTGAATTAATGTGCTCCTGTAGTCTGGAGAGAAAAAGATAAAATAAAGGGGTTTCCCTCAATAGCAGTCAAGATTTTTGAATGCTTAAGAGTAAGGAAACATTCATATTAATTTTTTGGACACCCCATGAATTATATTGGAAATGACTTGGTTTTGCTGTTTTATTACATTTGTCTGGTATCAGATAAGAACCTATAACAGATGGCCTGACTTTTCATAGGAGAAGTAAGATAAAACATACTAAACCATTTTCTCCTGTCCATTTAGAAGAAAAAAAAATAGAGAACAGCACCACAAGTAAGCAATAAGTTCTTCTTCCCTAGCACACGAACACATATGTATGTTCACCCTGACACACACACATTTATTGTACATTTTACCGATATAAAGAATGTGTAGCTCACAATTTATAAATAATAACATATACTCATGATAAATACCATATAACCAACTGATTCTTACAGAATATTTTCATTAATTGGTGGTAAAGGACAAACAAGTATAATTTTGACATGCATGTTTGTTGATATTTTCATTTATGTTAGTAAATAAAGCAGAAGTAAAACAAACAGAAGTGAGACATATTTCAGAACTTCATTCATCAAAAATGTAAGCAGTTATTTGTTTAATCAGATAATAGTTTTCAAATACTGGAAGAATATTTCATCACTTTTTTCTCCTGTATGCAATGTAACAGCTATAGTTTATTCTGTATTATAAATATTTTTCCATCACTCTTTTAAGTCTAGATGATCAACAAAGCAGTAAATAAAGCCCTGGTATGTAATGTTTGCCAATTTCTATGGTGTAAGTCTTTCCACCACAGCCAGTTTCAAGGTACCAACATGATATTACAGAACATAGAGTTGAGAAGGATTGCGCGTAGCACACCATTATATACTGTTTTTACCATACAGTTATAATAGATGGAAAAATCTCAAGAGCATAGATATAAGTGAAAGTAAAACAATGATTTTAATATAATTTATTAAATTATAAGTTCATATGCATTAGTTTTAATAGTGATTGTGTTTAATAACCAGCTCAAAAATTCCTGAAAATTGTAACAGTTTTTAACAGCACCAGTACACCATTGCCCATAGAGTGCTGCACTGCTAAGTATAGAAACTATGACCAATGGCCATTGAGTATTATGGTACTTAGCTTATTCTGATACAAATTTTTGCTCTTTAGTAATTAATCACTGCTCAGTCTTTGCTAAAGTCAACTTAAGTTTGTATCAGATTGTAAAGTTCTGTATCTCTTGATCTATACTCAATGGTTTCCCATCATTTCTTTACATTAAAATATACCAATTTAAAGGTAAAATACAAAAATTGGTTTCTATTGGCCATCTGATAAAAGAATTTAGAGTAATGCATGGGCTAACAGTTGCATGCAGGTTTCACTTTTCTGAGGTTCCTGGGCATAGAAAACAATTATGGCAACCAGAGCTAGTACTATTTTCACCTTCAGATACAATGTCTTATAACATGGGACATCCTTAAAGTACAATCTGGTTTCTTATTGATATAATTTAATGTATTTTACTCATTTATATTATATCTGATAGACTCTTTCTTTGCCTAGAAATTGCATTTAAATATGTATTCTTTCCAGTCCAACTTGTTTTTCTTTTAAGTGTTTCCCAACTGCCTTTTTCTTAAGTTAGTTTTTTGTTTTTTTGTTTTTTTTTCCCTGTTGGCTGCTTGTAGCCATGGCAACAACCTGTGGTAAGCCCCTGTGAGCCTCTCCATCCAGGAGCTTTGCAAAGGCTGGCCAAATGTCAGGGATATGTGTTGATTCAGAACTTTGAAAGGGTCCATTTAGTTGTCCAGTCTTTGATCCAAATTGAGAGTTCTTTGCTCTGTTTGCTTCCCCTTAGGCAAACTATCTTTCATTTACTTGTTTCAAATTCTTGACTTCGCTATTAGGTGTCACTTCAAGTAACTGTTATAATGAAAAGATTCACTTCAAATATGTCTTTATTTTATTTGCTTTCCTATTTCCTAGAAGTTGATTATGTTGGCATATAGAAGATGCAGTTTTACTATAGAATTTCTGGTATGTCTTTGAAGTTTTGAAATTGTGTTACAAAGGATGCTAATGTGATTGCTTTTTTATAGGTAAAGGAACGGAAATGACAGTTGGTGGAGAAGAGAAAAAAGTAGTGTAGGACTGGAGTATTAATTTGAAACAGGTGTTGATCGTTTTTGCCTAGATTAAATAGTGTAACTATAAACAAATTGTTTTCTGAAATAAAGGCTCAAAGTTAAAAAGGCTGAAAGAAAGGTTTTCCATGAGAGCTTCCCCAAGGCTCTTCTGAAACAGAAATGTTACAGTAAAACACAAGTTTCAAAGTGGTTAAGTGTGGTTGGTTGGAAATACAAGCCGAAAGAGAAAACTGCATTGCAGTGATTGGTTTGATTTGGTGAATAAATTGCTATTTTCAGATTCAATTTGTATCAATAGGTAAAGCTCTGTACACCTGCAGACCCTGTCACAGTCAGTATCAGGGCAACTGAATCAGCCAGTCTTAAACAGTCCATTTCCCTTTCCACAATAATTGCACACCATTCTTAAAGCCTCAGCCTAGGAGAGGGATCTTTGATGTCTGATCGGCAAGCAATACTCTTTTCTATTTCTAATGGAAGGAACGCTATGGTTTAAAATTTAGAGAATATCTCAGAAAAATTCCGCCTCCTTGTTAAAAGAGCTGAGGGTGTTGAACTGCTAGAAAGATTCATCTTTATTAAATGTGACTGAACACTGGAAGTGTAAGATACTCTTTCCTGAAAGTAAAGAAATCACATTTTGGTTATTTACAGTGCTCAGTATAGCAGATTGAGTTAAACTGGTATTCATGGAAGTTGTGCATAGTTCCTGGCTAAGAAGAAAAGCAGCAAAGTAATTTCACACACTTCTCACCATTGAGGGGTAGGGATTGGGGTGAAATACCTGAGTCGTCTTAGGCTCTGATTCAGGTCTGTAATTAAAGACCATCTCCTTGTCATTTTAGCTCTCAGAAGCTGGAGCATTTTTATGAAATGAAGAAATCTTCCATTTTGAGGCCCTAATGCATACAAAGTAATTCATAAATATATTTTTAATTAAAAAAATAAATATTTAAGAGGGAGAGAGCGAGAGAGAGCACGAGCTGGGGGAAGGGCAGAGGGAGAGGGAGAAGCAGACTCCCCTCTGAACAGGGAGCCCAATGGGGCTTGATCCAAGGACCCCGGGATCACAACCTGAGCTGAAGGCAGATACTTAACTGACTAGGTGCCCCAATTCATAAATATTTTTTCCAACTTTCCACTTGGTGAATATTAACAAAAATGCAGCATATATGTATATAGAAAGAGAGAAAGAACCAAAAGAGCTTACGTTTGAAAATGACATCATAATCAGTATAAAAAGATGCCACTTCACATCCCTTGGTATATTCATAGTAACATATAAACTTTTAAACCGAGAGGTATAAGAGGAAAATATATATAATTTATTTCAATGATACTTTTCTAGTATCAAAAACTTTTATGGGTGCTTGAATAAAATAAAGCTATACTACTTGTCATGTATAAGTATGCATTCAAGTATTTAATGATTCTGTTTTTCCTGTTACATTCATTTATTAAATATTTATAGAGTATCTGGTACTCAGGCATTATGCTAGGTGAGAGATACGCAACTGTGAATGGTTTGCAGAATTCCACTTAATCTTCTAAAGAGAGCCTATAGGTATAGCAAAATATTCTTCCTTATCTGCTAGTAGTTGTACAGTATAACAGTATAACATAAGCAGTTGTCAGTTTGCTTCTTGAATTTGAAGCTTGCCTAGGTCTATATTGGGTAACATAGGAATGAGTTGTACCCTGAATGAAAAGAAATGTAAAGGGAGACTGGAATTTTGAAAAACGAATGTTTCTTTTATTTCGCATAGACAAAGAAAGAAAATGAGGATAGAAATGCCAAGTTATAGTATGTAGATATTTTTGTAATGAAAACATTCACATTTATTTATTTATTTATTTATTTATTTATTTATTTATTTAATATTTTATTTATTTATTTGACAGAGAGATAGAGAGCACAAGTAGGCAGAGCGGCAGGCAGAGGGAGAGGGAGAAGCAGGCTCTCTGCTGAGCAGGGAGCCGGACGTGGAGCTTGATCCCAGGATCCCAGGATCATGACCTGAGCCGAAGGCAGCCGCTTAACCGACTGAGCCACCCAGGCGCCCTGAAAACATTCACATTTAATTGTATACTTTGTTTCAATGAAGTTTTCTCATACTTATTTTCACCAGTGTTTTGACTACTGATAGAAATCTCATATATTCAGATTTTGTGGGCTCAAAACATTTCATACATCAAATAAAAATTTTCCATAGTCTCATATGATTTAGGTTAACAGATGACAGATACATAATCCAGTCAAAACCGAACACATTGTTAGTGGTATTATTATGATGATTCTATTCCCGTAACTCTGCATATGATATATTATAATAGGCTGGATTTATTTATTTGACCTCTCAGATATCTGTTTATTGACTGAAATCTACGTGGCATTTTTCCCTGTGGGGATTTGGCTAGTACGTAAGAACAACATGCCAACTACGTATTTTACTGTTTTGATTTTTCCAGCTGCTTTCTTGATGGGCAGTCTGTTCCTGATTTTTCTTTTTGCTTCGCAAACAGTTTGGGAAGAAAGGAATGTCTGCATTTCATCTCCTGATGGGATACTTTTTCAGGCGTTCAATCCCCCTGACCCATACTTTCCCTCCTTAGTAATCCAGTCAGATATGGGTATTGCTTGGGTTGCTATGGATTCAACAAAGCTTTACTTGAGCCATGAATCCAGAAATAATTTTGTCTGTCAGTGTACTTCAGCTTCTATTTAACTGCAGCTTGTCAATGGCTGGTGGGGAGAAGGCAGGTGGTTGGATGCACTGGCGTTAGTCACACATGATATAGCATTGTCAAACTGGGATAAGTGAGTATCACACAACCAAATAAAAGCTTTTTTTGTTGTTGTTTTTCTGTATTTTTTTTTCACAGATGGATGCTGCCTGTAAGCAGTACTTGACTTTTAGAAAAAAAGAAACATATACTGCACACACAGACTAAAAAGAAAAATATAACTTGATACATGTGCATTTTGAAATATAAAATATAATATAAAATTAAGGGTTTGCTTGCAGAAAATTTATAAAAAACTACATTTCTCAACCATAGAAGATTTGTTTATAACTAAAGAATTCTTAGTTTGTAAATGATTGAGAGAGTATGTCCAATAAAGCAAATTATTGGTTAAAAACCACCTTCTGCACCTACCATCCCTATCCAGGCATCTTTCTCTCCCAATTAACTGTCATATGGGCAAAACAGTTTGCTCATTGTCTGTGGAGTGTGCCTGGAATTCCCCTCTCCTGCCCTTGAAGTTTTGCTCTGTCCCCAACAGGAGTCTCTTGCAGCTTCCTCTCTGCCTTCAGATAATCCTTTTTTTAAATTTTTTAATTTTTTTAAAGATTTTATTTATTTATTTGACAGAGAGAGACACAGCAAGAGAGGGAACACAAGCAGGGGGGAGTGGGAGAGGGAGAAGCAGGCTTCCCACTGAGCAGGGAGCCCAATGTGGGGCTTGATCCCAGGACCCTGGGATCATGACCTGAGCCGAAGGCAGATGCTTAAGGACTGAGCCACCCAGGTGCCCCTCTGCCTTCAGTTAATCCCTTTATAATCTCTTTTCTAAGGTTTCCCCATTTCCCCTGTCTACCCTAGCTTGAGTTTATCCTTCTCCTTAAGCATTTTCTGAAGACTTATTATAGCCAGGGTAATGTTCAGGTTCTGGGAACAGTCTCTCTCCTCAAGAGCTTATAGTCTTGTGGGAGATCCATAAAAAGCAAACATCACAATGGAAATACATAGTAAAATTAAAGGAGCTACTGCCTGAAGATGTTGGGAAGGCCTCGCAGGCAACTATTTGAACTGACATTTTCAAAAGGAGGAGAAAATTTTTATGTGAACTTTGTGAGGGAAGGCATTTCAAGAAGAGAAAAAAAAAAGTATGAGAAAACAATGATGTGAATAATGGGGCTGTTCCAGGAGTAATTAGCTTAGCACTACTTAAGGGGAAAGTGAGAAACAGGCAGGGCAGGTGGTGATGGTTGTTATGAGACTAGATATTTATGAAGTTATGAGATCACGAATGTTCTTATTTGGCCAAATAAATTAAGTTCGGACTTTATAATGGTTTTGAGCTGGGGAGCAGGTGACATAGTCATATTTAAATGTCAGAAAGAGAATTTAATTATCAGGATTCATTATTGAGTTTAGAGGCAGAGAGATTAGAACGCGGGCATTGCAATGCCTAAGTGATGGGTATGAGAGAACTGAAGTATTGAGGAGAGACTAGTGTAGAGAATGGAGAATGAGAAAAAAGGAAGGGTCTAGGGAAAGGGTGGCAAATATAACTGTAAGTGCCTTTTCTCCCACTCTTGTACCCATAGACACAGTACTAACCAATCAGGGTACTCATGGTAGCTAAACCAGAGTATGGCTCAAACTTCTGAAACCCACCCCCGGTCTATCCAAGGGGCCAAGTGAGGGGACACATTTTACCATTACTCAGATAAGATGAATCCGAGTTTATTGGTTCTTTTTGAGAATCTCATGGAAAATATGTTCTATTTAGTAACTCATTATTTGCCCAGCCCATTTGTTATGTTATGTCATATATTTTTATTTATGTTTTTATTTATGTTGTTTCATTTATGTTTCTTATTAAATGCAGAATGAATCTCACATTTTTAATTAATTTTGTCCATTTATGACTCTTCTAGCTAAATTGCAAGTTCATTTAGAATCTGGATGTTATTTACCTAACGTAACTTTTCTTTTTTTTTTTAAAGATTTATTTATTTATTTATTTACTTGAGAGAGAGAATGAGATAGAGAGAACATGTAACTTTTCTTATTCCAAACATAATTTGCGCGTAATTAGCAATAAGTCCATATTTGCTAAGTGAACTTGTGAGCCATATAGGATATTACAAGGCAATGTCCAAAGAATGGTAACAGACAAGAACACATGGCATGTTAGTGATAAGCAAATTTGTAAAATAAATAAATAAATAAATAGTAACAACAAAGAGTTGGATTACTACTAAATAAAGAAAGGTATATAAATGTATCTGTGTCCAAATACTTGTACTTGGTTCCAGCTGAATTGTATATCTGTGGGTATTCAAAGTAGTTATTTTCCCTAACCTACACCATTACTTCTAAATTGATATGTATTTTCTGGAGTATCAATCTGAGATTATTGGATTTGTAATTTTATTCTGTGGACAGCAAAATCTTTGAACATTTTTTCCCTACTTACCACACTGATAAATTCATGTGTACTATAGTTTTAATTACTCATAGACTATTCACAGCAGTAATTTTCTCAAATTCCTGAAGATTTTGTAATTCTTGTTTTGTAATTCTTGTTAAAAACAGTCATTATTTTACATTTGGGACATATTTAAGTTTTAAAAATATGAAAATAGTAAAAATGTCTTAACTATGATTTATCCTATTCTTCCTTCATAACTGAAACAAAAATGTAAAAATAGAACTATTTCTTCAGTAAACCTGGGATCGTGGGCACATACACAGTAACAGGTGGGCACCTCTCCTTTTCCCCTCATGGTGCCCATCTGCTGGTACCCATCTGCCTTTATCTTTGTAAACAGGGATATTTTAAAGGGAATATCAATGTCTGTAAATTGCTTAGAGAGCAAGATTTATTAAGATTCCCAAAAGTGACAGTATAATTCACTTAAAGTGAAGCTTCGTTTATAGTAAAACTGAATGAATGTTCAGATATCTGAATGTATTGTGTTGTTTAAATTGCATTTTTGGTTTATATAGAGCCACTTTTCTTGGAGCAGGGTTTACTTATGAAATCAAATTGAATTCTACTCTATTTCTGTTCAACAGATCATGATTCTGCCCTAAATGAAATCATTTTGTTTTCTAAACAGTGGAAAACAGGACATGGCTAGTTTGTCTGGCCTGCATATGATTCATGTTTGCCCATGTATCAGAGTTTCTTCTTCATACTCTGGCTACTTCAATGGCATTCACATTGTTAAATTCAGAACTATTGGAGGTTGCATTGATTGTATTGCCCTTCTGAGAGTGCTAGAAATCCTCTCAGAGGACAAAAAAAAAAAATGTCTTGTAGAAAATATCATTGAGCACTTAATAGGTGCCCTTGGGTCCTATGTAGTAGAAGCTATGATTGAAAAAGACTGCAGTGCAAGAAGTACACTTTTGAAGGCTTATGTGAATTCTTATGTAGAACCTACCCATAAATGTTCTACTATGAAAGAGAAAATGCTTTTATATAAAATCAATATTGTTATTTGAGACTATTGCTAAAATATTAGCCATGAAACAAGTCAAATATGCTTGTATTCTGATTCCAATGAGTAGTAGCTTTGGTGATGTAATAGGTCAGTGAACTATTCGAAAGAATATGGGCAGAGTACAAATAAAATTTACTGAATTGAGACCAAAACTCATTTTCAAGAAGTTCATTTACTGAGCTTTATAGAAGACTTGCATGATTGTAAAGCTTGAGGTAAATTGGCAAGATGATTGGAAAAATGACACAGTAACTTCCTCTCTGTAGAGGCTTTGAGCCAATCCACTTATTTGTGAATCCAATTTATCAAATTCGTCTTTTAAATTATATAGCCTGCTTTTCCTGAGTAGCTCAGATTGTCTAACAGACATTATCTCATTTGTCCTCATAAAAAGATGGGAAGTTACTATTGAATTAATGCTTCATGGAGTGAATATGTAATGAGTGGAAATTCAAAGTGTTTTTAATCCCTACTGTATCACCCACTGGCTTTATGACAATGATAAGTAACTTAACCTCTATTAGTCTTATTTTCTTTATCTATACCATGGAGAAATATTCGCAATTTTCACTTAATATCATGGGGAGTATTGTAGGAAGTCATGCCTATGCTCAAGAAAATTCTTGGAATTCTTCTGAAGATGAGACATGCACTAAATTTTACTAAACTAAGCTATGCTAAATAAAGTGTATTTTGTTATTGAATTAACCTCATCTAAAGGCAGTTCATTCTTACAGTTACCAGAGTGATTTTAATTACTGAAATTAATGTTTATTTATTTATTTTTAAAGATTTATTTATTTATTTTAGAGAGAGAGAGAGAGCATGAGTGGGTAGGGGCAGAAGGAGAGGGAGAGAAATCCTGAGGGAGACACTCTGCTGTGTGCAGAGCCCCATGCAGGGCTCCATCCCAGTACCCTGAGATCATGACCTGAGCCGAAATCAAGAGTCGGCTGCTGAACCGACTGAGCCACCCAGGCGCACCTACTAAAATTAATTTTTAAAGCATTTATTGAGCCCAAACTATTTATCAGGAATTATGTTGGTATCAGAGATGAATGATGTGGTTGCTACCTTTCAGGAACTTCTACTCTAACTGGAGGGATAAACATGCTAAGAATTTAATAAAACAGAAGTAATTGAGAACTGTAACTGTCCCCATGAACACTGAGCCATGGGAGCATAGATGAAATAGAGATGCATTCTGCTTGGGTGGAATAAAGAGAACAATTATGCAGGAACAGAGATTAGAAAAGGAGATTGGGGCCAAAGGTAAAGGAGTTGAATTGTTGATGTATATTGAATCCTGTTAACAGAAACATCAAAGTTTTTAAGCCTCTTGAATCTGATCAGTATATCTAATCTGTTCTGTGTATTTGAAAGGTAATTGTGATGATAGTGAGAAAAGTAGATTAAAAATGAGTTGTGGAGAGGAACAACAACAGAGAAGGATAAATCAAATAGGATTTGATGACTTCTAAACTGAGTTGAGTGGGTGGGTGGTGATACCATTAACCAAATATCAGAAGTAAGGAGGGCAAGCAAAGCTACACAGAGGGAAGGTATAAAAAAGTATGATCTTTATAAATTTAAGTTTGATAGTCCTCTGTATCCTATGTTCTTATCTTGACTTAAAAATCAGGCTTTATTTTAATATCCACCCAAATATATGCAGCTTTGATACTTATCTGTGTTTAGGTAACACTAGAGCCATGGAGGCCACTGTGCCTGCCCAAAGAGAATAGGGGGAGAAAGAATACAAGTGAGGACCAAACCTAATAACATTTAAAAGGTTATTCCCAAACAAGGTGTCCATGCAGATAGCAGACAAAAAGTTGTAAGTGAAGAGACAGAAGTGAATAATGCAGTGAAACTCTAGAAAAAGATCTCAATAAATGAGTATCTTATTGTTAAATGCTTTAGGGATGTCAAAGAAACTTCACTGAGCCCAAAACTCATTTTTTTTTAAAGATTTTATTTATTTATTTGAGAGAGAGAGAATGAGAGATAGAGAGCACGAGAGGGAAGAGGGTCAGAGGGAGAAGCAGACTCCCTGCTGAGCAGGGAGCCCGATGTGGGACTCGATCCCGGGACTCCAGGATCATGACCTGAGCCGAAGGCAGTCGCTTAACCAACTGAGCCACCCAGGCTCCCAAAACTCATTTTGTAAGACCAAGAATTGATCTTTGAAATGAACAATTACAAATCCTCTGTGGAGTGGAAGGTAATGGTTATATTATAGTAAAAAGAAGATAAAACTAGATAATTCAAAAAGTTTGGTAACTAAGGAAAGGAAAAATAAGACATCATCTTGAAGAGGACCTAGGCTCAAAAGAGATCTTTGACTATGGAGGGTATTTTAGCACATCTACAAGCAGGAAAAAAAAAAAAGGTAGATGGAGGCAGTGGAAATTCAGGTGGGAGAATATAACATTCTTAGAGTATAGCTGTAGGAAGTAGAAGAAGAATAAGATCAAAAACACAATTCAAAATTAATTGAGTCATTTATTCCCAAGGACTGTAAAGAAGTCCACTAGTGGTGGTGTAGAAATAGGTCACTTGTTGATGGGTTAGTTGTGTGTGTTTGGTGGGGGGAGGGAAGGGTATTTTGAGTAGGGTAGTTATAACTCAGAACTTTGTTAAAGGAAGTGGAAAAGGAAGCCAAGTAGATGTGAGTAAGTGTGCCTGGTACTCCTGAGATGAAAGCAGCGATATTATCAAAGTAAATCTAGACTTCAGGTAAGCGGAGCAATAAATGTTGTGGGGGAAAAGATTGAGGACATGGGTTTTCTCTCAGCAAGTGAATAAAAGTTCTAGAGGACACAGTCAACCTAGAAAGGATTTTTTTTCTTTAAATTTATTTATTTTTTGATGTAGTGTTCCATGATTCATTGTTTGCATATAACACCCAGTGCTCCATTCATTACGTGCCCTCTTTAATACCCATCACCAGGCTAAGCCATCCCCCCACCCCTCCCCTCTAGAACCCTCAGTTTGTTTCTCAGTCCACAGTCTCTACGTTTCCCCCTCCAATTTCCCCCCTTCATTTTTCCCTTCCTACTATCCTCTTCTTCTTCCTCTTTTTTTAACATATAATGTATTGTTTCAGAGGTACAGGTCTGTGATTCAACAGTCTTACACAATTCACAGCGCTCACCATAGCAGACACCCTCCCCAATGTCTGTCACCCAGCCACCCCATCCCTCCCAGCCTCCACCACTCCAGCAACCCTCAGTTTGTTTCCAGAGATTAAGAATTCCTCATATCAGTGAGGTCATGTGATACATGTCTTTCTCTGATTGACTTATTTCTCTCAGCATAATACCCTCTAGTTCCATCCACGTCATTGCAAATGGCAAGATTTCATTCCATTTGATGGCTGCATAATATTCCATTATATATATATATATACCATATCTTCTTTATCCATTCATCGGTTGATGGACATCTAGGCCCTTTCCATAGTTTGGCTATTGTGCACATTGCTGCTATAAACATTGGAGTGCACGTACCCCTTCGGATCACTGCATTTGTATCTTTGGGGTAAATACCCAGTAGTGAAATTGCTGGGTCATAGGGTAGCTCTATTTTTAACTTCTTGAGGAAACTCCATACCGTTTTCCAGAGTGGCTGCACCAGCTTGCATTCCTACCAACAGTGTAGGAGGGTTCCCCTTTCTCTGCATCCAACCCAACATCTGTCGTTTCTTGACTTGTTAATTTTAGCCATTCTGACTGGTGTGAGGTGGTATATCATTGAGGTTTTGATTTGGATTTCCCTGATGACTTTGTGCAAGGCAAGAGACATGAAAGTGTCCAGCATGGGCCTGTGCATGTGCTGCCTGTGGCAGCCCTGCTCTGCAAACAGAAGAGCACGAAGGACGTCTGGATAAGACAATCTTCCTTATTAGCCAGGCCTAGAATAGCTCTCTGTGGATAATATTCTAACATAGCAAGTTGTGTATGTTAAAAGTTATAGAATGTGATCCTTCTTTTAGTGGGGATGACCACATTGCCTAGATTTAAGGAAGGCAAAAGAAGTTGTATAGTTCTGAGTGGTGTCAAATTTGAATAGGAAAACATATTTTGATCTGGATTTTAAGTCCTGAAGTATGAAGGATATAGAAACTGTTCTGAAGAGCACATAAACAGAGTTCAAAATGGGCTGATGGCCAGAGCATTGGGTTATGCTCTGAGAATGGGAACAAGAACATGGGACCCAGAGAGTGCTTGCCTCAAGATGGCAATACTTTCCTTCATGGTGTCTGTCTTCCTCCCTCAGGGCCTTTCCTCTCTTGGCTGCCTTAGCTTTTTCATACTTAAGGTCACTAGTCTTATGCTAAACCTGTTTCTTCAATCCAAAATTGCTTTTATGCTGAACATTTTATTTCTCCTATTTAACCTCAGGTGTTTTTTTTTTTTTTTTTTATTCATCAACTATGGGTAGAACTCATTTGAGGACAACCAATCAGGAATGAGTGAGTGTATCATCTGAAGAATGACAAGTGAGTGGGCCTAGTCTATGTCCAAATCACATAGGTTATGTGGTCAACACATGGATTTGATGATATATTTTTTGAAAAAACATTTTGCATTTTGTCATAATCACAACATATAAAAATCAAAACCTTGATCTACTTCCGGAGTTTATATCAATGAAAAAAAATCAAACATATGGAGAAAGAATTATGCATAGAGTTTATCAGAGATAGATATATGGTTAAATGTATATGGTATATCCATAGCATGGAATTACAATTTTCTACTTAACATTTAATGATATTGGAAAAAATTATTTTTATAAAGTTAACAAAAAAAATAGGATACAAAAGTATGATCCATATTTTAGGAGTGAGAAACATGTGTGTGTGCGTGTGTGTATGTATGTGTGTGTGTGTATCACAAGCATATATTTAGAAAAAAATCCTGGAAAAAATACAATATGATTCTTGCACTGGTTATTACTGAGTAGTAGTTTCGTAGATGACTTATGCTTTTCCAAAACACTCACTTAGATAGGTTAAATTTTTCATAGTGGCCATGTATCACTTTTCTAATCATAGAAATGTTACTAATAAAAAAATACTTATGTGATCACAGCTATAATTTTGTTATGCCACAATTTTTATGGGATACACAAGTGCGCATGCACACATACACACACGCTTTGACACACTGTCTGGATCTTAAATGAGTACAGTGGCTTCACCTAGTAATTGGGCGTAATTATCTCCTGCAGGTCTGGGAAGTGTGTTCTTTTTGCCACAGCGTCTGATGCCAGCCAATTTGCACTTGGGTCCTCTACAATTGATCTTCTGGGCTTTTCATGATATAATAACACTTTAGAATTTTCTCAACAGCATGACTGGTTGATCTTTTTACATAAAAAGAAATATTGTCTATTATTGTCTATATTGTCTATTATTGAGTGTTTCAGTGTTAACCACTTGATTTAGTTGGAGGCAAGGTGTGTAGAAACCATCCCAATTATGGGGGTAGAAGCTGGATGAATCAGAGGCTGTCTCTGCTGTTCATAAGGCAGAAAACAATGTGATTCACTAACCATTAAATTTATTTGTACTCTTCCTGTTCATTAGTCCGTGAATAGTATAAACTGGGTAAAACAATGATTCAGAATTTTCTTATCAGTGTTCATTCAGCAGGAGAAATCTTGAGGTCCCACGGTTTGTTTTGCCTTTTTTCTTTCCTTCTTGCATCAGTGATAAATTAGAAAAAAGTAATTAAATACTGTTGGTAATAATTTGCTTTTTGTACCTTGAAAGAGAATATAACTCATTATAGAAGACCTGCTGGCCGGGTTTACGCTGATTCTTTCTGTCTTTCTCTCCTGCATACACATGCACACAAACATGCTACCAGATATTTAAACATTGTTTTGCTGATGTGGCTACAGCCTAAATCCCACTAAATCTCATAGTCATCAATAATGTAACCATTATTAAAGATGAGTTGTTGATGGGCGCCTGGGTGGCTTAGTTTGTTAAGTGACTGCCTTCAGCTCAAGTCATGATCCTGGAGTCCCGGGATCGAGTTCCGCATCAGGCTCCCTGCTCAGCGAGGAAACTGCTTCTCCCTCTGGCCCTCCTCTCTCTCTCTCTCTCTCTCTCATTCTCACTCTCTCAAAATAAATAAATAAATCTTTAAAAATAATGAGTTGTTGAGCTCTGAATATGGGCCAGGTGCTGTATAACATGCTATGCATGACTCATTCCTTGTTGATGGCTTTCATATTCATTGGCTAATATTTAAATTAAATATTAATTTACTCTATAACTTTATTAAAGGGTTAAATTTATTTAATTTCTCATAGCTTAACAATTGACAGTAGAATCACTATTCAAAAATTTTGTTAAATCAATTGTTTCAATATCCAGTGCTTTTTTAAAAATTAAGTTTTTTAAGGGCGCCTGGGTGGCTCAGTTGGTTTAAGCCTCTGCCTTTGGCTCAGGTCGTGGTCCCAGGGTCCTGGGATCCAGCCCCACATCAGGCTCCCTGCTCAGAGGGGAGCCTGCTTCTCCCTCTCGCTCTGCCCCCCTCACCCCCTATTCATGCTCTCTCTCACTCTCCCTCTCGCTCTCTCACTTTCAAATAAAATCTTAAAAAAATAAGCTTTTAATTTTAATTTCAGTATAGTTGATATGCAGTGTTATATTAGTTTCATGTGTACAATATAGTGATTCAGCTCTTCCCAGCAACACCCGACGGCTCATCACAAGCGCACTCCTTCACCCCATCACCTATCTCACCCGTCCCTCTACCCACCTCCCTCCTGGTCATCATCAGTTTGCTCTCCGTAGTTAAGAGTTTGTTTCTTGGTTTGTCTCTCTCTCTTTTTTTTCTGTGCTCATTTGTTTTGCTTCTTAAATTCCACATATGAGTGAAATCATATGGTATTTGTTTTTCTCTGATTTATTTCACTTAACATTATACTCTCTAGTTCCATCCAGTGTTTTTAAAAATAAAAACTATATAACCAATAGAGTGATTTTGGAATTGCAAAAAGAAAGGAAAAAGAATAGAGGGAGAGAGGGAGGAAAGAAGAAAGGAAGGAAAAACAGAAAGAAAGGAAAGAAAGAGAAAAGAAAAAAGTGGACTTACTGCTTTGCACAGAATATTCTACCCAGAAATAGGTCCTGTATTTATTCTTAGCTTCATGGTTTAACTGATACTTGAGCTGAACTGTGTTCTCTTAATAAAACTATAAAGAAGAGTTACCATGCTGTTTTTGCTGAGTAAAACAGAGATGAATTTGAAAATCAGCACATTGTTATTTTGGAGTGCAGGGTTGCTAATATTAGTGGCCACCTAGACATTTCTTTAAGGAATACGAGATTAAAACATGAACACCTCTATGAAGAGCAAAAAGTTTTTGCAGGATAATTTCATGAAGAGTGCCAGTAATATTAAGCTTTACAACGATCATTTGTTGGTACTATTATTTTTCTATGTACATTTAATTTGATGAGTTTTTAGAAGCTTCTCTGATTGAAAATGCCTCAGATCTTTTTACAGTAGTCTAGTGATGTTTCATATGGGGACAGTCTCTTGCATAACTGTGATGGGTTGGTGCTGTACACAAAACATTTAATTATTGGACACCAAAAATACTCCTCAGTAGTAAACTCACCTCTAAGGTAATTATTTAATAGATACCCTAATGAAAAGCATTTTAGCAAAACTTTCATCTCCTAAGACAAGAATAAAATGCTTTTGTTTTAGAAAACTAGTATTTTAGTATCCCTATTATGTTAAATAAATAGAAATCATTTAATAAATGATAAACTTCTGGGTTAAATCTTTTTTTTCAGATTTTATTTGAGAGAAAGTGAGAGGGAGAGAGAGAGAACAAGCAAAGGGGAGGGGAAGGGGGAGAGGGAGAAGCAGGGAGCCAGATGCGGGGCTTGATGGGGGCTGGATCCCAGGACCCTTGGGTCATGACCTGAGCAGAAGGCAGATACTTAGCCGACTGAGCCACCCAGGTGCCCTGGATTAAATCTTTTAATAATGTTCTGGTTTTTTAGACTTTAGACTATAAATGGAGGGTATGAATACAGACTTTTCTCTTTCCTTATGGTTATATTGTTCATAACATGTGCCTAAAAAAAAAAATAACATGTGCCTAATAAGTTGTGAATGACAACTCTGTAAGTACACATTTGATACCATTTTGTCAGAGTGGGTGCTAGTGGCATCTCAAAGGAATGATTAAAAATGATATATGAAGAAAAAATGTGGCAATATATTAAGTAGAGTCAGAAGTTGTTTTTGCTCAGATATTATGTCTTTGTCTTAACTTCCTTTTTCTTTAGTTTTATGTTGATACACAGAATTGTATTGGTCACTTTCTTTCTAGATCACATGAATACTATGATTAATATCACAAAGTTTGTGAAGTTTTTTTTGAATCCATAGAAGGGTAACTGGCAGGGACTAAGAACTAAGTGTTTAATGGAAAAATGGAAGTCATATACTTCCACATTTGATTTTACCTATTATTTCCTGCCTCCTGCCAAAGGTGACTGATCTGAGTTTGAATTACTTTCCTTTAAATCGGTCAAGTCCAGTGGAAATGGTAATATGCCCTGAGGTGTAGTATCTCTATCACTGGGACAAGGAATCTCCTCATGAGTTAAGAGTTGTTACAAATTGAGCAATATATATACAAGTAAGGAAAAGAATATTGCAAAGAGATCAGGATAATCTATTAATATGGAACTCTGAGTCTAATAGAACATTCATCAAAATAATAGCAACTATCACAATCTGTTAACTAGTATTTTATCAGTCTGGAAGCTATATCATTTCTGATATTCTTCAGTGTTATTCTTCTGGCTTCCAAGTGCATCTGTTCTGTTTGGAGTTGGTGGAGTGCTATTATCCACAGTGCTGTTGTGCTGTAACTGAAGTTAGCGTCTTGCCTCGCAGGCTTTTGTAGGTAATAGAAGAAACGATGATTGAAAAAACCTCCCCACATCCACTGCATCTAAACATAATGGATTACAGTTTCTAGTTTAGCTGATTAAAAGTTAAGGTTTTGAAGTCCTATAGTTTGGAGTTTGAATCCATTCTCTATATTAGCTGAGGGACTTCGGGGAAGTTATTTAACCTTCCTATGCCTCAGTTTTATCTTGCAGCAACAGCAATCATTGCAACAATAATAATGGTAGCTTATTTTAGGGAAAATGTGAGGTTAGAATGAAATTATATGTGGAAAGCCCTAGCACGGTGCCTGCTGGTTAGTAAGTCTTCAGTAAATACCAGCTGCTTTTGTTATTTTAATTAACATGATTAACTTAATCTTCACATTTCTCTAACATTAATTTCTAACTGATAGATATGTAGCTTGGTAAGTAACATCCAAAAGGGTTTTTACATGCATTCTCTTTAGAGAAAAACACATAAAGAGCTAATAACAACACAAAGCAGTTGACAGTTGGTAAAAGAAAAAAAAAAAAGCTAGATTAGTCTAGTAAATTAAGAAATGGTTTTGGTAGTAAAAAATGGGTGGAATTTGCTGTGGGAGAAAATCAAGTGCAGAGTGAGGGCTAAAGGGAACAGATCGTATGGGGTACATAATAACATGCTCATAAATCAGTGAAAAACTCTAGATCCCTAGCAGCAGAGGAGGATCCAGTCTTTGTGTGACTTAAAGCATATATTTTTAGAGCTCTCTTTAAGGAAAAGAATACACATTAACCATAAGGCCTTTGAAGAGGCCTGTGCAAATTAAGGGACTTATGTGTTAACTTTACTATAAATCCACGTCTATCTAAGAGAAGTATTTACTAAGTGAAATGAAATGAGTAGGGTGGCCTCAAATTATGGACAGCTCTGAAATCCCAAAAGAGAAGTTTAGAACTGTGTTAGTATGGTGGTCCTCAAAATATAGTTCCAGGACCAGCAGCATCAGCCTCATATAGGAACTTGTTAGAAAGACATATTCTAGGGCCTAATCCCAAACCTGATCTAGAAATTTTGAGGCCAACAGACCATGTTTTAACAAGCCCTCCTGGTATGATGCACACTCAAGTCTGAGAATCACTGCGTTGGATGATGGGCTCTGGGCTCCCTATAATGAAGATGGATTAGGGAATAGCATGCTCTGAATGAGAGGGGTTTAGGCACGTTCTTCGTACTTAGCATTGGCTAGATTAGAGGCAGACAGGCAAATAATAGTGCTGTTGGGTTGGTAGGTATACAATGCATATAAGAATGTATTTAAAGAAGAGGGAAATTGACCAGATTTGATTGCAGCCTGAGAAATACGAAGGAGGTTTAATTCAGGTTGAGTCCAGGTGTCCAGGTTGCTTTGGACACCAACAGTGAAAGTAAGGACTTTGGAGGTGGTTTGCTGGAAAGAGAAGATGGGATTGATGGATGATGGAAAGGATAGAAAAATTCTGTTTTAAATGTAGTTAGAGACCCAGACTAAGTAAGACATGTTCAGTGTACATTGTAAATTCATTTCTGTCCTGGAGGTGTCCCTTGAAGTCTCAAGTTGACAACAGGATTCATTCAGGGCTGACATCCTCCCAAGTTGGTGTGCCAGGCTGGGGGAGTGGGGAGGCCTTCAAGGCTTCAAGGCTGCAGCAGGTGATGTGAAGATGTGAGACTTTATGGATGCATGGGCTTAGTCTCTTCGGATTCCTAGCATCTTCTCCACCTCAAACGGGAGATGAATTTGTACCAGAATTGGCTATCTGAATAAACTGGGGAGAGAGAGGCAAATCTGAACATGAGTAAACCATAGACCCACTCAGAGACATCAGAAAATGAAGTTTGAGATTCTACAACAGGAACAGCACATTTTTTCTTGTTCACTTTCACAATTTATAAGTAACACCTAGAATGAAAGAAGAGGAATAACAGTTACACTACCTAGAGTTGTTTAGCATCTTCTATTGTCCCCAACTTTTATTTTATTTAATAAAAAAATATATTTTTTTTATTTCATCACTCCTATAATATAAATAGGGCCAGCACTATTATCCTTACTTTGAAATGAGTGTAGGGAGACCCAGAAAGAGGAATTGACTTCCATTAGGTTAAAAAAAAAAAAAAAAGGTCTGTTTTGAACATGGTGACCCAGGAATATCAGTGACATACTGAACTAAAAAGTATCTAGTACGCAATGGGGTGAAAGAAACTGGAGTTAGTTGCAAGGACTGGAAGTATAGAGTTAGCATATTTCCTGGATAGCAACATGATGCAAAACAATATATAATAACATACCCCCCTCACCTAACAAAAAAATAAATTAACAATTTTATAGATTGTGCACTAGCTGATTTCTCCTTGCTTGAATTGTTTACATAGAAAAGAAATGTGATACAGTTCTTTTCCCAGTGGGTAGCTGGACCTAAAAAATTTTCACTGTTGGTTTTAGTGCTTTTTACTTTCCAGTAACTTTGAATAGGCTCTAGCAATTTTAACTGCTAGGAAGACTGTAAACAGAAACAAAGGATTTGTTGAGAGCTTTTCATTATTTTGTTCCATATTATTATGGTTTTGTTTCATTCTTTTATTCTAAAATGTACATATTATATCCAATGTTGATTGGGAATTATCCTAACTTTAATAAAATCTGCCTGTTTTCTTTGTACTTTTGCACTGTGTACATAATAAATGTATTTGTGTTTCATGATGTATGCTAATATGAATGGTGAAGTAAGCTCTGATTAGAAGCCTTCTTTTTGTGTACAGTCACACAAGACCAGGAGCATTTTCCACATACCAGTTATTTCCAAAGCAGTGATATAACTGCATTCCACATCTTTAATTGCGTAAAATTATTATACTCGCGACCGTCCCCACCACTCTTAAATCAGCTGTTAGGAAAGATACCTGAATAAAAATATTAGGGACAGTCACCAGGACTCAAAGGTTTATAGGTCCTGAGGTTTGGTCACATAAACTGCTGATCAACAGTAGCCAAAATGAGGAATATGGAAACAAAAGTGGACATCACCTGTATACACACATGAGGATTCTTATTTAAATTCCACTGCATGGCCTGAACTTACTATAGGGTTAGTAACTTCTTGTTGAACAAGTGAATGGAAGTTATGTATTCTCGCTTCTGTTTATCCCATGCTCCAACAGCTCAAAAAAGGAGAGAATGGTGCTTTCAATTATTCCACAAATGACAACATACTAAAAGATTTCTAAGCCAAATTAATGTAGTGTTTCTCTCTATACAGAAATTTTTAATTTAGAAAATTATAAACATTTTCTAAGTTGATAAGTAATATTTTAAAATTCAAATATTTCTGAATCCTGCATAATCCCACTATTTTATCATGATTAATGTTTTAGCTATTTCTTTCCCTTTTGTTCTTTGTGCTCTGATACAAATATATCTATAGATTTATTATCTTAATGTTATAAACTATTTTTTACTCAAAATTATATCTTAGATCTTTTTAAACATTTTCCCTATTTACTATATTAGCAGCAATATATGGCAGCACAATATTCAATGTAATAATATTGGATTGATATCTAAAATATATTTAGCCATTTCAACTCTTGTCATAGATATGCTGCTATAAAATGTTTTGGAGAATAGATCTTTCTACTTTTATAAACATAGGAAGATTTTCCAGAAAAAAATTTCAGAATACATTTTCATACTCTTTGGGATATTTCACTGTAATGAAATACAATTGAAATGAAATACAATACATTGTAATGAAATACAATGAAATACAAATACATTGGCAGTATTATTGAAGCTTAAATATGTATTATAATTATAAATAATACGTAATTATAAATAGTATATATTCAAGCTTCAATACTGCGTGTACATATATATATATATATATATATATAAAACTTGGGTCTTGACATTGAAGGCCAAATTAGGCTTAGATGGGTTACTTCCTTTAAAAAGTATTTCTCCTTAGGAAATTTTATCATTTCCATTTGAAATTGAATTATATTTAAAAATTTGAAAAATGTATGAAATTATTTCCCTTTAAAGTTATAAATATAATTATTTATACCTTGCATGGAAAAGCTCATCTAGCTCTGTTTTTGCCTAGGTTTCCTGGTAGCCAAGCATACTTACCCAAACCCTGAATAAAACAAAACAAAACAAAACAAAACAACCCCCCCACAAAACCCACAATGATTTATTTATTTATTTATTTATTTATTTTAAGATTTTATTTATTCATCTGAGACAGAGAGAGAGAGAAAGCATGAGCAGGGAGAGAGGCAGAGGGAGAGGGAGAAGCAGGCTCCCCACTGAGCCAGGAGCCCGATGTGGGGCTCGATCCCAGGACCCTGGGATCATGACCTGAGCCGAAGGCAGACGCTTAACCATCTGAGCCACCCAGGTGCCCCAAAACCCACAATGATTTAAAGTGAACGCCAATAATAAAAGTCCCCTTACTTCATCAAATCAAATTCCAGCCCTCCCACCGCAACTCCTCTCGCTACCATATTTTTCATAAAAATCTAGCTGAGAGGTCTATGATTCTGCTTGCCTTAGTTTTTCAAATTCCTTCCATCTCCTGTGTGACATTTTTAAACAGGAAACACTTGCTATACCGTCTCTTCCTCCTGTGTCCACCTCTTTCCAAAGGGAACCTTGTTTAATATCTGCTAAAGTACAGAGAGGAGAAAAAAGATGCCACAAATAATTTGGGAAAAGATATTTGTTATGTGGACCACTTCAAAGTACACCTTTTATTGTTTTCTGGATGTTGACCTTCACAGATAGAGATAACTCCCTTGAAGACTGGTTGGACAACTCTAATACTAATCATCACTGTCATCATCATCAACAACAAACAGCAACAATAACAATGGCTAAAGCATTTAATTATCTGCTATTATTTGTCAGGAATAACAAGAGCCTTAAATAAAATAGCTCATTTACTTATTCCCCAAATCTCATGAATCTACTATTTCCCTTCCCACTTTAAAGAAAATTAAAGCACAAATAATTCAAGAAACATCTCCAAAATCACATATTTATCAAATGAGAGAAACTTCATTCCAACCTTAACTCCCTAGAAGCCTACAGTCTGCTGCTAACTGCCAAAAATTTTAAAAGCATATTTGTTTAAAAATATGTTCTATGTGATGAAATGCTCATAACAAAGAACAAGGTATAAATTCCTTTTTTAATCTAAGAGACTGATACTTTGTGTGAATATTTTAAAAGAATTAGTGATTAGTGTATAGCATTGTGAGAAGTTTCTGAATCTATAATGTGGCTTTTAACTATATGTTTGCACTAAGCAAATAAATATATCAAAAGAAAACAAAAGTTAATTTTTTCCTCTGTGACCTAATCCTTTCTATGGAATAAATCAGGACCCTGGTAACATCACACTTCAGAATAGGAGCATTTTTCAAAGGCATTTTTCTCTTCTCAGTTTTTCAAAGAACTTCATCAAAACTAATGGGACTATAGAGAAGATTTATCAGAAATTCAGTCAGGTCTGCTAGATCTCCCCTGCACATGGGAATGGGCACATCCATCTGCCTTCCCTAGAGACTAGTAGGATAGAGAAATCATGACATATTATGCCTTTTAAAGAGACTATTTTTTTAAATAAAGCCTCTTTCTTCCTATGCTATTCTCTAATAATGAGTAGCCATCATTAAAATAGTTCCTGTAAAATGTTATTTAATTTTGTAGTTGTAATGGATAGATTAGAGAGTGAAATATCTTAAGAATATATTATGACTGATTTTGCAATGGGGGCAGATTCTTTGGCAGTATATGAAGTAATGAAAATTCCTGCTTCATACGATATTGGCTTCCTTTTAATCCTCATTTAAATAATTGGATGTGATGTTTGTAAGTATATTCCAAGTCCAGTAGTAGTTTATCTATCTAATGATATGTGCATTTCTCAGGGTCTGCTTCTGCTGAAGAAAAACATCTTGTGTAGATACCCTCAGAATAAAAGATTAAAATGTGAAAGTAAACTTCCGTCATTTTAGTTTCTTAAAATAATATAGTGTTAATATATGTGAATAATAAACATACTGTAGAATGAGGAGATAAATTGATTGAAACTATTCCCCCCCCATTTTTGAAATTTAAACTGTTGTTCAAAGTCCAGTGTAAGGGGCAGAATATGAAAGTTTTTGGAATAAGCAGCTTTTTAGAAGGCAGATATTATATATCTATATAATATTTTTGTTGCAAGAAAGTTATTTATAAAGCTGCTTTTCTAAGGATTTTATATATTTATTTGAGAGAGTGTGAGAGAGTGAGTGTGGAGGGAGTGGGGATGGGGGGGAGGGACAGAGGCAGAGGGAGAGAGAGGATCTCAAGCTGACTCCACGCTGAGCATGAAGTCTGACTCAGGCGCTCAATTCCATGACCCTGAGATCATGACTTGAGCTGAAATCAAGAGTCGGATACTTAACCAACAGAGCCATGCAGGCACCCCTGTAAAGCTGCTTTTAAAATATAACAGTACTTCCAGAAGTGTATTTGCTCTATATAATGGATTTCTAAATCATGTGCACTTTCCATATATGTGAATGTGTGTACACTTATAATTGGGAGAAAGCTCCATAAATGAACCAGGTCAATCAGTTTGATTGGGAGATTGTGGAAAACAGGTCTGGTATGATGCAGCAGGAGGCTTTATAAACTGATGGGCGACTCTTTTAAAAACATCTCTGTCTCAATACAGTTGTTATATTTAACATTAAAACAACCACCAAAAAGGAAAACAAAACAAAAAACAACCCAAAACAGTCTCCATGTCCACACAGAAACTACAAAAAGACCCATCTACCCGGAGGTAGATGTCTGAAAATGAAAGCACTAGGTACACTGATAATTAATGGACTAGTCATATGTCCTTTTCTGACACCATTCATAGTATTTTCCATTAGAGACAAAACAGCATAATAAACCTGATAATAATAAAAGTATAGTCAGATGGCAAGTGAATAGAAAGAAGGAAATTCATAGAAGATTAAACTCTCTCTTAGGAAAGCTAACTTTGTTTCAGTGAAAGTTAAGTTATGTCTAATTAGATTTAGCACATCATTAATCCTATTTGGAAACCAAACAGGGATAATCACTGATCTCTAAAACTTGGTAGTTGTTTTTTTAAATGGGGAAAAAAAATAAGAAATGTAAAAATTGGATATCTTAGAGTCCTGGTTAATTATTAAATTCATTTCAAAAACAGAGTAGTGACCTTTGAGGTCAGCTCCATAAATTAAAAAATTCAGTCTTGAATATATTTTATCACCATTCTAACTCAGTATAAAGTATGGTTTCAGGTACACACCTAGATGATACTCATTTTGATATAAATTTTGAGATATTTATTGTACCTCTGTTTATTTGAGTTAAAAGGATTTTGAAGAGCTTATGAATTATTCTAGGCAACTTTATTTTTTCATTTTATTTGTTTTATTTTTTAAAAGAATTTGATCTATTTATTTGTCAGAGAGAGCGCAAGCACAAGTTGGGGGGGGGCAGCAGGCAGAGGGAGAGGGAGACTCCCTGCCGAGCAAGGAGCCCGACTTGGGGCTCGATCCCAGGACCTTGGGATCATCACCTGAGCTGAAGGCAGATGCCCAACCGACTGAGCCACCCAGGCCCCCCATGCTAGGCAACTTTAAAATCCTCAGTAAAATCTTTTATTGTGAGTTTATTGATGTAGTAAATTAGATTTTTAATAATAAACATTTCTCTTAATTATTGCTATGTTGTCCATATTTCAGTATTGATAGATTGATGGTTTTACATAAAACTAAATGTTTTGAATCTTTTACAAATATTTACCCCAAGGAATTCTGAAGATAAAGACATGCTATGGGAAAATTTAACTTGCTTACTTATTGTATTAAGGTAGTTTGGTTGTAACCATTTCTGGAGACATTGGGAACACTTTCTTGGCATTATGTCAAATAATAAATATTTATTTTACAAATAATATAATACAGGAGAAACCTATATTCATTTTGTATGGAATCTTTGAGACATAATAATTAAGTTGAAAAGTTTTCCTGACAATAACTGATTTCTTAGAAGCTTCCTGTAGAGTACTCACCTGTACTGATAGAAATTAAAAGTAGGAGAATAAGAAGTAAAAGCTAAAAGTGCTTAATATAGGAAATGCATTCATGTTTTTGGTTGGCTATTAGTTGTCTCTGGAAGAGTCTCTTCTTGAGCGGGGTGTCTGGGATTCACAATCACCATGGGGGACCCTCCTATCCCACTAGGAGTACAGGACTCCGTCTGTTCCTCCTACTTACATTCCATGTTGCTCTCTCTCTGTCTTCCAGTCACAGCCCAACAACTCCAGTTTTAATTAAACCAGGGGGATTGACATTCTCTCCTAGGTGCTTAGAATGCTGTACCAAGAGCATTCTCAGACCATGCCAGGCAGGGAAAAAGCCACGGCTTTTCTCATTTTGGGATTTCTCTACCCTTGTTTTGTTAGCAGTAAGAAACAAACTAAAACTTGGATTCCCAGCAGCACAGCATAGCTCTTACTCTTGTTCCTTTGTGTCTGGTGAAATAATATTCAGGGACAAAATTCATAAAGTTTTATGGTACAATTTTTCAATGTTTACAAAGTTTTGAAATGTGGTTAATAGAAGCTTGATAACTGTGTATTTGAATCTTATTTCAAACATCAAATCTCCCACTTTTATCTGAGTATGGTGATTTTAAAAACTAGCTTAGCTCTATAGTTAGAAAATAAGCTTTTCATTAAGACAAACTTAGTTGTGTGTTGAGTTTATTAGCTATGTGACTTCAGGAAGATATTTTGCCTTTCTTAATCTTTGTAAAATGTGGGTAATTATAATACAAGCTAGTCTTCATCTATCATTTTGTAAATGGGTAAAGTATGTGAAGTACTTAGAAAACTGACAGGCTCATATAAGTACTCAATAAATGCATATCAGTAATACCAATAAAGATATTATTTTATCTAAATATTTTTGCCACTTTAAAAGTATCAGCAGAAATTAATATTTTCAGTTATAGGAAATTTTGGTATTTGTTTCCTAGCTTGAGACTATTTAAAAATACTGTGAATAAAATGAATCGGTCATGAATTAAGACTAAAACCCACTTCTTAGCATGGATAAAATTTAAGAATGTTATTATTTCCTTCTGTACAAAGCGAATTTGATCCTGTTCCTTGCAAATTTTATTTTCTCAGAAATACGATTGAAGAATGGAAATAATATTAAGTTTTCCTTTAACAGTAAGTTTAGTTTAAAAGTCAAAGAATGCAGAAGAAACATGCAAAGGTAGCATATATTTGAAAAATATAAATTGGTTTGCTCATCTCCCTTCACATCTTTTTTTTTTTTTTATTAATGTTTTTCCTTTGCTACTTTCATCCATTATCAGCATTTCTACTACTTGCTACTGACTCTGAAACCTGTATCTCAAACTTGCTTGATATTTCAGGCCAAATTAGTTGATTTAGAGATTAAATGACATATGAACTGGGCCTTGAAGGCTAAGCAGGAGTTTGTCAGACTGAGTACAAAAGGATAAATGCTATATAGCCTGAGCACAGGCAGAGAGGTGGGAAAGAACCCAGTTTGTTTGGAGAGCACAAGATTCTAAAGGGTGGTTGGTCAGGCAAGTGGTTACAAAGGATGAAAAGGAAGCTGCTATAGTTGGCAAATGTCTCTGACTCTTTCTAAGGTATTGATGGTTTATCTTGGTTTGTGTTACAGTCAATAAAGACTGAAGTCTTCGCTTTTTGTTTTTGTTCTTGAGCTTTAATAATATGACATTTTTTTCTGCTCTCAATGAATGAATGGGTAAGTTTCTTTTGGGTATGGCCCAGTGTTGAAGTTCCAATATCATAATCTGAGATGAATTCTGTGTTATCTCTCTCTCGTTTTTTAAAGATTTTATTTATTTATTTGACAGAGAGAGAGAGAGCACACAAGCAGGCAGAGTGACAGGCAGAGGGAGAGGGAGAAGCAGGCTCTCCGCTGAGCAGAAGCCCGACGTAGGGCTTGATCCCAGGACCCCGGGACCATGACCCTAGCTGAAGGCAGACACCTAACTGCCTGAGCCACCCAGGCGCCCCCTGTGTTATCTCTTTTAAAGAATAGTTAAGGACCTATTAATAACCTCTCTTATCTCCAGTCTGATACCTCCACATCTTATCTAATTCAGACATCCCTTTGCAGCACAACTCTGTTACCATTCTTTTCTTCTCTTCCACAACACCTTGGCTCTAGTTAAAAGCTTCAGTAGTTTTCAATGCTGTACTGAAATTCCTATAAAATTCTTTATCTTTGAACTTAAAATAAGGCTTTGACCTAACTTTTTAGCTTTTGCTACAGTTATTCTACAAAGACACCACTTTCCAACTAAATGGGACTATTCACATTTGGGCAAGTGGACTAAGTGATACTGTAAGTTTGCTCATACATTTGTTTATTCAGTATGTTTTTCTTTTTTTATGTACTTTTTAAAGATTTTGTTTATTTATTTGACAGAGAGAGACAGCGAGAGAGGGAACACAAGCAGTGGGAGTGGGAGAGGGAGAAGCAGGCTCCCTGCTGAGCAGGGAGCCCAATGCAGGACTCGATCCCAGGACCCTAGGATCATGACCTGTGCTGAAGGCAGACACTTAACAACTGAGCCACCCAGGCGCCCCTATTCAGTATATTTTTCTGTGCCTGTTCTGTGTCAGTTTAGTACTAGGCTCTTAGGATAAACATAAAAATGAATTATAATTTTGATGCTATTTCCTTCCTTAAAACAGTCTTTCCCACAAGCAAATGCTTATTAAAATTCTTCAAGTTCTTGTTCAAATGTCACTTTCTCAGTGAAGCCTATCTCATTCACCCTATTTAAAATTGTAATTACTTATTCCCAGTGCGGGCACTCCAAATCCCCAACTAACCTCTGCTTTTCTTTTTTTCTTAGCATTAATGTTCTAACATGCCATGTAACTTACTTTTATTATGACTACTGCAAATAATTTGCCTCTACTCTCTAGAATGTTAGCTTTGCAAGGGTAGGGATCTGTGACTGTTCACCACTGTATCCTAACTGCCTGGAACATAGTAATAGTCAATAAACTGTCCAGCTCAAAAGATACTCTCTTAATGAAATTTCCTCTGAGGATCCAAGCTACAGTTTATTTAGTACTTTTCTTGTGCCTCTCAGATAAGACTTAATATTCTCCCTTGCCATATCTTCTTATTAAAAAGCTCTGTGAGGCTAGACAGGGTTGTTTACATATTTTTATTTTCCATAGCATTAGCCCCTTAGCCCATCCCAGTAAGTGGGAAATAACTGTTTACTGGGAAAAAAAAATGAATGAGGATTATAAACTGTGAAGTAATGTACTGTGAAGATCATCTTTATCTTGTTTTTCAAATACAGTGGCCTAATAATAATCATCTAAGGGATCTCAGTAATCATCATTTTTTTCATTCAGGCTCTTTTTATTTGAATTTAGTATGTCAGAGCATTTTAGATAGCAGTAATACAGATGATCTGTTCTCTCTGAATTGGTTGAATATGTTTGATATAAACTATTTTCTAATCATTTTATAGAACGAGATTGAGCTCTGCCTGGAAGGAAAAGAGTTCAAGATGCTGCAGTGTTTGCTGCAGGAACACACAATACAACAGATGTTCTGTTCTTCTTTATAGTCACAGGAAACCATCTTCACTTTGCAAAATTAAAGGGTAGAACTGACACAAATATTGAACAATTCTCCTGACTTCTTAACCCAACCCTAAGACTTAGAGTTTGAAAATTGGTTACAGCTGTTCCTTTCTATTTCTTAGGGTTTCTTTTTCCTTCCTTCCTTTTTTTTTTTTTTTTTTTTCCCAACCTTAGTGGTGGACACATCTATGCACCAGCACTAAAACAGAGCCTCCAACTGCAGGTGCATTTACCATTTGGGGAGTGTGCTGCCCTTGTTTTGTTAGCCTCAGCGTTTTCAAAAACCTCACTTCGCCTGTGGTGCTGGTGAATATATCACTGTCCACCTCTTTTGCCTTTTGTATTTACTGTTGTCTTATGCCTCAGCGTTTCTGATGCCCTTGAGAAGCTGTAACCATGCTTTACATTTGAAAGAGTGCCAGCTTATTTAATCAGGAGTTTGAGAGGCATGGATGAATTTATTCTAAGATTTAATAAAAAATAAATTAAAAATGTGACTTACGCCATGACATGCTTAGCATTACCTTTCTAGGTTTACATTTGAGAGCTGTCAGCATCCTCCCTGGTGTGGAAACTGACATGTTATCAGTCTAGTGCATGGGTGACAAGGCCACTGATGTCTTCCCATGGTTTTTGTTTAATAATTAATTTTTCATTGCAGGCATGTTCAATAAATGGATGACAAAACTTAAGTCCATTTAAAAGGTTTTAGAAATTCATTATTAGTTTTAAAAGGTGAATGCACAAATTAACTATCCCATGATAGATAGGGCATACCAAATATAGCCAGATCCTCTGTGGTTTTAGCCTATATTTATATACAGTATAGAATAAGATATAAAATCAGTACGGTTTTGTAGACAATGCTACTGAATCATTGAGGGAACGATTCTTTTCAAAGGAGACTCAAAAAGGGAGATCATATGACAAAATCATACTTTGAACATTTTCATCTTTTCGCTTGCTCTCAGAAGTCCGCAACCACCTAGCCTGTGGACATGCTTCGTGCTATTTCTGGAGTCAGTACCTTAGCTTGAGTTCTTCCACAGAATGATATTATGATTTAAAATGAAAGGAATCTTATCAGTTATCACATCTTAGTTTCCTTGATTAAATTTCGGTGTTTTAAACAGCCAGTTATTAAGCTCCAGACCTACCAGCTTTGTGATTTCAGGGCAGGGGCTCTTAGAACTGCATTTCCTCTTGGCCATCTGGCTTTCCCTTAAGACCTGCAGACAGGGAGCTCCAGAGGGAGGCTAACTGTCCCGAGAGAGGGGAACGTGGCTTCCTTCTTTGCTAGTCGTGCTTCTCATTGTCCTTTAGCCACGGCACCTCACCTGGCAGCAATCCTTTCCTTCTTGCAGTGCCTTTCTTCTTTCTCTTCATTCCTAGAATCTGTCTCATTGTACCCCCTTGGAGTTACCAGGCAGAGCCAGGCGGTGCTCCTCTTCAGAAGTCCGAGTTCCAGTTCTGTGGGGTCCTCTGACAGGCATCTGGTGTCGAATAACCCCACGCTCCTCCCTTTGTGTCTTAAGCTGTATAAGTGTTTGATCCTTTCCACAGGTATTCATAACTGTGTTATCTCAGTGTCTTTTTTTCATCCCCTCCCTCTCTTCCTTCTTTCCTTCCTTCCTTCCCTCCCTCCTTCCTTTTCTCCCTTTTTTATTTGTATCTTTAACTGTCCAACATCTGTTTAACAATTCTCTATGTTAAATTTTCTCTGCTAAAACAACTAATATGCTTTGTGTTTTCCCAGCTGGTCCTTGGCTGGTACAAGTGCCACAGAACATTAAAAAGAAAAAGAAAAAAAAAAAAGAACCAATTTCTCTCTAGCCTTCTGAGGGATTCTGTGTAATTGGATGATTAGAGAATTCTGATCTTTTTTGTTCTTAGACCACTGAAAATGTTTTATATGTAATTATATATATTTTTTTAATTATAAAATCACAGTTCTTAACAGGTTACCTCACAACTTATTTACCTATTGATTTTTTTTTCCCCTCCCAGCTTTTCAGTATGTCTTTTGTATTTTGAGCCAAGGTGTGAAGAAGAAGGACAGTAGTATGACATGGCTACGACTCTGAAATTCTTCCTTATTAACTGTTGTACTTAGTGAGGAAGTCTGTTATTCAGTCTCCCTGCTCCCTCAGAGTAAATGAGAAACTTCAGATAAAAAACAGAGAAGCCACCTTCCTTTCATTAGTGTCTTTCATTGACAGTGTACTAACAGTTTTGCTTTTGAAATGGCTAGTCTTGCTTCATAGCCATGCCTCAGATTATACTGAACAAAGGCTATGTCAGGACTTGGTCTAGCTTAAATCTTTCCCGCAATAAAATTGAAGTGTTTATTTATAGAAATTATGTCTTATTTGCCTATATTTAGTATATATGTAAATATCAGGTAAATCAGGAAAATAAAAAAATTTCCTTGTTTAATAATTTTTCCATTTATTATATGTTAATTCATTCATTTTTTTCCTAATGGATATTTCACAAATCATTACTACCTATTATACAACATATTAAACACTGAACATTTTTAGTGGCAAATTCTTTGTGGAATCACTCCTAACAAAGTAATAATTAGTGTGAGCAATTCAGTGAAAATTGTTTCATGAAGACTGAAAATTACTTGTTGTCTCTAGTAGAGTTCATTATATAGGAAATCTAAATTTTAGTGTCTAAACTTTGATGTAAAACATTTTCTTCATATCATAATGGCAAACATGTTTTCTCCTTTGCTCCTGTTTTACTTTTTAGCTGTAGTCCTTTCTAGACATTTTTTTTTAAGAATTTATTTATTTATTTGTCAGAGAGAGAGAGAGAGAGAGCACAAGCAGGGGGAGAAGGCAGAGGGAGAAGCAGGCTCCCCGCTGAGCAAGGAGCCCTGTGCAGGACTTGATCCCAGGACTCTGGGATCATGACCTGAGCTGAAGCAGACGCTTAACTGACTGAGAGACTCAGGTGTCCCTGGACTTTTTTTTTTAATCAAGATTCTAAGTGATCAGAGATTTTTACTCTATAGTTCTGATTTACATCTTCATAAAGACAATTAACAGGCAGAAATAATGATATTCCTTGGCCCTAGGAGATCCTTGATGATGAAATTCATTGACCTATTTTCTTTGCTGTTCTGTCTTTTGTCTTTTGGAGCATGCATTTGTATCAATTCAGTTTGTTGTTGTGACTAGTCCAAAGTTGTCCAGGGTTTTATGTCTGGATTAAGTCATTAATTAGTCAATGTTTTTGTACCACTCACTCTACTGAACTAAAATGTCAGGGGACTGTGACGGGAAAACAGATACTGGCTCTAAAATTAAAAGAGCTCATCTTCTAACAGAAGTGTAATATATTAAAGAATAAATGAATTAATATCACAAAAGGGGTGCAATAGTCAAAGAAAAGAACATTACTTAGATGTAGTTAATCTGGTGCACTGGCAAGGAGAGCAAGCAACAGCTCTGATGGCTGCATTTCAAGTGCATTTCAAGTTGCCTCACTCCACTGGAGGAAAGAGTTTTCCCAATATCAAGTTAGATCCTTTGCCTGTTCTTGAGGCAGCAACAGTGTCTTTCCTTCATTGTACCCCATCTACTAGCCTGAAATACGTAGAATGCAGTAGGTGCTCAGAAAGAATTTAATGAGTAAAGGTATCAGTGAGATGACTGAAGCATTTGTCTTCCTGTGGGGATATTAGTTTCCTTTCTTCTCCTGAATCTCAGGTTATAATCTGCTCATTGATAGATCAAGAGACATAAAAGATTTATGAGAAGTCACTGGTCACCATCTTAATATATATGTCTTAATATATATAGAGTTTGTGGCAATGCTTTTCACTGTAACATTAGGCAAAAACAAATCTTATTCTATCAGTGGAGACTTAAAACTTCCATCAAATTGGAAGGAAATAATATTAAATAAAAAATATACTCTAACATGATCATCTATCATTTCCTACATTCTGAAATATTAAGATATGAGACTTCTCCTAATAATCAAGAAGTATGCCCCAATGATTTTTTACATTGCCTCTTTCTCTCATTTCCATTTATATTTATGCTAGTGAAACTTATTACTATCCTTCATGAAAACACTATTATTTTTACCCTAAGGAAAATATTTTATTTCTTTCATGAAAATATGCTTTACTTTACTTCTGAAATAAAGACTTCATTTTGTTTTTGTTTTTTTCCTTTTGATTTTTTTCAAGTCAACCTCAAAATTATTTCCAGGTTTGAGTTTAGGTGAAAATGTTAATGGAATTGAAAAGCAGTTAGTCAAGTGAAATTATAATGAATTAATTAAATTTGAGATAAACTGAAATAATAGCAGATGCTAAGTTTATTAAGAGTAAATAAAAATTATGCTTTAAAAAAGTGTGTAGCTGGAGAAAGTAATTTTATTGTGACATCTCCCATGATTCTTAGAAAAAAATAGTTTTTTCTTCCTAGAGAGTACTCTTTGGGTAACATATACAGGATACAGTTAATTTTGGTAAAACAGCATGAATCATCCTTGTCCACCTGCAGTGGGAAAAAATGTGCTTCATCTGTCTTCTCTATTAATAGTTTTTAGATATGAGTGAATTGGTCTTGCAAAATTAAGTTTACACCTGCTGATGTCTTGGAGCTGCATCTTGATTCTGTTATATATACAGATAAGTTATGGACCATAGACAGGTTAAAAGCACTGACTCACAGAAAAAAACAAGATTAAGAAAATATTTTATGGGGGCGCCTGGGTGGCTCAGTCGTTAAGCGTTTACCTTCGGCTGGGGTCATGATCCCGGGGTCCTGGGATGGAGCCCCACATTGGGCTCCCTGCTCAGCAGGAAGCCTGCTTCTTCCTCTCCCTCACTTGTGTTCCCTCTCTTGCTGTGTCTCTCTCTGTCAAATAAATAAATAAAATCTTTAAAAAAAAAAGAAAGAAAATATTTTATGAACTTTGGTGCTGGCAAACTAGAATCAAGGACATACTAAAAAAAGAATACTAATATTGAAAATCTTTTTAGATTGATCTTCTGGAAAGGAAAATTATCATTAAACAATAATAAGAAAACCAAACTTTATGAAGAGAGAAATGCCAGAACCTTTTTTTTTTAATTTTCTGTAGTGAACTTAGCTTTTTCTCTTTTTTCCCCCCCATTTTATTATTGTAGCTTTTTTGGTGTGGTAAAATAGTCATAACATGAGATTTCCCTTTTTAACCATTTTAAAGTGTACAGTTCAGTGGTATTTAGTACATTTACAGTGTTGTGCAGCCATCATCAAAATGTAGTTCCAGATTCTCATCGCCGCAAAAGGAAACTCCTTGTCCATTAAGCAGTCACTTCCATTCTCTCCCCCCAATCCCTGGCAACCACTAATCTGTTTACTGTCTTTATGAATTTGTTTAATCTGGATATTTCATATAAATGGAATCATACAATATATGGCCTTTTTGTGACTTTTGTGGCTTCTTTCACTCAGCATAATGTTTTCAAATTTTATGCATATTTTAACAACTATGGCCATACATCATTCCTTTTTATGGTGAGTGATGTTCCACTGTGTGACTATACCGCATTTTGTTTATTCATCAGTTGATAAACATTTGGGTGGTGTCCACATTCTGACTATTGGAATAGTGCTGCTATAAATATTTGTGTACAAGGTTTTGTTTGAACAGCTATTTTCAGTTCTCTTGAGTATATACATAGGAGTGGAATGTCTAAGTCACACGGTAATACTATGTTTAATTAACTACGGAACTACCAAACTGTTTTCCAGTCACTGTATCATTTCATACTCCCATCAGCACTTTTCCAGTGTCTTTACATCCTCACCAACACTTCTTTTTCATTTTGTGTTAGCCAATTCTAATGTGTCTGAAGTGGTATCTATTGTGGTTTTGATTTCTCTTATGCATTTCTCTTGTGACTTATGATGTTGAGCATCGTTTCATGTATCTGTTGGCTGTTTTTATTATCTTTTTATGATTTGTGTATTGTAACTTATTTAATAATTTCCCTAACTTTGACTTTGGTTCCTTCCTAATTTTTGCCATCATAAGTATCATTGCTATGAACATCTCTCTATAAAAATTGTGTGCATATCTAGTTATTTCTGTAGAAATAGCTTCCCTAAGGTGGGATTGTGCAGTCAAAGCAAATGTTTCTAGGTTGTTGGTATAAATGAACTTATTCCTGGTTAGAAAAAATACTTCTCTGTCAAGAAAAAAAAATACAGAAAATTTTAATCAAAATTAGGATGAGTAGGAGTTGGAAAATAGAAACTATATGTTATCCAATGGATAATGAACATATCAAATATAAATAAGCATAAATCTTAGTATTTTATTAGAAATCAAGTGTGGAGCTATCTGTGCTCTTCAGAAATGTGAATTCCCTTTGAACATAAATGAGAAGTTACTATTTTTTTGAAATTGATTTGGTTCTGACATTTACTTAATTTTCACAAATGCTGTATTCTTCTAAGGAAAAGGAAGAGGGTAGGGAGATGATGGACTGTCACTTGAGTTTTCACCAGTCCAGGCATAGCTAGTGTTTGGAGTTTACTGCTTATAATTGTTTATGATAGTCTGGGTTTTAAAACTTTATCCTATGTTACTTCTCAAGATCTAAGGCTATACTTTATTATTTTAAATCTCATCCAGTTTAGCCTTTAAATTAATGGCCCCATTCACTGGACTATTACCAGATTTGTAAAGGAGTTAGAAAACTGAACAGTTACAGAAAAATAAAACAAACAAAAACCACAAACTTTCTTCTATTGAAAATAATTACTATCTTTTTTTAGATAAAAAAGTTGCTGATACATTTATTATACTGCTATGTCTTGAAAACTTACTATTTTTCATCAGTCTTTGAAATGTGCTATTATAGAGTGCCTTGTTTTTTCTAAGGAAATGGCCTAGGCATCTAGCAAGATGGTAATTTTGAATTGTTCTACAATGCAGGTGAAAATGTTGCCAGTCTGAAAAGTATTCCTCCGTGTTCAATTTCTTATTTCCCCATTGTGCTAATGGCTCACCCTGTTTTTTTAGTATTCTGTGAGAGTCTTAGAAAGTGGCTGCTATATCAAGTGCATAGTCAATTAGACACTCTGTCACATGAAGTGAGAATGTAAATTTTAACAATAATTTAGATATCCAAAATAATTCACAAGTACACAGGATTGGTAGTTCATTATTCATGAATAGAGTGATTTAGAGCTGAAGCTGAGGTGACAGTCTTTCTGGTAAAGAGGTTGAGTAAAGACTTAGGAGCAAAGACTAATTTCATAAAGTGCTATTTCTACAATCACCAAGTGGCATTTATTACTTGATCAAATTAGTGGAGGAATAAATTTTTGTCTGTTTCTCAAATTATTGTATTTGTAAGATCATAAGAAGCAAAACGTTGGAAAGATGAAATTAAATTGTAGTCTATTTAATGGCTACAATCTCTGTATTAAGGAACTTGCCTGTTCCTGATAGCATTGTGACTGTCTTATTTCATAAGGTCATTTGGGATATTGGTGGGTCAGATAAGGAAAATATTTCTAGCTAATTTAATATAACTTGTTAATTCATAAATTAACTAGATTATTCAAAAACTAATTAGAATGTAATTTTTTTCAATAATACACATTCTAGTTGCTCCATATTATTTCAATTGGAATTACAATCAGTTCATGATTTGTAACATATAGTATATTTATACCAGTACTTTTCACCATAATTGGGAAGCAAGTGTAGACCTTTTTTTTTTTTTTTTTTAAAGATTTTATTTATTTATTTCAGAGAGAGAGAGAATGAGAGACAGAAAGCACGAGGGGGAAGGGGGTCAGAGGGAGAAGCAGACTCCCTGCCGAGCAGGGAGCCCGATGTGGGACTCGATCCCGGGACCCCAGGATCATGACCTGAGCCGAAGGCAGTTGCTTAACCAACTGAGCCACCCAGGCGCCCGCAAGTGTAGATCTTAATATCGCCCCTCAAAAATCCTTTTTCCAAAACTCACCTATTTCCTAGTAGTCTGTTGCTTAGTGTATATGTTGTGCTCCAATGAAATTTGCTGCATATGAGAATCTTTTTCATATGTCAGCAAATTTGCACATCATTTTTTTGCCCCAGATGGCTCCCCATAGTCTTCTTTGCAACCAGGATCAGCAACAAAGCTCTGGATAAATAGTTACAAGATCTCGGGGCACCTGGGTGGCTCAGATTGTTAAGCATCTGCTTTCAGCTCTGGTCATGATCCCAGGGTCCTGGGATCGAGCCCCACATTGGGGCTCCTGGCTCAGCGGGGAGCCTGCTTCTCCCTCTCCCTCTGCCTCTCTCCCTACTCATGCTCTCTTTCTCTCTCTCTCTATCTCTGTGTCTCAAATGACTAAGTAAAATTAAAAAAAAAAATAGTTACAAGATCTCTTTGGTCTAGATCACCATTGTACCCCCTACTGAAGCTGCGAACAAATCATCTAATGATCATGGGCATTCATTTCCTCATCTGTAAAAAGAAATAGGAATAGGTAATTGCATCTAGCTCTGACATTCTAATGCCCACTAGTTCTTTCCTCCTTCTTTCATTTGCATTCTTGCCTAGTTCCTTCATTTACATTCCATATGGGAAATACTGGATGTTTTCTACTTTCTAAAGCATTTTCTAAGCACTCAGAGTACTGTATAGAACAATACTCACCAATAATGAAATTCAACAAATATCCCAAAAGTCTGTGTCATCCTTTCTGTCATGAAATACCTTGTCTTATGCTTTTTTTTAGAACACAAAGCTCACAAACTTGCCATTTGGTGTCTAGTGAGGGAGAAATTGTGTGAGGACTCTTTTAAAAAACCCTTTCTTGGCATTTTGAGGGTGGACTGGAAATGGAGAAACTGGCAAAAGTGCTTTCTGTGAGATTTTATTGTATAAATATCAGACCACATGTTAAAAAGTTGCCTTCAAGATAGAGCATTTTATTTTTGTCTTGCATTATAACCAGATTTCTATGGCCTCAATTAACTTGTGTGCATTTTCCAATAAACTCTCATTTCTTAGGGAGCAAAGGACTTTACTCAGGTTTTGCAAACAACAATTCCATTAAAAAATACTTTTGAATAGATATTTATGGTGTCATAAAGCATATTCTTAATTTATTTGACGTTTTTAATTAGAATCTCTATTTAAAGTTTAAGTTTTATAGCAACTTCCCTTGCTTCACAACCATGAGTAAATTGCCTGGCCCACTCATTTTGTAATTGTTATTTAAAAGAAAATTACATTTTAAAAAATGTGGAGCATCTTTTCTAATCATGAGGCTGTAGCATCACGGTTTTGCGATTATGCAGTTCTTTTCTATATAAATTCTGCCTACCAATGATTTAGTTGATTAAAAAAATAATGAGGTGCATATCATATGACTCTTTTTTTCATTTTGTAAATTTATTGGTATAATACACATTATGTAGGTTGTTGAATGTGGCGATTCACTAGAAAAGTGCAAAACAAGGTCAAATTGGAATGCAGATGAGGTCATAAACTTTTAGAATAGTCAGTAAAGCAATTAATGTATCAACAGCATGTGCTATTAAGCAGCAATGTAATGATACCAGTGATCACATCAGGGTCCTCTGAGTGTTTATAAATAGGCGAGGATGCTGGGCTCTATAGATATTTCACATGCCTGCTGCAGAAAAATACCAACATGTAGCCTTGGAATCATTTAATAGAGCTTGATTTCAATGTTTGCAAGAAGCTCAGAAATACACATATTGCAAAGTATACTTTGAAGAAATAAAATAGAAGCATACAAAATATAAATTATAACCCCCTTTTTAGTGTAACTTTCTTTTTAATTGCAAAGCAATATGCATTCATTGTAATAAATTTAAGTAAAACTAAGGTGTAGAAACTAAAAAAATCCAAAATCTCTGCCCTTTTTAATGCCATTTGTGGAGGTAGGCTTTGTTCACTTCTAGTTTGAGTTATTCCTTTAATTTTCCAGTGTGTGATACATATCTGTATAGTGATGTAGATACAGCTGCAGGTATAGATACTACCGTATGTATATACCTATCTGTCTACTATGTAGGCATTGGTAGTAAAATAATGGAATCATGCTTTATTGTTTTGCATATTTACTTTTTCTCTATTTCACTCTATTAAGTGATTGTTTTATGTTTATTTTGAACACTTGAAACATTATTGAGAATGAAGCAGATCTTCTCATTGAACACTATATAGCTTAATATTCTGTGCAATTGATAATACCTTGCTGTATATTTTTAGGCATCTTAAACATCATGGCTTTAGTACCCCTAAAAATGTATTGGAAAATCACTATGAAAATTCACTATAGAAATTGTAATAAGATGTCAATTAACTTAAATGTCAAGAATAAAACAAGCAACTAAAAGTCATTCTTTCCTCATCCTTGTATAGATGGACTGTGTACTATTTGGGCTTTATTTATAATCTACATCCAAAAGGTAGTATCAGGTTATCCTGAATTTTTTGCCCCGAATAAAAAACAGATTATTCAGTTGCATTTGTTTTCTTAAGATTACTGATTCATAAGGTGTCAAGGAAAATATAGGAAATGTTTATGTTCCTGTTTTGGTGGGTGTGATGAGAGACCTTACTAATGAAAAATAGAGGGGTGCCTGGGTGGCTCAGTCATTAAGCTGCTGCCTTTGGTTCAGGTCATGATCCCAGGGTCCAGGGATCGAGCCCTGCATTGGGCTCCCTGCTCAGCGGGAAGCCTGCTTCTCTCCCTCCCACTCCCCCTGCTTGTGTTCCCTCTCTCTCTATGTGTCTCTCTGTCAAACAAGCAAATAAATAAATAAATAAATAAATAAATAAATAAATAAAAAGAAAAAATAGACAGTCTGGGGGCAACTGGGTGGCTCAGTCGGTTAAGCTTCTGCCTTGGGCTCAGGTCATGATCCCGGAGTCCTGGGATCCAGCCCTGTGTTGGGCTCCCTGCTCTGCAGGGGGTCTGCTTCTCCCTCTCCCTCTGCTGCTCCCCCTGCTTGTGCTCTCTGTCAAATAAATAAAATCTCTAAGAAAAGAAAAATAGTCTGTGAATTTCTGAGCTTTTAGGTCATGTTTATGGCTAGGGAATGGATATGGTGGCTATTGACTATCTGAGTGTTTAGGGTAGGATTGATTATCATTTTTCTGTACATTTTTTCCCTCCCAGATTGTATAAAGAGTGTGCACTACTGTATTGAAATGCAAGAACACAGTACACTCAACTCCAGTATAAAGACATACACACATACAACTAAACATCTATTTTACTAATTTACATGCTTTTGTAGTAGAAAGATGATAAGCCATTATCAGTCAGTCACCCTGCAGTTATTATTACAGAACTTGAACAGTACAGCAGCTAAACATCATTCAGTAAATAACTAAATTTTATAATCAGTCATGCACAGAAGCTATGTTGATTCCTGGTTGAAATCAAAAGAGAAGTATAGCCTGTGAAATTTGATATAGTTCATGTTTGAAGAAGAAGTTCATGGTTGAAGAAGAAAACAACTTTGGTCTTGTTAACACCTGAAATTTTAAATTTTAAGAGAAAAAACATAGTATCAGAATTAACTGTATATATAATGCATTTAATTAGGCATAGCTCCTTGTTCATAGGCGCAATTATGAAAGCAGCTTAAATATGTAACATGATCATAATTTATTAACTATGAATGAATTAACTTTATATTATTTTAATAATCATTTACCTTTTTATATATTACAAATGCTCAAATGCACTTTTATACCCCTTCAACAATGGTAGTTTTTATTGCCAGGGACTGTTCTTGGCACCGTGGTAGAGAAGACAGAAAGAATCGATATTCTTGTCAAGGCAAAGAAAAAAACAAGCAGGGGCGCATGGGTGGCTCAGTCGTTAAGCGTCTGCCTTCGGCTCAGGTCATGATCTCAGGGTCCTGGGATGGAGCCCCACTTCGGGCTCCCTGCTCAGCGGGAGGCTGCTTCTCCCACTCTCACTCCCCCTGCTTGTGTTCCTGCTCTCGATATCTCTGTGTGTCAAATAAAATCTTTTAAAAAAAAAAGGAGAAAAAAACAAGCAGATACACAAGTAAGATGATTTCACCTTGTAATAAGCACCCTGAAAAAGATAAACTTGAGAAATAACAGTAAAGACTATGGTATAATAGGCAGTAATAGCTAGACAAATCAGGGACTCTTTTCTGAGAATATGAGAGTCGAACTGAGATCTGAATGGTCTAGGTAAGCAAAGATTTGGAGAAGTGCTTCAGGCAGAAATAAGTGCAAATAACCTGAGGCTGACTTTCCTGGCAAGTTGAAAGAACAGAGAGATAGCCAATAGAGCTGGAACAGAAGAGTGAAGTGTAGCGTCTGCTATATTAGAGACCTTTTCAAATCAACCTTTGGCAACAATGCTGGAAGTTACTAAAAACCTACTTACCATTAAAAATAGTGAGGAAATATACAAGTGTGATATTTTATAAAATAACATGTCAATTATTGTTTTGTTAAAAGGAAAAACATAATAAAAATTTTGGTAGAAATCATTTTCATAATAAATTTCAATTATCGTTAAATTAGTCCCTTCATAATTCATTGTATGTAGATGGATTTTATTTCTGTTATTTACTTTGTTGAGTCTAACCAATATGTGTTTCCATTTTAGATTTAGAGTGTTCAAAAATATCTTAACTTTTATCAGATACAAATATATCCTTGCTTCCCTTTTTACAAATGAGGAAACCCAAGGTCAGATGGTTTCAGGGATTTTTGCTAGGTCAATCAAACAGTGCTAGAGAAACACCTAGAAGTAACTTAGGCTGAGCACACAGAGCAGTGTGTGTTTTCCTGCTGCACCACATGTGAATCTTTCTTGTGGAAATGCTGAAGAGGTGGGAAAAATGATGTTGGTTTGAAAATGTAGATTACAGATACCTTAAAAGTATATGACAATTTAATGAGCACCTAAATGTCTTATTTAAATAATTCTTAAATCAACCTTAGATGATGGCAAATATTAATCCAGCCATTAAAAAAATAGTGAATGATTTCCTTGTGCTCAGTTTTATAATAACAGGAATCTTGAGCTAGTAATGATGTTTTCTCAATCCTAATCTAACATTTGATAAAGTTACCATTTATTTACATCTGTCTTCATGAAATTTTGAATTTTGTAAAACTTAGTATTTATTTGCACAGTAGAAATATATAAAAAGGGTATATAGATTGTAGTAAGTTGCCTACAGTTATGATTATTTGTATCATTTATTTAGTTGGTATTAGACTGTGATGTTCAGGATGAGAACTTTTGCAAAAAATAGCTTTTCAATAGAATGCAATTCTTATTTACATTAGATTACATCAGTGAAAATAAGTGAATCTATAAAGTAAAAGTTTATGATTTCTGTTGCCAGATCACACACTAAACTCATGTTTTAATTTGAGAATATTTTTAAAGCCATCTGCTACATCTCTAGTAATTCTGAGAATGCAATCAGTTCCCAATTACCTTCTCAAAAGAAGGATAAAGTAAAGCAGTGAATAATCCAAAACTATTTATATTTGACTAATTACCTTTCTACTCTTTCTTTTTATTTTTTTCTCTCACAAATTTTCTCACACACTCACTTTTTCACAAATTGGAAATAAACATTTATTTTACTATTATTTTTTTTTAAGTGACACAACTCTGCTGGATAGCGAAGAGGGGAGAAGTATTCCATCATAGTGAATCATCTGCAGATTTCATTCTACAAAGTGACATTTTAAAATGTCATAGCTTTTTTCCCCCCTTAAAGTTAGTGAGAACTCTGAGAAGAATCTTTAGCACCTAAGAATAGTTCATAGGAATCAGAAAACATTCCATTAAAATAATGGGGTATCATTTACTTCACAGATGATTTGTGTTTATAAGTGTGTATGTATAAAGGAATACAAATGTACTACTTGAGATATATCTCTGTTCTGTTACAGTACAGCACTATTAACTCCTGCAGGAGTCCCACTGAAGTTAACCTGTAGTTCTGCAGCTACTTCTTATTTTAAATATTTTGAAAACACCGAGGAGGTCATAGTAAAACCCCAGGAGGGTACATATTATGGTAGATCTTGGCTGCCGCAGCAAAACAAAACAAAACAAAACAACTCAAACTGTATTAAACAAACAAACAAAAAATATGTTGGTTCTCTTGTCTGAAAGGCCAGGATGTACAGGCTTCAGCTATGATTTGATCAGGAATTTTGTTCTATAATCCTGCCATTTTCGTAGTTTATCTTTGCTTTGTCATAAGATGTATTCCTTCACTGGTTTCTCTCATGGTAGCAAAAATGCTGTAAAAGTTCTTGACCTCACGTAGCACATGCTACCTGGAACATCAAGCCTAAGTTTTAGGCTTCCCTCTGATCAGAGCAATTTAATTCATTGGGTCATCTTGAAACAGTCATTGGTGTCTATGGATGCCATCATATGTGGGTTGGCTTACTAGGGTTGTGTGCTTGTTCTTAAACCAACTACCATGTAAGGAATTTGATTATTTGGATTCGCAAAGCAGAGGCCGCACTTAAGGCCAGGAGTGGAGTCATCCTTCCTAAACTCTGATAATGTGTAATGTAAAAAAATACCAAATGCTATAATTTATCTCATGGAAGGAATGAGAAAAACAGAAGTGCTTTTATAATGAGAATGAATGCAGGGAATTATTTTTGGTTGTTTTGATTAAATTACATAATTTGTTTCATACACACATATACATTACATTTTTTAAAGTGCTTCAGTTACTATTAATGCTATCTCATAATTTTATCATGAAATAGTGACAGTTATATTGAATTTTCTTATTACTCAACAGTAAACGTTTATTTTTTGGAAAAGCATTTTTTTTTTAACAAATAAGACAGATCAGAGGACTTTCTATAGAAGGCAAACTTCTTACCAATTCTGATTACTCTTATTATTTTATAATTGTTTTCTTTCCTACACATAAAAGTTGGGAAAATTGTGAACTTCCTAATTATGAAACAAACTATGTTTAGCTGTAGTTAAATACCTTAAAGTTAAACATAAATATGTAACTATGCAATTATAACCAATATAAAAATAATATACAGCATATGGTATGTAGATCATACTTAAAACTAGAAAATAAAGGGGTACCTGGGTGGCTTACTTGGTTGAGCATCTGACTTTGGCTCAGGTCATGAACTTGGGGTCCTGGGATGGGCCCCTAATTGGGCTTCCTGCTCAGCAGGGAGTCTGCTTCTCCCTCTGCCGCCCACTCCCTCTCTCTCAAATAAATAAAATCTTAAAAAAATAAAACTAGAAAATAAGATATAATTATTCAGACAAAGTTAATAAGATATTTTCCATCTGCATTATTCTAAAAATATACTCTAAAAAATTATTGGAATATGTTATTTAAATCAACTGTTATAGTCTATGGTCTAATTCATCTCAGAAAATATAATCTTTACAGCAGAGGCAAGAGGAGGACAATATGATGTTCATGTCTACCCAGCCCCCGCTTTAATCAATATACCATAAGTACTTTTTGTCTTACTTCAGGGTTGTGATTACAAACATGCAATTAATAGTTGGAGGATTGGGAGTTAGATACTCTCTCCCATCATTTTGTAAATATACACACACGTATTTTTGTGTGAATTATTATATATATATGTACATATGTATACATGATGTTTGCATAGTTTAATAACAGGTTAAATGATGATTCCTCTCTTCAGAGTCTCTTACTGGATATAAAATTATTTTTCAAATAAGGGAAATTTTTGACATGAATTTTTTTAAAGGAGATATGTTCTTACTTTGAAAAACTCTATTTAAGGTCTTCAATACTGTATGTATGTGCCCAGATAACTTATTAGGTAATTGAAATGCTAGTGATTACTAAAGCATTTGGTCACTCTGTGTGACTTTGTTGGGTCATCATTTTCTTCACTTCTGTTGACTGTCACTAACAGAGGTTGGGATGGGTTTTGTTTGTTGTTTGGTTTGGTTTAGTTTGGTTTGGTTGGTTTTTTTAGAGAAATTGTAAATGTTGAGAATAAAAATAACAATTTATATATTATGTATTTTTCGTTTATTATACACACACACAGCCACAGTAGTCTGTGAGTGTCTGTATAGTGTAACTTGTCACAGAGTACAAAGTTGCAAGTTCGTACTGGATAAAAATATGTCTGGAAACACCTTTTTGGGGAATCACTCTTTAATACCTACCGATAAAGAAATTGAAATGTACTAGATGTTGTGAACAGATATACATTCTTCTACTTAAGCATTCGGGCAATTTATCCATATAAAAAGCTGAAATTCAGGGAGAGAAATAGCAAAATGACTACTATATAATAAACACTGAAAAAATGAGCTCATAGTTTTTTAGTGCTTCTAAGATCTCATGTAAACCTTTCAATAACCTGTGAGATCGATATTATTGCCATTTTAAAAGTGAGGGAGCTAGTTAACGTGTCCAAAGGATTTTAAACCCAAACCTATTTGACCACAAACTTATGATCTTCATACCACCTAATTGGAAAGTGGTTATGTGAAAAAGGGAAGTACATCTTTTAGGAAAACTAAAGAGGGGTATAGAGCTTCTGTCTGATTTGTTAAATACAAGAAAGAAAGAGAATTGTATTTGCCCTATTTCATTTGTCATATGCAAAGAAAACAGTAATGGCCCTGAAGATGCTGGGAAAGAATGGGAGAAAAGAATAAAATTATTTATTTCCCAGCCATAAGCTTCTACTTTGAGTGGGACTCCCATATCAATGGACTGCTCTTTTTTCAGAACTTTCATAGAAATCTTAATTAATAAGTATAAATTTGTCTCTTTTTCCAGTAAGCTACCTTTTGTTAACTGATAACTTTTTCAACTTTAGAGTTTGATGAAAATTTCACTCTTGAAAAAATGAAGTACAATAAATTTAAATGTACATCAAAACCATGAGTAGACATTGTTTTTTTTCTTTTGTTTTTTTCTCTTTAAATTTTTTTTGTTATGTTAATTCCCATACATTATATCATTAGTTTTTGATGTAGTGTTCCGTGATTCATTGTTTGTGCATAACACCCAGTGCTCCACGCAGAACATGCCCTCTTTAATACCCATCACCAGGCTAACCCATCCCCCCCACCCCCTCCCCTCTAGAACCCTCAGTTTGTTTTTCAAAGTCCATCATCTCTCATGGTTCGTCTCCCCCTCCGATTTCCCCCCTTCATTCTTCCCCTCCTGCTATCTTCTTCTTTTTTTTTTTCTTAACATATTTTACATTATTTGTTTCAGAGGTACAGATCTGCGATTCAACAGTCTTGCACAATTCACAGCGCTCACCATAGCACATACTCTCCCCAGTGTCTATTACCCAGCCACCCCATCCCTCCCACCCCCCACCACTCCAGCAACCCTTAATTTGTTTCCTGAAATTAAGAATTCCTCATATCAGTGAGGTCATATGATATATGTCTTTCTGTAATTGACTTATTTCACTCAACATAACACCCTCCAGTTCCATCCATGTCGTTGCAAATGTCAAGATCTCATTCCTTTTGATGGCTGCATAATATTCCATTGTGTATATATTCCACATCTTCTTTATCCATTCATCTATAGATGGACATCTTGGCTCTTTCCACAGTTTGGCTATTGTGGACATTACTGCTATAAACATTGGGGTGCATGTAACCCTTCGGATCCCTACATTTGTATCTTTGGGGTAAATACCCAGTAGTGCAATTGCTGGATTGTATGATAGCTCTATTTTCAACTTTTTGAGGAACCTCCATACTGTTTTTCAGAGTGGTTACAACAGATTGCATTCCCACCAATAGTGTAGGAGGGTTCCCCTTCCTCCGCATCCCCGCCAACATCTGTCGTTTCCTGACTTGTTAATTTTAGCCATTCTGACTGGTGTGAGGTGGTATCTCATTGAGGTTTTGATTTGGATTTCCCTGATGCCGAGCAATGTTGAGCACTTTTTCATGTGTCTGTTGGCCATTTGGATGTCTTCTTTGGAAAAATGTCTGTTCATGTCTTCTGCCCATTTCTTGATTGGATTATTTGTTCTTTGGGTGTTGAGTTTGATAAGTTCTTTATGGATTTTGGATACTAGCCCTTTATCTGATATGTCATTTGCAAATATATTCTCCCATTCTGTCGGTTGTCTTTTGGTTTTGTTGACTGTTTCTTTTGCTGTGCAAAAGCTTTTTATCTTGATCAAATCCCAATATTTCATTTTTGACCTTGCTTCCCTTGTCTTTGGCGATGTATCTAGGAAATAGTTGCTGCGGTTGAGGTCAAAGAGGTTGCTGCCTGTGTTCTCCTTTAGGATTTTGATGGACTCCTGTCTCACATTTAGGTCTTTCAACCATTTGGATTCTATTTTTGTGTGTGGTGTAAGGAAATGGTCCAGTTTCATTTTTCTGAATGTGGCTGTCCAATTTTCCCAACACCATTTGTTGAAGAGACTGTCTTTTTTCCACTGGCCATTCTTTCCTGCTTTGTCAAAGTTTTGTTGACCATAGAGTTGAGGGTCCATTTCTGGGCTCTCTATTCTGTTCCATTGATCTATGTGTCTGTGTTTGTGCCAGTACCATACTGTCTTGATGATGACAGCTTTGTAATAGAGCTGGAAGTCCAGAATTGTGATGCCGCCATCTTTTCTTTTCTTTTTCAACATTCCCCTGGCTATTGGGGGTCTTTTCTGGTTCCATACAAATTTTAGGATTATTTGTTCCATTTCTTTGAAAAAAGTGGATGGTATTTTGATGGGGATTGCATTGAATGTGTAGATTGCTCTAGGTAGCATTGACATCTTCACAATGTTTGTTCTTCCAATCCATGAGCATGGAACGTTTTTCCATTTCTTTGTGTCTTTCTCAAATTCTTTCATGACTATTTTATAGTTTTCTGAGTACAGATCCTTTGCCTCTTTGGTTAAATTTATTCCTAGGTATCTTACAGTTTGGGTGCAATTGTAAATTGGATCGATTCCTTAATTTGTCTCTCTTTTGTCATGGTGTATAGGAATGCCACTGATTTCTGTGCATTGACTTTATTTTCTGCCACTTTACTGAATTCCTGTATGAGTTCTAGCAGTTTTGGGGTGGAGTCTTTTGGGTTTTCCACATAAAGTATCATATCATCTGCAAAGAGTGAGAGTTTGACTTTCTCTTTGCCGATTTGGATGCCTTTGATTTCTTTTTGTTGTCTGATTGCTGTGGCTAGGACTTCTAATACTATGTTGAATAGCAGTTGTGAGAGTGGACATCCCTGCCGCGTTCCTGACCTTAGGGGGAAAGCTCTCAGTTTTTCCCCATTGAGAATGATATTCATTGTATGTTTTTCATAGATGGCTTTTATGATATTGAGGTATGTACCCTCTATCCCTATAGTCTGAAGAGTTTTGATAAAGAAGGGATGCTGTACTTTGTCAAATGCTTTTTCTGCATCTATTGAGAGGATCATATGATTCTTGTTCTTTCTTTTGTTAATATAGTGTATCACATTGATTGATTTGCAGATGTTGAACCAACCTTGCAGCCCAGGGATAAATCCCACTTGGTCATGGTGAATAATCCTTTTAATGTACTGTTGGATCCTATTGGGTAGTATTTTGGTGAGAATTTTTGCATCCATGTTCTTCAAGGATATTGGTCTGTAATTCTCCTTTTTGATGGGGTCTTTGTCTGGTTTGGGGATCAAGGTAATGCTGGCCTCATAAAATGAGTTTGGAAGTTTTCCTTCCATTTCTATTTTTTGGGACAGTTTCAGGAGATTAGGTATTAATTCTCTTTAAATGTTTGGTAGAATTCCCCTGGGAAGCCATCTGGCCCCGGGCTTTTGTTTGTTGGGAGATTTTTGATGACTGCTTCAATTTCCTTAGTGGTTTAGGTCTGTTCAGGTTTTCTATTTCTTCCTGGTTCAATTTTGGTAGTTGATACATCTCTGGGAATGCATCCATTTCTTCCAGGTTATCTAATTTGCTGGCATAGAGTTGCTCATAATATGTTCTTATAATTGTTTGTATTTCTTGGTGTTGGTTGTGATCTCTCCTCTTTCATTCATGATTTTGTTGATTTGGGTCATTTTTCTTTTCTTTTTGATAAGTCTGGCCAGGGGTTTATCCATTTTTTTAATTCTTTCAAAGAACCAGCTCCTAGTTTCGTTAATCTGTTCTACTGTTCTTTTGGTTTCTATTTCATTGATTTCTGCTCTGATCTTAATTATTTCTCTTCTCCTGCTGGGTTTAGGCTTTATTTGCTGTTTTATCTCTAGCTCCTTTAGGTGTAGGGTTAGGTTGTGTATTTGAGACCTTTCTTGTTTCTTGAGAAAGGCTTGTATTGCTATATACTTTCCTCTAAGGACTGTCTTTGCTACATTCCAAATATTTTGGACAGTTGTGTTTTCATTTTCATTGGTTTCCATGAATTTTTTTTTTAATTCTTCTTTAATTTCCCAGTTGACCCATTCTTTCATTAGTAGGATGCTCTTTAGCCTCCATGTATTTGAGTTCTTCTTGACTTTCCTCTTGTGATTGAGTTCTAGTTTCAAAGCATTTTGGTCTGAAAATATTCAGGGAATAATCCCAATCTTTTGGTACCGGTTGAGACCTGATTTGTGACCTAGGATGTGATCAATTCTGGAGAATGCTCCATGGGCACTAGAGAAGAATGTGTATTCCGTTGCTTGGGGATGGAATGTTCTGAATATGTCTGTGAAGTCCATTTGATCCAGTGTGTCATTTAAAGTCTTTATTTCCTTGTTGATCTTTTGCTTAGATGATCTGTCCATTTCAGTCAGGGGGGTGTTAAAGTCCCCCACTATTATTGTATTGTTGTCAATGTGTTTCTTTGCTTTTGTTATTAATTGCCTTATATAATTGGCTGCTGCCATGTTAGTGGCATAGATATTTACAATTGTTAGATCTTCTTGTTGGATAGACCCTTTATGTAGGATATAGTGTCCTTCCTCATCTCTTATTATAGTCTTTGGTTTAAAATCTAATTTGTCTGATATAAGAATTGCTACCCCAGCTTTCTTTGGGTGACCATTAGCATGGTAAATGATATTCCACCCCCTCACTTTCAATCTGGGGGTGTCTTTGGGTCTAAAATGAGTCTCTTGCAGACAGCATATCAATGGGTCTTGTTTTTTAATCCAATCTGATAGCCTGTGTCTTTTGATTGGGGCATTTAGCCCATTTACATTGAGGGCAACTATTGAAAGATATCAATTTAGTGACATTGTATTACCTGTAAGGTGACTGTTACTGTATATTGTCTGTGTTTCTTTCTGATCTATGCTGCTTTTAGGCTCTCTCTGCTTAGAGGACCCCTTTCAATAATTCTTGTAGGGCTGGTTTCGTGTTTGCAAATTCCTTTAGTTTTTGTTTGTCCTGGAAGCTTTCGATCTCTCCTTCTATTTTCAATGACAGCCTAGCTGAATATAGTATTCTTGGCTGCATATTTTTCTCATTTAGTACTCTGAATATATCATGCCAGTCCTTTCTGGCGTGCCAGGTCTCTGTGGACAGGTCTGTTCCCAATATAATGTTTCTACCATTATAGGTTACATATCTCTTCTCCCGAGCTGCTTTCAAGATTTTCTCTTTGTCTCTGAGACTCGTAAGTTTTACTATAAGATGTCGGGGTGTTGACCTATTTTTATTGATTTTGAGAGAGGTTCTCTGTGCCTCCTGGATTTTGATGCCTGTTTCCTTCCCCACATTAGGGAAGTTCTCTGCTATAATTTGCTCCAATATACCTTCTGCCCTTCTCTCTCTTTCTTCTTTTTCTGGGATCCCAATTATTCTAATGTTTTGTCTTATCGTATCTCTTATCTCTCAAACTCTGCCCTCGTGATCCAGTAGTTTTTTATCTCTCTTTTTTTCAGCTTCTTTATTTTCCATCATTTGGTCTTCTATATCGCTGATTCTCTCTTCTGCCTCATTTATCCTAGCAGTTAGTGCCCCCATTTTTG
>NW_027397069.1:34424664-34498682 GCF_003265705.2 Callorhinus ursinus
GCACTCAGGCACCCCCAGTCTTCCTGTGACCTCGAGGGTCCTGAGACCACACTGTCCCGCGAGGTTTCCACCCCCCGCTTATCCACTGCAGCGACGTCCCTCAGCGGAGCCGACTTCTAAAAGTTCCGATTTTGTGCTCCACGGCTCTATCACTTGCCAGAAGCGGCTGAGGGAGGCCCCCTCCCCCGCCGTCTATCCTCCCGAATATCGCCTCGGATTCACTTCTCCACACGTCCTGCCTTCCAGAAAGTGGTCGCTTTTTTATTCAGAGAGTTGTTGCTATTTTCTTCAATCTCCTGTTGAGTTCGTAGGTGTTCAGAATGGTTTGATCCCTATCCAGCTGAATTCCTGAGACCAGATGAAATCCAGGTCTCCTACTCCTCCGCCATCTTGCTCCGCCCCCCCCAGGAGTACACATTGTTAATAAAAACAAACAAACAAACAAAAAAACAATTGTTGCTTGAGAGATTGAAGAATCCCTGTGTTTTCTCTTTTCCCAGATTTCTGCTTAAAGTACACATTGTCACCATTTCTTTGTAAGGCAGCATCTGGAGGAGGTGCTCAGAGCAGGCCAGTGTTGATACATGTGGTAGAAATGATCTAAGACATTTCTGAGGAGGAGATAGATGGGGTGAGCAGGTCATATTGTTCTCCTTTCAGGAAAGCCTGGGTATAGATATGGCTGGAAGACAGTGTTCATATATTTAATAAATTCAGCCAAAGCAGAAAAGGCTACTTCCAATCCTACCTTTTAAACTATTGAATTGCAGTGTAGTACTTACTCATGTTTACTTTTATATACATCGTGTAATTTTGGCTTTTTGGTAGATTTTGGAAGCACATTCTATAGGAATGTGCTTTTAGGCCAATTTTAGGCCAATTTTCCATGTTAATTTTCAACTTTTACCACTTCAGTTTATTTTTAAATATTTAATAATGTTTGCAGTTAGCATTATGACAAATCAAGAAAATGGATGTACATGTATTGCATCCACTAAGTACAGAGCTTTAATTTATAGGATAGCAAGAATTTCATTAATAAGTTAACCAGGGAAGGGTTTTTTTTTTCAGTAGAAATTGTATATTTAACATGATCTTTAATAAGATATGAGAATTAAGTACGTTTAAATTGGATCAATTTTTAGATAACTAATTATATTAACAATAAAGAAAAATTAAATCTTTTTCAAGTATATTTTTGAGTATACTTTACTGCTTTTTATTTTTTTATGTCTTAGCCTTATTTTACCCTATTCTGGAAATTTCTTTTAGGTCAGTACTTTATATATTCTGTTAATAGATATAACACCTAGCATATAGCACATGTTTAAAATAGACTGCTAATAACAAAACACACGGAGCTTACTTTAATAAACATTGTACAAAGGCTGACTGTGATGGAACAAATATAGCTTATAAAAACAGCTTGGAACCAGCATGTGTGTTTTTTAATGAATTTTTTGTTTATTTTGTTTTAGATTTATACTGAATTTCACCCTAATGCTCTTTACTACTGAAAGGGTTTTGCTAAAATATTTGTTTATTTGGCAAATATTTTTTAAGTACCTACTGAGTGCCAAATATAAAGCAAGGGGTTGGATATAAAGTCGTAAAGAAAGCATACATAAACACAATTTTTATGTTTGTTTAAAATTAGTGATTAGTTTTAAATAAGTAAGCATGCAAAGGAATATATGATTGCAAATTGTGAACTAAGGCTTGTAATGGAAAAGTATAGGGTATAAGAAAGTTTTGGCTTTCTTTAGATCAAATAAGGAAAATTCTCTTATAGGAAGTAATCAAATTGAGATCTGAAGGATGGATAAAAGATTCTAGAGCACCGGGGAGTGGTTGAAGTGGTTAGAAAACATAAGGAAATGTTGGCCAAGATAATAAGTCTTTATGTTACTTTTTTTTTTAAGATTTTATTCATTTGACAGAGAGAGAGACGCAGCGAGAGAGGGAACACAAGAAGAGGGGGAGGGAGAAGCAGGTTTCCCCACTGAGCAGGGATCCCGATGAGGGGCTCGATCCCAGAACCCTGGGATCATGACCTGAGCTGAAGGCAGGTGCTTAACGACTGAGCCACCCAGGCGCCCCTCTTTATCTTACTTTAAATTAACAATCATTTTAGATAGAAAAATACATGATCCCATTTTACTTTTATAAGATTATCTTGGCCATCCTGTATGATGTGCACTTTCACTTGGCTTGAACTTGGACTGTGGAGACGGAGAGGGTTTGTGTGTGTCTGTGTGTGAGAGAGAGCGGAAGAGAGAGAGAGAGACTATGTGGTGTGATCAAGATCACCTCTTGATGGGGCTGGTGAGGGGTTTGGAGGCTTTAAGAATGTCCCTCAGGTTGGGAACATGAGCAACTGAATAATCAACATTGCTATTTCTTGAGATGGAGAAATGAGATAAAAACAAGTTATTGGAGGCGTGCCTGGGTGGCTTAGTTGGTTAAGTGTCAGACTCTTGATTTTGGCTCAGGTTATGATCTCAGGGTCACAATCTCAGGGTCCTGAAATGAAGTTCCACTTCAGAGCCCCCCTTTGAGCCTCATGCTCAGTGCGGAGTCTGCTTGTCCCTCTTCCTCCTTCTCTGTTCCTCTCCCCCACCATGCCCAGCCTGGGTCTGCTCTTGCTCGCCAGTGTGTGTGTGCTCTCTCTCTCTCAAATAAATAGAATAAATAAAATCTTTAAAAGATGTGATACTTAAATACAAAGAACAAGTGGTTGGAAGGATCAGAAGTTAAGATAGAAAGATAGATGGTAAACATGTGTATGTGTGTGTGTGTGTTGTAGTGTGTGTGTGTGTAGTGTGTGTGTGTGTGTGTGTGTATGCATAGTTCATATATTTACTTAATGTGGATGTCATTGCTAAAGAAATGGTATTAGAAGCAAATGGGAATAGGAGATATTACCCTGTAGGAAAAAAAAATCACTCCATGCTGAGCTCTTAAGATTTTCAGTGGTTAGCAGTTAAATTGAAGAGAATGAGATAGGAAACAAAATCAGAGAGATAGGAGAAAATAACTAGCGGGTGGTTGAGTGTTTCCCAAAGAGGGAGAGGAGAGGGATGGAAGGAGAGGGAAGGAGAAGGGAAGAAGGAGGGTGGAGGTGGAGAGATTCAAGTATAGTGTGCTTAGTTGTGTGAAAGGAGCACTGAAAAGTTTCCATATGATTTGATTTGACAGATGTGGAGGTTATTGGTGGTCTTAGGAATGTATTTTTTTGAGTTATAAGGAAGAGAACCTAATTAGAATAGACACCTCTTTTAAGAACTTTGAACATGATTGAGAGAAGAGAGAATAGATGATATTTTAAGGGAAATGTAGAGTAAAATACAATTGTTTGTGTTTGTTTTAAAATGAGAGTCATAGAATATTTGTATGTTGTTAGAATGATCTATTAGAGAAGAATGCTGAAGATTCAGGGGAAGGAAGTCTGAGAAGGCATGGTGTGTGGGGGTTAACTCCGGGACAGATGGTTATATCAGCTTTTAATAGGAAGAAAGATATTTCCACCATTATTAATGAGCAAGATGATGGAAAAGATGGATTCAGGACCAGGTAGATTTGTAGACTTTTTGGATAAAATATGAAGTTTCTGCCAAATTACTTTAATTTTTTCAATGAAATGTGATACAGGGTCTTGGTTTTTCATTGGAATCCACATTAGGGCATTCTGTTACAAAAGTAAGGAAAGGACATAATTAAAAGAAAGTTTCCCTAGGGTCCAGTTTTGCATTTTTGCAACCGTTCAGAGCTAGTGAGAATTCCAGGTGTGTAGTTTTATTTCTTGTGTGGGCTTTAACCTCTTTGCTCTGATAAGGATGTTAATATCAACTTAACACTAACAACATGTAGTTAAAAAAAAAATCAAGTCATTCTTTGCTAACCAAATATGGATGTTGACTATAAGATTTAAAGATAATTTTATGTAGTTCTTCATAAATACAAATATGTTTATTCTTTATAAATACAAATAGGTATAGTATTTTGGCTTTGATAATTTAAATATGTATATTCTCATAGAAGTTAATAGCTTAAAACAAGAGCAATGTATGTATGGGTCTCTGATCGATGATTCACTTTTATATAGGAAGACTGGATAAATGTATTTTGTAGATGATATAGAAAGATTAAAATAGGAACATATGTTAATGTCTGTAATAAATTTCACTTTATGAACAAATACATACATATAACAGGTAACTTTCAGAAATTTGTAATAAAGCATGCTAGGTAATACTATCCTTTTTTCTTGTAATCATGCAGAAATTATAGTAGCTTTAATTTTGCAGATGGATAATCCTGAGTAAGAAGAAAATCTGTGTTGTTGTTTTCTTTCCCCATATTTGGTTTGCAGAGCAACTTTACCCTAAATATCTTATAAGCTTTAGCTGAAAATTATCATTTATTTATTTTTTTAAGATTTTTATTTATTTGTCAGAGAGAAAGAGAGAGGGAACACAAGCAGCAGGAGTGGGAGAGGGAGAAGCGGGCTCCCTGCTGTGGGGCTCGATCCCAGGACCCTGAGATCATGACCTGAGCTGAAGGCAGATGCTTAACTGACTGAGCCACCCAGGTGCCCCTGAAAATTATCATTTGAATGTATTCTTAAATTTTAGCATCTGAAAATAAGTCTCTTGGTCTCCTATGGTTAGTAACAGCAATGATAGCAGTAATAATAACATAACCTAAAAACTAGGTAAGGTAATAATACAAATAAAACATAAATGTCAAATACCTGAATGCATATATCTATATCATTGTTTCTATCTTTGGTAAATTAATATATTGTCTTAATAAGAAAGTTGGATAGTTTTAGAGTTTTGTTTCCATTCGTGTTATGAAAATGTTAAAGAGTATATTGAGTGGTCAACAGATTAAAGATTAACTTAATATATTTTCACTTAACATTGTTGACATCTATGTGGGTTATGTGCTTCATTCAAATATTATAATTTTGCCTTTAAAATCAGGGTTCTTTTCCTTGCACCTTAGCTATTTTCTTCAGGAAATCCGGTGGCATTGGCCTTATCCACTGAGGAGATCAGATTTCACCAGAAGCACTATTTCCCAGCACCCCTTTCTGGTAGAAGCTGGGTTCCTAGTGGAAATGATGCTGCTATTAGGATGATCTGAAGTACACTGGAGAGAGACCTTCTGCTTAGTTACCATTCAAGCTGGAGCCTGCTATGACAGTTGTCAACAGTGCCCTTTCTGATGTCTCCCAGTTGTGTTCCATTTAGAATAAGTACTTAAAGAGACACCTGCTAGGAAAGCCAGAATAGAAAAACTGCATGATTCTGGCAAACATATGTAGACAATAATATCCCTTTCCTACCTTGGGCAATAACTTAATAAAGCCTTTAAGACAACAGAATCTTAAGCAGTCATCCTTTTTGTTGTTGATGAGAAGGAGGAATATGGATACCAGCATCAAAACTTCTTTTGTGTGCCTACAGCTGTGATCTGGGCACTGCCACACTTTCCTGCTGCTATGACTCTCTAGCCATATGCTGCTGCTTAGAGCACTGTCTAGGATTCAGGTTGCAGTGCTTGTGAAGTTGGCGTATAGGCTGTCATCATTGTACTCTAAACACTCTGCAAGCAAGATTTGTCTTCTTCCTATGAAAATTAGACAAGATCCCCTGAGTGTCAAACATATAGGTGTATTTATTCTAAAGATACAAAAAAAGGTATACTATTCAAGAAGAGTGAAATATTATTTACTAATTATTACCTAGGGGGAGTATAAAGAGCTCAGAAATTTATTAATAGAATGAGAGCAAAATGACATATACCCCAAGCCTGTTATAGGTTTCCAGTGAATAAACAAGATACTGCCAACAAATCATTTAAACATGACAGATTAAGTGTTTGAATCTCTGGGGTTGGGGAAATATGGTCTACTTTTGAGAATTTGGAAAGTGTTTAAATGGAAAACAGAAATGGAAAATTAGGTCTTATTTTGTTTCTGTCTTTATTCTCAAGAACTACAAAATTAAAAAAAAATGATAGTGTAGATGGATCTATAGATAGAAACAAAGGTAATGTAAATTCTCTTCACTCCCCCAGACATGATGTTTGTCCTTTTTCTGTTATTTGATTACAGATAAAATATAATATCCTGGACTGGATATAGGTCATATAAATGACAAATGACAGTTTGTATTCGTTTTCCCACCTTCCCTGACTTCAGCTTAAAGGACATGCCCCCAACCTTAGCACTGCCTGTGTTGCCTAAATATTGACTCCTGTTGTCCATATTGGTTCTCAGCTTTGTTAGGTTTACTTAATTGCTACTCCCAGTAAAATAGAGTATGCTTGGGAATAATGTGCATTTCTTGCCTAGGGGGATCTACAGTTTATTCATGAAGCCAAAAATCAATTGAAACTCAAGGAATTATTTTACTGGTAAAATTTCAGGCACTAAGAGATGCCATAGAGGAAATGAGTTTTAGCCAAAGGGCCTGTAGAGTTCTCCTCAAATTATGCCCAAATAAGAGCTACCTAGTGGAACTTTAAATATATCTCTAGTTTATGTGTTCCTTAGTTTGACTGTTTTATAAATAAGCACCATATCTTTTATACATTTTTTCTGTTAATTTTTAAGGGGATCAATCTTTTTTTCCTCCAATATTTAAAACTCAATAAAAAAAGTGGAAAAAATAATTGCTTATAACTGAAATGCAATTTGCTAGTTAGGGGATTTTAGGATTGAAGGCTATTCATTAGTTTGATTGAAGTAGATAGTAGGCAATAGTTACTTTGCATATTTTTCTTCAAAGTATAAAGGGAATATCCTTTGTCTCACTTTGTACATGTCCTCTCTTTCAAAAGAAATATTTTTTCATTGCCTCCTTTCTCTTGCCCAATCTCAGTTCCTCATTCTTTTCAAAAAAAAATATAGCAAATACTCACCTCTTATGACTGTTTGATGTGATTAACTAAATCGCACTGATTACTGAATTGCTCTTCCATACAGTTTTACTTAGAAATACATACTTTTCACTCATTGTAAAGTTGCTTTTGGAGGGGGTGATATCATAGCACTTGGTATATAAATATATTGCCTCTTACCATATCTTACTGCAGTTATTTCTGTTTCCTTTACTGAGATCTCCCCAAGATCAAGTACATTATTTCTGTATTCCTGGCACCTAGTTATCTAGTTCCTGGCACGTAGGGTGCACTTGATAAAAGTTTGCTGAATGAGAACATTAATGAATATAGAAATGCCTATTGAGTGATTCTTCAATTTCTTTGTCTCTTCCACCTACCTTTCCGTATCACTGCTCTAAGTAAAATGTTCAACATTGACTGGAGTTTTTGAACTTCTCAGTAATAGCCTTCAACTTCCTAAACAGTAGTTATTTTGTATCAGCAAAGTGGTTAAAAGCATGCCCTGCTAGCTGGATGCATTTGGGCAAGATACTGAGATCTTTGCTTTTGATTCCCTGCCTATTAAATGGAATTAATAATACCTATCTACCTTGTGAGATGGTTTTTGGATTAAGTAACTCCATAAATGAAAAGCATGTAGGAGATTGTCTAACACATGTTGGTCAATGTACTAAGTATTATTAATTCTTACCCTAATAAAAACATCCATTGAGATAATTTGACATTAGAACTGATTGTCTGTTCCTCCCCCAAATAATTTATTCACATCTCTTCAACTGAGAAAACCTGAATCAGAACTAATTCTGATTGTAGTAATTCAATAACTTGAGGTAATTTATATGTTTGCATTCTGTAGCATGGCCTAGCCATGTCTCTTCTGTTCATTATAAAGTCTCGTTAGATAGAGATACTTTGTAGGCATTTATCATGCTAGTTCATGGCAAAGACACGGACTTTTTAATGGAAATTTTAAACCCACAATTTTCTTCTATTAGTTTAGTACAATGATTAATATTCTCAAAATAAACAAAGAAATAAAAGCCTAAGCATCTTTAACATCAGACAGGCTTTTATTAGTGTCATATCAAAAGTCATTTAACTACTATGTGGTTAAAACTGTCTTATTTAAACCAGGTTATGTCATAACACTGTTGCAGATAAGGTGAATAGTTCATACTGTACTGCATGTTCAGTCGCTCATAATTAAACTTGACAATCTAAAATTTCATTTCAGAACTGCTTTAGACTTTCAGTTGGTATAAGACCTAGAAATCTCTACCTGTGCAATTTGTCATTTATGAATGGGTTTTGTTTCCGAAACATATGGTCAAGGTCAATTGTTTGAAATTAGAAGATGTTTTGTTATAGAAACAATAGGTTTTAAGAAGAGGTTAGGTAAACACGCTAGCTCACAAATAATTTGCCCATAAATTGCCTCAAGAAAAAGTTCTGTAGAATGTTTACTAATACATGACTGTTAGGTGGAAAATGCTTTCAGGAGTTCAAAACAGGAAGTCAAGATTGTCTTTCCCTCAATTCTGGACTTAATTTCCCTGCTTCTTATTTAATACAATTTCTACACAATTGGAGTCGAGTCTCTTTCATCTCAAGCTTGTAGCTTACAGTAGGAAGTTGAACAAGGTAGGCATCAAAAGGCTCTGAATAAAGGATTGTAACTGGAGAGGGAGAAGAGAATGGGGTTGGCTTAGGGAAACAGAAATGAGATTTTCTTTTCTATAGTCATTTACAGCTACTCCTTTATATCAGTAGCCTCTAAAGTGGGGAACATATTTCCCAGAGGGTAATTGATATGATGCATTGTAGTGTAGGGAAAAGTATTGGAAATCCAACTTATTTTTTTCTAAAGAAAATAACATTTAACCTTCTAATATTTAATATATGAACTTAGACTTACGATGGTCACTGTGGTCATAAACACCTTTGCAAGGTATTCTGAGGGAAGGGTAGGAGAACCATAATGTGGAAAGATGAAGTGTGGCATCCTTAGTCATTTGTTTTCACTATAATGTGTAATGTTCATTTTTATTCCTGTGAGGTGAAATAACAATTATATTATTCCATTATGACTAATCCTCAGCAAGTGGGCATGTGTCTGTATTCAAATGGACAAAGCACATAACTGATAATTGAACATAATGCAAGTGGGTGTAAACAAACATCAAGAAAATCACTTGTCTACTCCTAGAATAAGCTCTACATCAGATACACTGTATTTTTGAAACTGATGATTTATCTGATCTAAGTCATAAAAATGGAAAATGTAAAAGATATTTGAAATCGGGTGTTACATCGTCTGTTATTAAGGATGAATTTTACCCTAGGTTTTTATTGTGCTTTGATAATTGAAATTGGATAGTTACACAAAGTAGATCCATGTTTCTATCTTATTTTTAAAATTGATTGAAGTATATGATCAGAATAGATTGAAACCACTGGTCTAGAACAGCATCCTGTTGCTTTTTCATTTTTCTTTGAGGACTTCCAGTGTTAGTCTGCCCTCTTCCTCTTTCACTCCTACACCTTATGGCTCATGGGTAGTTTCTCTCCTTTTGTAGCTTACCGTGCAACACAACCCAATCTCATATGCATTTCTTCTAATAAAATAGCCATGGTGTGGTGTCTCATTATTTGGGAGTTTGCTTTTGTTATTGCTTGTAACAACTTACATCTTGAGAAGGGGTAAAAAAGAAATAAAGGTGAACCTTTAGATTTCTAAGAGGACTAAAGCAATATTTCAAAAGATCCTAGAGCATTTAGTACATGAGTGATGGATTAGGAAAAGAGGAAAGTATTGAGAATTGGATGCCAGGACTGTGCCCTGGGAAGCCACAGTGAAGAACAGAACACAGAGCTACTCAGAGGGCTAATTCCCCCAATGATACTACAGTTCATTGACTACACAAGAAGTAAAGTAGCAGTTTTAGGGTATAGTTATGGCCAGTAATATTAGATAAGAGTGTTGATTAGAAAGGGGATGGACATATTACATGAAAAAAATAGGTCAAGAAAGAAATTGCCTGAAGCTATTTATCTATTTACTAATACCAGATGAATTTTTAAAAAATATTTTATTTATTTATTTGAGAGAGAGAGAGTGCAAGTGAGAGAGCGGGCATGAGCAGGGAGGAGGGGCAAAAGGAGAGGAAGAAGCAGGCTTCCCGCTGAGCAGGGAGCCCAACAAGTGGGGCTCAATCCCAGGACCCTGAGATCATGACCTGAGCTGAAGACAGATGCTTAATGGACTGAGCCACCTAAGTGCCCCCAGATGAATTGTTATATATAAAGCATGGACAAAGAAAATACAATGACCAATCTTCTAAGTTAGCTTTATTTCCTTGTCTTATTTTACTATTAAGAAAGGATGGTAGAACAAGTGTAAGTCATAAAGCTTAAGTTTCTGTTAGAACTGCCAATGACTCAAGTTGATCTTGAAACTTGTTTGCCAAAACCAGGTTTGGAATTTCTGTATAAGATTATTGGAGATTAGAACTGTGTCAAATCATTCTTGTGAAAAATAAATGAGACAGTGAACCAGGATTTCTTATGGATGTTTTTAGAAGATTGATCTCAACAAGGCCACAAATTAGTGGTTTCAGGACTTATTGTAAAATACGCTCTAATATTTTGAGAAAAACTATTGCACATATGCTTGGGGAGGAGAATAGCAGAAGGCATTTCTTAAGGAGAAATAACTGCAAGCATTCAGTTTGCATGACTTAAGTCATAACCCTTTCAGGATTCAACATGTGGTTATATTGCAAGGTAAGGAAAGGCCTACCAAAAGAAAAAGCATGGCATGCAGAAAATATACTTTTGAAAACAAATTACATTTTCCTGGGTTTAATAGTAATTGTTTCTCATTTTCCTTCTATCACTATTTGTGTCTGTATTTGGTAGGAAGACATGATCGGTCTGTTTAATATGGAAGAGAATCTAGGTTTGGATATCTTTCAGCGATTCTAAGAATTAGAACAGTTACCTTCTATAAGTAATTTTATTTCTTACATTGTGGGGTGTGTGTGTGCGTGTGTGTGTGTGTGTGTTAGCAATACATTCAGGTGGAGTTCCTCATAATCAGTGTGGAATAGCATAGGATTAGGAAATAAATAGTCATAATAACCGAACTTAGTTTTCTTCCTTAGTATTAAGAACATTTGCACTCAATGGAGGTTATATACCTATAACAAAATTTATATTACATCAATTGTATTAGGATCATGTTTATGACCTAATGTCATCTTTTAGTATGGCACACTATTGTTTAAGGGTAGCCAGAAGTCTGAACTATAATGTAATTATATTCCTTATAAAATGTAAAAAAGCAAGGAGCTATTTAGTTTTATTCCTTTCAACTTATTTATCTTTTGGGCTTCTAAGATCTCTTGGATGTATTGTTTGAAAGGGCTTTCAGCCATTTTATTATTCTTGTTTTGTTTCTGCTCTTCATTGGGACAAACACATGTTCAAGGACACATCTGAAGGATGGAATTTATGGGCTGCCTGTTCCAGTGTGCATTAGATTTGCAGTCATTGAATAGATTAGTTTAAGCAATTAAAAGAGACACCATATAAACCTTACACAAGCATATAATGATGCCAGGAGGCAGTAATGGCCTTGGGAGAATATAAATCAAATAATCAGAATAAGATTATATTCTAGTTCCTTTTCAAAAATGCAAGAAAGGAAGCATAAACTTTCCATGCATTCATCCTTGATTTTATTTAATGTTTTTGAGAGGATAGGAAAAATGTGGTTTTAAGAAAGGGATTTTTTAAGGACACATCAGTAAACATTATTCTGGAGGTTTGTGTTTGGTTTTGTTTATGTTCATTTGCATATTATGGACTGCTGTTTGCATAATAAGACTACTGTTATTTCTAGTCAGACCATGGATGATTACACATATGAATAACACAGTCGTGTATCCTTTGTGATATACATTATTGTAATCTATAAAAGTATCCTGAGAGTTCTCTGCACTGAAGGCCTGTGATTCATGCTACAGTGTTAGATGACAATTCCGCAGTATTGTACTGCCTTTTAAAAGGAGGAAGATTCTAAAAACACATAGAATTCATCCAAATGCACTTTAGATCTGCAGGGCTGTGATTAGAAAGCTGATCTCATGCATGGCCAAAGATCTGGACAACTTGGCCCCCTTTGATCAATATCTATGACCGACACGATTGTGTGGTGATATGCATAAATAAGATGGCCCAACAATTAGACTGAGTAGCTGGCAATTCTGACACTGATCATTATAGGCTAGACAGAAGAATTCGATATAGGCCAACTTCTTCTTCTTTTTTTTTTTTTTAGATGCCCTCAGAGACTTGTATCCGTAATGGAGGAGGGGATGGTGTGGGGAATAATGTAAATCTCACTGCCTGGAACACTCCTGCAAGTCTCTGGAAATGTTAGGATTGGTCTCATTAGCCAGAAGGGACCCAGAGTAAGAACTCAGGAGTAGTAACTGGGCAAGTTTGAGAAATGGGGTACTAAGCCTTTTTATTAAGTCCTTAATTTTTTCATAAGGGCTGCCAAAAAAAATGCGTCATTGCTTGTTATTCTCAGTATGCATGTAACTTCACGTAATACTACACATTTCAACAAATTATTTTTTAGGTTCCTCTGCAGTGAAAATTATGTGAGAGTAATAATCATCACACTATCTCTATTTGTTATGCATCTAGATTTCCTGAAATTCTAATCAGTTTCAAGAAGCATCGACCTGGAACAACTTCGTAGGTGTGAGAAAATCTAGTTTTCCTTTGCAAGAATATCTAAGGCAGATTCACTTTTCTATTTTCTCTTCTTTCAAAGAGTATGTATTTATAATTACAGAAAAGAGTAAAAGGAGAATTGGATCTAGAATGGTATCTTATTAGCACACACATATGCAAATACTTTGGACACATAACCAGGAGCTAAAATATCATTGTTATCAATATGATTATTTTAAGACCTGTGATTTTTTTCCAGGAAGCACTTTTGCAATTAATTTTTACTCTCAAAAAAGTAAAGGGTAGCTAATTATGCCCCAAGAGTATGTATATGCTCCATTTCAAAATTATATAAGAAGAAAAATCTAATAGCTGATACTCAGAAGAACAGATTTAACTTCTATAGTTGATTCTCTGTATATCTGTGAAAACAGAATATGATGAAAATATCATTTTAGGTGCTTTAGGTGAAAGCACACATGTTTCTGAGATTTTTGGTAATAATTGTTAGAAAATGAATCAATCAATGCTTGTTATTGAAAAAACGGTTTGAAACAGGTTATTTGATGTGCATGATCCTATTTCACAGAGAGAGTATTGGGCAAAAGAGTCAAATTTTGATTTTGATTTCTCAATCATGCTATTGAAGTTGAAGAGTATGGTATTCTTTCACCTGACGGGATTATGGTATGAACATAATTGTAAGTGCTAGACTGTAGTGATTTCAATTTATTATTACTTTATACACTTCTGGACATAACAATGAGCAATAATATGTTGAAATAGAAAGTGTCTACATATATAATATTTGCTTTTGGGGGGTCTGAATTCAAAAAAGGGTTTAATGATAGATTTTAAAAAGTAACGATTAATGGATTTAACTCCTTTATAGCAAAGTATAGGAGAAAATTAGGTATATTGCAAACATTTAGGAAAAGAAATAGAATCGCTAAGAAGTATTTACAGTAGCAAAAATGCCAAAGTTCATTTTTATTTTTGAAGAAGTAGATTGGCAGCTTACTGGAATGTTAAAGAAATAAATTAACAATGTCAGCATGGCTTTTGACAGTTTTTATTATATTTCAGGGAACAAAATAGATAAATAGGTTCTAGGTGTTAGATCTAAGAGGATCCAGCTATACGTAAAGGGAGTCATTGTGTTATGTGGTAACAGGCAGGATTTGGAGTGAGAAGGTTTCAGTTGGAATTCCAGCTCTGATAGTGTCTAGTTAAGAATCTTGATGAAATCATTCACATTTTTCCATCTCTTTCTCTATAAAACAGGGATAGTATATTAAAGGGTTGTTGTAAGAGTTAAAGATCATATATGTGTGGCTCCTAAAATACCCTAAGTGATAAAAAATGGTAATGTGTGAATATCGTCTTAGAGTTTTCTGGTATTGTGATGTGGGTATTTATTTGCCCTTGGTCTATTTTTATCAGTGACTTTGATGTAGATATATAGGTTATGCTTATCAAATTTGCACTCAACACAAAGCTGAATTGATAGTTAATGTATCAGATGATTGACATAATCAAGGTTTAGAAAACCTTGACTGATGGAAACAACATTGCACAAGCCATCAGCGTGAAATAAAGCCCTCCCCTCAAATACAAGAAACCAGCTAAAAGAACCAAGGACGAAGGAGTCATGATTTGACAACATCTCATCTTAAAGAGTTAGGAACTCAGTTGATTGTAAGTGGACTATGAGTCATCCTGTGATGAGAATGCCAAGAAAAGCTAATGGAATCTTGGGCATCGTTAATAGATGTATACTCTACGGAGCCATGGAGGTAATTCCCACAGTTCTCTGCACTGATCAGAGCGACGGGTAGATAATGTAGTGTTCTGGACATTGCGCTTCAAGAGATCTAAAATTAAAAGAGGAAAATGAAGTATCTGGAAATGTTGCCTTAGGAGAGAAGTTGGTAGGTTAACTGTTATAGTCACCTGCAAGTGTTTCAAAAGCTTTTACATGGAAAAAGAAATAAACTTCTTCCTTTAAGCTTTATCTGCTAAAATGTAGGATTAATGGAAGTTATATAAGCAGGTAAATTTGGATTTTCTGTAATTAAGAAACTTCTTTCTAACTGAACTGTTAAAAATGGAATGCTTTTCCTTATGAAGTGGTAAATCCCTTGCCAATGTAAGTGTTGAAGCAGATGCTGAATGATTTCCTGTTAGAACTGGATGAGAGTCTTCCTCATTCCACAAACAAGTACTGAGTGCATGCTAGGTCCTAGGGTTACAAAGATGATAAAGTGAGACTAGCGAATGGTACAAATTTTTTTCTTTTTTTGTTGTTGTTGTTTTAAAGATTTTATTTATTTGACACAGAGAAAGAGAGAGAGCACAAGCAGGGGGAGCGGCAGGCAGAGGGAGAGGGAGAAGCCGGCTCTCCGCTGAGCAAGGAGCCTGATACGGGGTTTGATCCCAGGACCCTGGGATCGTGACCTGAGCCGAAGGCAGCTGCTTAACCGACTGAGCCACCCAGGGGCCCCATTACAAGTTTTAAAATAGCCGTATGTGCCAGGATGCTTTGAAGGAGAACCTAACCCCAGCCCCCACCAAGACTTCTAATTATCCTGTAAATGTGAAATCTCATAATAAAGTTTAATAGATAAAAATAAAATGAAGAAATTAAACCATTGATATCAAAATATTTAGTTTGATTTAACTTTTGACTTTAGATAGCATTTATTCTGAGAAAAAGTGGTGCATTTTCTTTGTATTTGTATTCCTTCCTTCTCTGTTGCAATTAGTAGTATTATAGTTATATGTTGGGCTTATCAGTGATTTTAGACAGCCCTGTCCCTTATGAAATACTCATCTGAATATCTGAGAAAACTGTATTACATTAAAATGGTACTGTTCAAAAGAACTTTCTGCAGTGGTAGAAATGTTTTATATCTGTGCTAACCTATAAATAGACACATATGGTTCTTGAACAGTTTAAATATGACTAGTGTGATTGAGGAACTAATTTTCAATTTTATTTAATTTTTGTTAGCTTAAATTTAAATAGCCACATGTGTCTAGTAGCAACGATATTGGATCATGCTGCTTTAAACAACTGGATTAATTTGATGTCAGTAGAAAAAAAAAATAGCACCTGTCAATAAGCATACATATATAGAACTGAAGGGATTATTTATTTTTTTAGTATTATGAAGATTTAAATCCATGTCACTGTTTGAGGTGATGCTTTTCCTCCAACATAACTTGGAATCTGTCTCATGTTTGACAAAATGTAGTATTACTTGAATCCTTAAACCTTACTTTTCTAATGTCAGCTCAGGAGCTATCTTGGGATAGTCCTCCAGCCTTGTTCCTTTTCTTTCACATTGTTCCGTCACTTAGGCACTGAAGCTTGCATTTGATATGTTTATTTATTCATATATTTGGGGGTCAGGCTATGGATGACTTTTAGTTTATCCATTTGGCTTCATGCCATTGCATTTTGTTTGCTGATGTTTCCTGATTCTAAGTTATTAACAAGTCTATACAGATTATGTTTCTAGTTTTCGTCTCTTTTCACACTCTAGTTTTCATTTTCTTACCTCTTCACCATAGAGTTCATTTCTGAACATTCCATTGAATGCATCACTGCATCTGTGAACACTGGCATGCCCTCATGATTCTGTAGCAAAAGGTGTAGGGCACTAAAATTATAGTGAATAGTTTTTACCTCGCTATGAAGGCAGCTTAAAAAAGCTGTCATCTAAAAATCATAGAATCATAGAAATTTAGAGCAAACCTGAATTTTAAAAATATTTGAATCTCTCACCTGCTTTAAGACAAAATTGCTTTTATTCTCACTTTATTCTAAGAAAGATATCCTAGTATTTCCTAACAAATGATTCTATTTTCCTAAGAAAACCATCATTAACAGTCCTCACTGATTATATATCATTATAACCAGCATAGAGATTAGCATGCTGAACTACATATATATGTATATATGTATACATATATGTATATATAGTTATATAGTTATAGTTACATATATAATGTATCAGGACATGAACTATATAAATTAAAAAAATATAGCAGTTTTAGGTTCACATTGAGGGGAAGATACAGAAATTTCCCACATACCCTTTGCCCCCACACATGCATCGCCTCCCCCATTATCAACATCCCTCACCAGAATGGTACATTTGTTACAATTGGTGGATATACATTGACACATCATGGTCACCCAAAGCCCATCTTTTACATTAGGGCTCACTCTTGGTGTTGTATATTCTTTGGGTTTGGACAAATGTATAATGACATGTATCCACTATTATAGTATCATACAGAGTCTTTTCATTGCCCTAAAAATCCTCTGTGGTCTGCCTTTCATCCTCCCAACCACCAATCCCTGGCAACTACTGATTTTTTTACTGTGTCCATAGTTTTGCCTTTTCCAGAATATCATGTAGTTGGAACCATTCAGTATGTAGCCTTTTCAGATGGATTTCTTCACTTAGTAATATGCATTTAAGTTTCCTTCATGTATTTTCATGGCTCAATAGCTCATTAGTTTTTAGCACAGAATAATATTTTGGGTTCTGGAAGTACCACAGTTTATTTATCTATTCCCCTACTGAAGGATATCTTGGTTACTTCCAAGTTTTGGCAATTTAAAGTAAAGCTGCCATAAACATCTGTGTGGAGGTTTTTGTATGGATGTAAGTTTTCAACTCCCTTGGGCAAATACCAAGGAGCACAATTGCTCGATTGCATTAATATGTTTGGCTTTGTAAGAAACTGCCAAACTGCATTCCAAAATGGCTGTACCATCTCTCATTCTCACCAACAATGAATGAGAGCTCCTCTTGCTCCAAATCCTCACCAACATTTGGTGTTGTCAGTGTCCCAGCTTTTGGCCATTCTAATAGGTGTGTTGTAATATTTTGTTTTAATTTTATTTTTATAAAAATATTTTTATGTTATCTCATTTGATACTTGAAACAACTTAAACAGCAAGCGGGTAGGCAGGGCAGTCATTACTATCCTTGTTTGCAAAATGAGAGAACCAAAACTCAGACATAAGGGACTTGCCCAAGAGTTTGTGTGTACTGTGTTACAGAGAGGGGAGAAAATCAGACCTTTTCTTGCTTAATGCCCCTAATCCTTATGTCAAGAAATAAGAAGTACCATGTGCATATATAATAAATATTCTTAAAATATGGCATACAGTGTAGCTGTTTCCTTGTTCATGGCATAAATTAGTCATGAGAACATTTTCAAAAGGATTTAGGTGACCTGAATTTAATTCTTAAAAGTCTAAAGTACTCTTTGACCTTGAATTTCTAGCTTCCCCTCCTTAATTTATAATTTGACATTGACTTGTATGTTTTGAAGAAATATATCTTAATTTTTATGTAAGAATTTATATCTCTGTTTTTACATATTTTATCTTCTCTTTACTAGAGCAACTACAGCTGACATTAAAAATAATCAGAGATTATTCTATTAATATGGTAATAGTGTTATCACCTTCACCATGTTATTAGGGCATAATGAGTTGCTGTGATTAAAAATAATCATTCATTCATAAGCATTACAATAAATAAATTATGAAACCTTCTGTAATCAATTAATAATAAATTTCTGATCTAAGGTGTGATGGCCCCGAGTGGAAAAAAAGAAGTAGAACAATTTAATATAAATAGGAGAAATTGAGATTTGTAAAAGGTCATGATTGGAATGTTTGAGCAGGTTGCTTTTTGGAGATATATGGGGGAGGCTGCAATAGCTTGATGCTTGTAATCTGGAAGGCTTCCTAAGCATATGGAGTGGTGAGAAAAAGTGGCACAGAAATGCGAGGGATGAAAGATGAAAATTGGATAAATCAAGGGAAAAGGCTGGGGGAAGGGAAATGTCTGAGGGAAGATGAGAGCAGATTTGGAGATGGTCAGTTTATTTTTTGACATCATAAGATTATTTTAAATATGCTCTTTAAAAGAATAAGCTCCTAGTATAATTCAGTAAGAGGCTACACTGGTTGAAATGGTTATAGGGGCTTATACATGATAGCAGTTTCCAGTCTCAGCATATTGATTAAAAGAGAATTTAAAATTAAGACTATCTAGTAATGGGTGAGCTGCAGTTTTAAGTTTATGCTTTGCATAGCATCAAACTGACTTTATTTTATAGTGTGTGTGTTATTTCCCTTCTGAATATAAGGGCATTTACAATGTATGAAAATTTTAAATGCTTTATTTTTCCTTTATTTCTAAAAAGAAACACTAACATTTTTTGTCCAAAATGTTCAGAAATTTATTTGCTTGTTCTAATTATTTAATGTGTTATCTCTAATAGATGAAAAAATACATATTTAATAGTTTTAGATTTTTATTTGATGATATTTAGGCAGATACAAGGTGTTTAGTTTTGTACGGCCCTTGATTTTACATGGGCCCCAGATCTCTCAAAAAAATTATGATGTTAATTAACCTTGAACGTACACTTTTACTTCAAAAGGACATTTATATGTAGATGCTTATTCCAGATAATTGAAGGAATATTTCTAGAATATATATTTTGTCTGTCATTTTGAAACCAGAAGGAAATTTTGCCAAGACAGGACTTGAGATTAAAAGGAAAAATTCCTTAATTGAAGGTCTGTTAGAATCCTGAACAAAATATTTTCCCCCCAGGAAGGCATCCCATTCCAATAGAGTGAGCCATAGAAAGCACAGAGAAGAACCATGTTGCCTTAAAGCAATCATTTTAAGTCAAAGAGCTGACCTAGAGAATTTGACAGTGACCTCCTAGACTAAAGCTAGGGATTGCACTTGCTCCAAGTCAGATGGATACAATTTATTTGCTGTTCACTGATAAAATATGCAATCACCACAGTCCGTTTCCTTTATAGTTTTGGTGTTTACTAAGATGATTAGATTCTTTTTTCTGTCTTTATCTGGTATGCCTAACCTTGTCTCAAAAGAAGCCAAATATAGAACCATAATGAGAAGTATTCCATTTAGGCCTAACCCTTAAATGCAACCGATAGTATTGTGTTCCCCAGAAAGTGATACAAAACAGATTTCACTACATGTCTGTTTACAACTTACCCTACTGCCAATAGAGATATCCATATTACCATTTGATTGGTAGAATGGTTTTCTGAATATAAGCAGCAGCTGAGGTTTTGCTATTTTTTCATTTCATGCAGTTATAAAACTCACAAATTATCAATGCAAGAGATAATGTATTATTGTTTTCATTATTAAATCTGTAAGCTATTCATAGTATTACTAGTAGTTTCAATATTTATAGCACTATAATTTTAATGTGTTACTTAATATATAGTATGAACACATGGTTTCTGTAAGGTTTAATATATTATACATGTTAGCAAAAAAATGTTGCCTTATTCAGATTTATTACCATGCACAAGATCAGAAACATACAGTGTCCTCTTGCTTTTAGATTGATAAAAAGAATCCCTTAGTCCATTGTATATTGACTCATTACATTGTGTTTTATATTGATTCCTCAAAAGAAGAATAATGAACATTTGGAGTTTTCACATAGAGATACTGCCCTCATCTGTATCACCTTTGACCAACAAATATGTTTGTAAGATTATTTGATTATTTTTATCCCATCATCTCCACACTATTAGGGGAAAGGGGGGGGTTATAAAAAAAAGTGCAGATACCGGTCTTAAAAACAAAGTTTTATCAATTTAATTCACTTAGCATGGGAATCAGTAAGAGTAAGTAGTGAATTTTTAAACCTTACTTGGATTCTTCCTGGATTTAAACCCATCTACTAAATATTCAATTATGAAAACAAATTAAACCAAATAGTAAATATAAAATGCTGGTGATAAAAGATTGTATTTAAAAACCAAGGTGAAAACCCACAACTACATGGTCAGTCTTCAACAAAGCAGGAAAAGAATGGGACTAGGAAAAAGAATAACTCTTCAACAAATTGTGTTGGGAAAACTGGATAGCAACGTGCAGAAGGATGAAACTGGACCACTTTCTTACACCATACATTAAAAAAATTAAAAATGGATTAATGACCTAAATATGAGACCTGAGACCATAAAAATCTAGACAAGAACACAGGCAGTAACCTCTTTGACATTGGCCATGCAACTTCTCTCTAGATATGTCTCCTGAGGCAAGGGAAACAAAAGCAAAAATAAACTATTGGGACTTCATCAAAATAAACAGCTTCTGCACAGCAGAGGAAACAACAAATCTAAATGTCAACCTGTGGAATCAGAGAAGATATTTGCAAATGGCCTATTTGATAAAGGTTTGGTATCCAAAGATACAAAAATCTTATAAAACCCTAAAACCAAATAGTCCAATTAAAAAATGGGGAGAAGACATGAATAGACATTTTTCCAAAGAAGACATCCAGGTGGCCAACAGACATATGAAAAGATGCTCAACATCCTTGATCATCAAGAAAATGCAAATCAAAACTACAGTGAGATACCACCTCACACCTGTCAGAATGGCTAAAATCAATAACATAAGAAACAACAGGTGTTGGCAAGGATGGGGAGAAAGGGCAACCCTCTTGCACTGTTGGTGGGAATACAAATTGGTGCAGCCACTCTGGAAAACAATATGGAGGTTCCTCAAAAAGTTAAAAATAGAAATACCCTATGATCGCAATTGCACTACTGGGTATTTATCCAAAGAATACAAAAATATTAATTCGAAGGGATACATGCATCCTGATGTTTATAGCAACATTATCTACAATAGTCAAATTATGGAAACAGCCGAAGTGTCCATCGACTGATAAATGGATAGATGTGGAGCTAGAGAGTATTATGCTAAACAAAATAAGTCAGTTAGATAAAGGCAAATACTATATGATTTCACTCATGTGGAATTTAAGAAACAAAAGAAAGGAGCGAAGGGGAATAAAAAGAGAGGCAAACCAAGAAACGGACTCTAAACTACAGAGAACAAATTGATGGTTACCAGAAGGGAGACGAATGGAGGGATGGCTTAAATAAGTGATGGGGATTAAGGAGTACACTTGTGATGAGCAGCAGCAGACTTGTATGGAAGTGTTGAATCTCTGTATTGTATGCCTGAAACTAATAGTACATTGTATGTTAACTAACTGAAATTTAAATAAAAACTTAAAAAAAAAAAAACCACAACCAAGATGTAAGTTGGGAATTCATATGGCATTTTACTCTTCTGGAAATTGAGTCTCTTCATAGTACAATAATCCAAGGTTTGATTTTTTGCTATAAGTTTTTATTGATATATATAAAAGAAAAACATCTGCTTATAATTGATGAGATTTTCTTGGTAGTATCTGTAGCATTTGAGAAACTGTTCTGACTCATATCCAGTTTTGCAGATTTCCTTGAATACTTAAAGACATCTATTTATGATCCCTCTCTAATGTGAATCTAGGAGAGAGATCATGTCTTCAGAATATTGGAACTCTAGGTAAGTCCATCACCAAACTATATTCATGAAAGATCTTTCTCAATATCCCTTGCTCCAAATGAATCAATTTTAAATAATGAATTATTAAATAATTACTTGCCTTATAATTTTTATTAATGAAAGATATCTATAATTTATAATCAAAGTTTTTGGTCAAAATAAACAATCTCATGCTACTTTTCTCAATTGATTCATTTCTATCCAAATAACAGTACTTGATATTTTAGGCTGTGCAAACTTACATTGGATAAATATTTAAAGTATAGTAATTTGGGGTGCCTGAGTGGCTCAGTAAGTTAAGTGTCTGCCTTCGGCTCAGGTCATGATCCCAGGGTTCTGGGATCAAGCCCTGCAGTGGGCGCTCTGCTCTGTTTGGCCAGGGAGTCCACTTCTCCTTCTCCCTCTGCCACTCACCCTTCGCTTGTGCTCTGTCTCTTGCTTTCTCTCTCTCTCAAATAAAATCTTTTAAAAAATAATAAATTATATTAATTTAATTTAAATATTTCTTAAATTTATGAGATATAAGAAACAGTGCAGAGGATAGTAGGGGAAGGGAGGGAAAACTGAATGGGAAGTCATCAGAGAGGGAGAAAAACCATGAGAGACTGTTAACTATAGAAAACAAACTGAGGGTTGCTGGAGGGGAGGTATGTGGGGGAATGGGGTGACTGGGTGATGGGCATTAAGGAGGGCACATGATGTGATGAGCACTGGGTGTTATACACAACTGATGAATTATTGAACATTACCTCTGAAACTAATGATGTACTCTGTGTTGGCTAATTGAATTTAAATTTTAAAAAATGAAAAAATATTTCTTAAATTTGAAAAGAACATAGACATCCATTATTCTCTTTGAGAACTTCTTAACAATTCCATTTATTTTGTCCGTTCACCTAATGACTATTTAGCATCAGGCAATGTGTCTATTGGGAACTATGTTGAGGCTAAAGTAACTTGTTTCTTGCCATCATGGTGCTCAAAGTTTAGTGGACCTTATTTCAGGGATATAATCCCCATGTTACATAAATAAACGATGAACTCTGCTTGCTTTTATAACATCCTTTAAATGATATGCCAACAGAGTATATGTTTTGCTCTGTTTTGGTTTGGTTTGGTTTCAGGAGTAGAATTTAGTGATTCATCACTTATATGTAACACCCAGTGTTCATCTCAAGTGTCCTCCTTAATCCCCATCACCCATTAGCCTTTCCTCCACCCACCTCCCCTCCAGCAACCCTTAGTTGGTTTCTTACAGTTAAGAGTATCTTCTATGGTTTGCCTTCTTCCCTCTTTTTTTTCTTTCCCCTATGCTCATCTGTTTTGTTTCTTAAATTCCACATCTTAGTGAAATCATGTGGTATTTGTCTTTCTCTGACTTACTTCTCTTTGCATAATATGTTGACCAAGGGAGTGTTTGAACCCATGCTTTAAAATATATCACAGTGTTTCTTCTTCAGTTCTATTTTAAATTTGTATGGTTGTTTAAAGAAAAATAGAAATGGTAAAGTTTTTTGTGCTACAGTCATGCTAATGTTGGTGCAAATCAGTAGAAATAATAACTAGAAGATATACAGATGTTTTAAATACATATATTGATATATATACATACACACACACATATATATGAATGAATTTTCCACAGCTGCAATCTTTTAGACCTGACTAATAAATAAATTGCATTATGTTCTGCTTATTTTACCAATTGATAGTATAGTTTAACCTTCCATAGAAACCAAGCCAGCCATGGATAAACATGTATGGTTTTTGAATAATTTGAAAAAATAACCGGCATTACTTTTAGAATTTTACAAATTAATTGAACATTATTATTAAGAGTTACATTAGTGATCCTATTTTCTCTGGAAAATATTTTTTTCATTCTCTGTGGTACATTAAAATTGTAATGAATGCTATTTTCTGTTTTCTTAACTGCCCAATTATAAGTTCTGTTAAAGTAATAATTGTAACATCTGTAGCTAGAATATTAGAGCTTCTAATCTAATCATGTAAAATTCATATAAAATCCAAGGAAGTAAATAATAATGTGAGAGTGACCTTCATTATTTCTTGGGCAAATTTGGATTAACAAGAGATCATCTCCTTCCATGAACCCAGTGTGGCCCTTTGAAATTTTTTGGAGTGATTGATTTCCTATAATAAATTCTTTACAGGACTTTCAAACTTACTGGAAGAAAGTAAGTAGATAAAATAAACACAGATGTATAATTTTGATGATAGTCAGGAAAGCCCTCTGATTCACATGGGGTCTGATGATGTGGCATTGGTTGGAAATATTTAATTATATGTCACTTTTTAAGATTAAAACCATTCTTTTGTTATTATTTTCTTTTAAATTGCCTTTGTAAGATGTTTATAGAACACTGACACCTAATTTTGGCTGATGACCAAAAACTCTGTTTGCAATTAAATATATTTTTTAAGTGAACATTAGGTCATCAGAGGTGTTTTGATTTCAGTTTAGTTACAAAAGTATGAGGACCGATCTTTATTGGCTGTAAGTCAATTCACAAACAAAACTCTCAGATAATTTTCTGGGACTTTTTGCTTTAGGCTTTTTAGTGTCAAAATCATTCCCTAATAAGTATTCTGATATGTTAGATGCTGTTTCAGAATACTGGGTCACCCGGGGAATGATATAAAGGTCCTCAGTAAGTTAAATGGTTTTCAGAAACTATGGAAAACTTTTGACATAAGTCTCAAGCACTTCAGAAAGTCTGTTGATTTCTATTTCATTGATTGAGACACAAAGCTCTTAGGCCAAAAGACTATCTTATTTAAGTAATTTTTTTTTTTAAAGATTTTATTTATTTGTCAGAGAGAGAGAGCACAAGCAGGGGGAGTGGCAGGCAAAGGGAGAGGGAGAAGCAGGCTCCCGGCTGAGTAGGGAGCCCAATTCAGGACTCAGCTCAGGACTTGGGACTGATCCCAGGGTCCTGGGATTGTGACCTGAGTCAAAGGTAGATGCTTAACTGACTGAGCTACGCAGGCATCCCTTCTTTAAGTAATTTCCTAATTGCTATTTTTGTATGGATGGCTTATAGTTGGCCAAATATATGAGAATTTCTTTCTTATTAAGAGAATGCCTTTGTTTATAGTTTACGATTGTTAAATACCTTATAGAAAAGAGTGATAGGATGTTATTTCTATTTTTAAAAAAATTTAAATCAGGGCACCTGAGTCGTTCAGTCAGTTAAGTGGCTGGCTGCCTTCAGCATGATCTCAGGGTCCTGGGATCCAGCCCCATGTCTGGCTCCCTGCTCAGCGGGGAGTCTGCTTCTCCCTCTACCCCTCCCCCTGCTTGTGCTCTCTCTCTCTCTCTCAAATAAATAAATAAAATCTTTAAAATAAAATAAAATTTTAAAATCATATGTATTTCAAGGCACCTGCTCTAGTTTTCACTTAAGATTTTCAGAAGCTCTATGTGCCTGCTCTTTTGTGTGCCTCATGCTATATGAAGAATACTATATTCAAACAGATGTGTTTTTTTATCATGTCCTTTAAAAATATCATTTGAATATTTCCTGAATTTTTTATTTAAGGATGTGAATCTGTATTAACCCACATATACTCTTACTTTAAAGTAGGTAGTAACTTGCCACAAATTGGAATATTTGTAATTGATCATTTAACTCAGGTCCTAAAAGTGGAGGAAAAGACCGAGGTTGAGTTTAGGTTAGAAAGAATATTAAGTTTTCAAAGAAAAACTAGTCAGAAAATAGGATGGGATATTTAAATGTTTTCATTCCTGAGAAAAATGTCTAAGTATAAAACACAGCATGATGAATCTCTGTAGAGAGAACCACCTACTCACTATCGTGAGTACTCCTCTAAGTGACACTTCAATGGAAACAGGGCGAGCTCCTATTTATGCTTAACTTAGCTTAAAAACAGCAGTAAAGCTGTGTGCCTAATATAGAAATGCTCTCAGAAGATCTAGTTCATTTCATGAAAAAATAAAAGAACAAAAACTTAAAAAAAATACATCAATGAATAGCATGTCCTAGTTGCACTTGGAAGAGGAAAAATGGAGAGGTGGTTTTTGTTTGTGTGTTGGTAATGTGATATATGAGAAAACAAATATGTGTCCTTAAATATTAACTGCTATATAGTGCACATTTATAAAATTAAAGTCATTTAAGTCCGTGTTATTGACTCATCATCTTTCTCTATCTCCAGTCTCATACAGTTGAAGGCATGCCATGAAGAAAATGGAAAATTAACCCTCCTGCTATATCAGTGTTATTCCCTGATGGCACTTCCTTCTTCCTTTGATCTTATTTGCAAGCAGTGAAATTAGTCATAGAAATTCTTGTCTTTATCCAGACTACTTCATAAATCCATCATTCTAAATACTCCAGTTTTAATATTCCACCTCCAGGATTTTCTTTGCATCATTAGCTTTCATTTCAGCAAGTTGCTCTTACAACTATACTGTCCCTCTTTATCATGTTCAGTTGTAGTGTTTTCCTAGATTTCATTTCTTCTGCCTTCAAACTGAGGGAGGTCTCATAAACATGAATACACCTTCATGTATGTTTCTTCCTCTCCTAATCATCAATCATATTTCTCCTTGTTTTTGGAAATGAAATTCTCTTTGGATGATATATAACAAATGCTCCCCTATCTTATTCTTACAAATCTTATGATAATCCATCATCAGATGTGTAATAACTCCTCTCAAGCTTACAAGTAACTGTCTTTCATTTTACTTTGTATTAGCTCCAGCTGCCATAAGTAATACCATAGACTGGGTGTTCTCCAAACAGAAATTAATTTTCTCACATTTCCAAAGGATGGAAGTCCAAGATCAGGGTACCAATATAGTGTGGTTCTGGTAAGAGCTCTCTTCCTGTCTTGCAGATTACTTCCTTGTTGCTAAGTCCTCATGGGGCAGGAAGAAAAAACAGCAAGCTCTTTGGTGTCTCTTCATTTATATAAGGCACTAATCTTATAATGAGGGCCTCACCCTCATGACCTCATTTAAATCTAATTATCTCCCAAAGGCCCCATCTCCAAATACCATCACACTGGGGGTTAGGGCTTCAACATACAAACTTTGGGGAGACACAATTCACTCCATAGCAACTTTTCTGAAGTATTTAACATCTCAGACTGATCTTTCTTTAGGAGAGGATCTGTTTGTAACTTCATGACATCCCACCAATGCATCTTCATTTGCTTTCTCTATAAAAAACCTCACTTAGGTCATAGATAGCTAATAGGCATCACATTTGCAGATATGTGAAACTTGGAGGTATAGTATTCTATTAGAAGGCTATCTTGTAAGATGGACAAAAGTAAGGGTGAAAATAGAGTTCAGTGTAACTGTGGCACAAGTATGGTTGGAAGATTATGAGGCTTATCAGCACATGTCAGAAATATGTTGGGATTTTTAGTTGCTGGAAGTCTGAATATTAGTCAATAGTGTGATGTGACTGCCAATGTGCAAATGCAATTTTAAGCTACTTTAGTCAGCATACAGCTTCCAAAATAAGGGAGATAAAAACCTCACTCTATGCTCTAACTACAAAGCACTGTTACATTAAATTCTGGGTGCCACATACTCAATGATTTATTAGGGTGACTCAAAATCATGCATTATGAGTATCCCCCTGTGGAAACAGAAGATTCAGTCTAAAAGGCACCAACTTGGAAGCCAAGGTTTCAAATTCATCATAAACTGGAACATTTATAATGCTACCCCAAATAAAAATAATCCTTGTTTCTCTGGAAAACAAACAATGACCTGTTTGAATATATAAATATGTAGGATATAAGAAATAGTCAAATTTCTACTTGTAACATTTAAATTACAGCTATTATATCATCCATTGTCAAGTTACTAGAGAGATGGAACTTTCTTTTTTTTTTTTTATGATTTTATTTATTTGGCAGAGAGAGACCCAGCTAGAGAGGTAACACAAGCAGGGGGAGTGGGAGAGGGAGAAGCAGGTTTCCCGCAGAGCGGGGAGCCCAATGTAGGGCTGAATGTGGGGCTTAACATGGGGCTTGATCCCAGGACCCTGGGAGCCCAAGGCAGAAGCTTAAGGACTGAGCCACCCAGGCGCCCTGGGAGATGGTACTTTCTAAGGGTGATGTTTTCACAAGAAATTTTATTTCAAATGGCAATTAACCACATATCCATTCATTCCTTTAGTCAGCAAATGCATTTTGAGCACATCCCTGCCTTCAGGCACTGTTGTAGGTAATAGGGATGACTCAGTGAGCAAGAGTAACAAAGCCTAGCCCTTGTGTTCTTAGATTTGCATAACAAGAGAACAATCAGTTTTCATTCATCACTTTGGTTCTTTATCTCATTATCACACCAGCTACATTTTGTCCCTTGATTTTTTTTTTTAAATTAGTTTTAGAGGTAGAATTTAGGGATTTATCAGTTGCACCCAGTACTCATTACATCATGTGCTCTCCTTAATGCCCATCACCCAATTATCCCATCCCCCCACCCCTCTCCCCTCCAGCAACCCTGTTTGTTTCCTAGACCTCTGTAAGTATCCAAAATGGAGACTGATTCATATTATCAAAACTGATGTGCCTTCCTCGGAAGAATCCTAAAAATGCTCATCATAGTGGAGCTTCTTTTGTTCTGAGGGATAGTTTTTGGAAAAAGATCACCTTACATTCAAGCATGTATGGTATTTGATGAACCCTAAAAAAGAGTTATGTTGAAATCTTTCTGGTTCCAAAGGACCAATGTTTGGGGGGCAGGTTTCAGCTGATTTTATTTATTTGAATAATATTCTAATAACTACTCTTAAATTTTCTAAAAATGGAAATAACTTATTAGGAGAGCAAGTTTACTATCATTGGGAATCCTAATGTAGAGCTGGATGACCAGTTTCCTTCCTCCCTCCCTTCCTTCCTTTCTCTCTCTCTCAAAGTTCTGTGAATCTTCAATTCCCTCTGAATTCTAATTTGTTACAAAATTTTAACCTTGTACAGGGCTTTGAAATAATCAGATCATTGCTAGTTGATGACATGCTCTTGAGCAAGGACGGATAGGTAGCAATCCGAGTTGTGATGTAAGATATTTGATCTGAGGGAGAGAAAGTTTAGGAGGAGGGTGCCTGATATAGTTGTGTCCTTGGTCTGTGAGAGAGAGAGAGGATGCTGTTGAGATGTTACACTTTGTGTTAGAGAACAGGCTGGGTCAGTGAGCTGACACCTGCAGGGATGTACATGAGAGGTTTCCACAAGGAGGGAGTGGGGAGGGGCCCAAGTTCCCTTTGCAGATAGACTCTGGCACCCTTGAAGCATCATAGTGATATGCAAGTTAATGTTGCTCTTGCAACAACGCAGAAACTGCTCTTTCCATCAGCTTCAGCCCATTCAATATTTCGGTTAAAACTTTGTATGAGTCAATGCAGCAAGTGCAGAGCAGTGGGTGCAGAGTCATGGGCCTAAGTTTGAAGGCAATGCAGGGTGGCTTTGTACAAAGGACTTAATCTCTCCGAATACCAGTTTTATGAATAAAGTGGAGAAAATAGTTTTTATCTTGCAAGGTTGTTGTAAGATTATATATTCATGTACATAATTATGTACACATATAATTATATGCATATAAATATAGCATATATCCATATAGAGGGAGACTCACAAGTGTCATAGTGTAATAAGGCATGGGCTAGCAGCAGTTGGGGATGTTTTTTAAAAGTAGATAATTGTGTTGTTTCAAGTTTGCAGCAGCTCCTGATACTTGGCAGATGCTACTCCCTGACCCCACTCTTCTAAACTGTTGCCCCAGAGGTTTCTTCACTTGATATTGTGCCTTGACCACATTGTGATATGGAGTGTGAGGCATCCTGATTGTCACGTGTCCCTGAAATTTCAGTTGGTTTGCTGAACTGCAGACCTACTATATTCCAGTTGGAAGCAAAAGGGTAAGGTAAGGTGAAGATCACTGTTATGCCTGCCAGTATCTCTTCAAGAAAGAGAGTGTGTTTTTCTTGATTTTCTATGATTTAATTCCCTTATCCTCCGTTTAGTGTAGCTCACCCAGTAGAATTCTGAACCTAAGGAGACAATGCATTTACTAGCTATACTAGGTAAAATTACTCTGAAGAAAGCTATTTCAAACATATACTGCACAATAGGTTTGTTGACAAGAGGAGTGGGAATGGTAAATGAGGAGTCATGAGCATGTAACACTAGTACTCCTCCCATTATTATCAATGGATGCAGGGTAGAGGGTTGGCATATGACAAGAAAAGAGCAGACAAAAAGGAAGGACAGAGGCACTGATGCAGTTAGAAATATTTTGTGTAATATTTTTGCAACAATAAGTCTATACTTTAGTTTATTTGCCAAGAAATTTTGGGAATAAATTTATGAGTGTATGTGTACAACATATATATTAAATTTGGCAATGACTAACCTTGTGGTTAAGAGATGTAGTAGAAGGAGCTCCTGGGTTCCTCAGTTGGTTAAGCTCTGACTCTTGGTTTTGTGAGATCAAGCCCCATGTCAGACTCTGTGCTCAGTGTGGAGGCTGCTTCAGATTCTCTCTCTCCCTCTCCCTCTGCTTCTCGCCACCCCCCACCACCACTCGCACACTCTCTCTCTCTCTCTCAAAAAGATATATAAAATCTTAAAAAAAAAAGAGATGTAGTAGAATGTTCAATCACTGATTCGGCAATTATTTTTGAGCATGTACTATGTTCCAGGCATTGTAAACACTGGGGATGCAAGGATGAACAAATCCTATTAGGTCCATGACATGAAAGAGCATAGGGAAAATAATTACAATATTGACATGTGGCTTCAATGTTAGCCTTTTACATAAAAAAATTTTAAATCATATTATCACATATTGGTAATTATTCTTTACTAGCAGAGCTTTGTAAGCTCTAATGCCTATTGCACATGTTTATATGTATATGTTCATGCATACCCATTCTGGTTTTAACTTTTCTTTTCTCAAAAATCATAAATCTGATTATCTGTTTTGGTGCTTCCTGCTTGCACACCGGGGAATGCCATGAGTAGTCAAGATAGAGTATAGGTTATAGCATATAATTAGTATCCCTTAAATCTGTGACCTTCCATTTAATACTTTACATTTCTTTGGCTTCACGTTATTGTTTACCCCGTAGGGAAATGATTTCACTCTGTTATAAAAAGGATTTTATTTTGGAAGAGATGAATGAGAAAAAAATAGAACATAAGAATAAGAAACACATTTCTAGAGCACCTTTGATATGCTAGGTACTTTCATGCACTTGGAACAAACTATTAACTTACACTACTTTTTAAAACATGTCTGTGGCGCTGTAAAATAACACGGTAGTGGGAAATGTCAGCTTGAATAATTAGGACAATGTTGTTGTAGATGCAGGAGGTTGAACATCTCTCAGTAAATACAGGGAAGCAGGATTTGTATCAATTACTGCCCACGGTGCCTTCCGCAATCCATTGTGCTTTTGCTGGAGAAGCATTTGTACACTAGAATGTGCCATCAGCACCCTGCTATTCCATGAAGGAGAAACTAGCCATTGCATAACCATGTGAGATGTTCATCCATGGGGAGTGCAACTTTAGAAGACACAATGAAATTGAGAGAAATTACTTGCAGTGTTACCAGACCAGTAAAGCCAGTTTGCTTACCTTAGCACAGATGCTTCCCCCTACTTTAGTTAAAATCATCTCTAGTAACAGATGAGAGAAATAATTACAACCCACCCCATGTTTATTTTATAGGGAGAGGATTAACATACAAATTCACATTCTCCTTTGAAATTTTCTCTTAAACAGATAGATCCCTTCAGGCACTTAGAAGATGGAAACTGTATCTACATGTAAAAGGGGAATGAGGAAATTAAGGTTGTTATCAGGCAAGTGGAACCCCCCAAACTCCCCTCTTTCTAAACAAATGCTGTAGGAAGTTCAGCGAGGAAAATCTAGATAGAACCATCAATTCTGTCGTTTTTGTTGGGAGACCTAGTTTGGTGTTTTGATGTCCCTGTCATGATGTATACTGACTGTTAGGAAGTAACGCGCTGGGAGATCATTTTGCTCAGACACACTCACCTTTACTTCTTTTTATCATTTAAAATGATCACCCAGGTTGCTTATGTGAAAACAGGGTCTTTGATGACAATTTCATTTGTGACTGCTGCTTATTTCTCATTTGGAGTTATGAGTCCAATTACATCAGCATTCGCTCTTTCTGATGTGAAAGAAAACTCCCTGTGGCTGAGCGAAATATATTCCATTTTCCTCATCCCCCAAGACACCTTTCAATCCAGGCTGCTTTGGGAGACTTTCACTTGGATGTGTCCCTATATATCTTCACTTGTAAATACCATTTGCTATCACCATGAGCAAATGGTATATATTTCTGCTGCACTGAAAAATCAAAAAAGAGAGTGGAGGGGGGACAAATTAATACTTAAACCCAAATCCTTTGTCATCATGAAGCATTTATTAATAATCTATTTATATGTGGTGCTGGACTAGAGGCTTTGCAGAGTAGGTTAAGAGCTCATTGCATTATGCTCTAGGGCTTTACCAGTAATCAAGAAACAGGGCAGAATGGAAGACATTTTACCCAGTAAATACTGAGAAAAATAAATGATAAAATTCAATATTTTTCTTGCTTACAAGCCAAGGGTTAAGTATATCTGATAGAAAATTCACATTCAACCAGCTGTCCTTAGTAATGAGAAAAAATAAATACACAATGGGAAAACCTGTCCTATACCATATGACAGATGGATGGATAGATAGCTTTGTTGTTAAGTAGACAATTTTAAGCTCTTCACGTGGTTTTAATCATTTAAAAAAGTCCACATGATCACCTGTCTTGAATGTTTATTTCCCTTGTCAAGGTCCTGGCAGTGCTGTGTAGATACTTTCTAGTGAAGTTTTTCTGTGTATACATGTCTGTGGTCATCTGTTTTACATTTTTAAATTCTGCCACTTAGTGTTATAAAACATTAAGATAACAACACTGTTTAACCAAATGTATACAGTGACCTAGTATACAAAGAGAAAACAATTATTTTCCCAGAACAGAATCTGAAATTTTCATTTAAGTAATAATCCTAAGAAAAAAAATTCACAAATATCTTTTATTGTGAAAGTACTATGTTCCCCAAATGTAGATACTATACATCAGGTATCTCAAATTTATTTTTCAAAATCCTACATGACATAGCATAATGATAGTGATTATATAGATGAGGAAATTAAAATTTTTAAAGGCTGAATAAAGTGCTAAAAATCTCATAGCTATTAAGTGAAAAAATCTGGATTCAAACCTTTCTGATTATACCCCACTGTTCTAGGATGTCACAGATACAGGAGAGAATACACCAACTTCTGAGGTAATTCTGTATATTAAATCGGAACATACACAACTATTTGAGTTATAGACACATCTGATTTTCTTTAAATATAGTTATTTTGTGTCACTGTATACATCATCTAATTTAATATTTACAGAAATCCTATGGTAGGCATTATTTTCCATTTCATGTCACAATCTTGTTTACCAAGATTAACTAAGTTTCCATAGTCATTTGAAAGTAAATAGACCCTAGACCTAGATAGCAAGGTCCAAGGACATTTCTTCTAACCACTAGATTCTTCTGTTAAATATAAATTGTTCAGGGGCGCCTGGGTGGCTTAGTCGGTTAAACATCTGATTCTTGATTTCAGCTCAAGTCATGATCTCAGGACTGTGAGATTGAGCCCCAGGTCAGGCTCTGTGATAGGCGTGGAACCTGCTTATAGATTCTTTTCCTCTCCTTTTGCCCCCCTCCCCTAAAAAATATATTTTATATATATTATAAAATATATATTTTATAATATATTTTATATATTATAAAATATATATTTATATATTTTATATATATATGTATATATATATATATATATATAAATTCAAAGGGTTTTTTTTGAATAGCATTTAAATCTGAGTCTAAAAGGCTTTCTGTGCTTTTTTTCTGTTTTCTTTCATGTACTGGTACCCAGTTTACTCAGAACTGGTGCCAAGCCAAAATTGTGAACAATAGAAGTTTCTATTTCAGGGTCTTCTCACTCCTGCCCCTATCCCTTTTTCCTTTATCTTGTTTCTCTACTCATTTTTCCAAAGCTCTATTTTATTTCTTGTTTCATTCCAACTAGTCCACTAAGATGATAGTTGATAAAAGATTAAGGCTCTGCATCTCCCAGTAGTATTTACATTTTAATGGGGGTCTCTTGCTGTTCAAAAAGCCTCCGGGATCCAGAGGAATAAATTCTAAAGGTAACAGGCGGGAGAGATATTTTTAGATAGGAGCATCTGGCTTGCCCCTCTAATCACACCCCATAAGCTGCCTAATCCATTTATATGTAAGACCTTGGCTTTGCTGTTTATGGTGAGAAGGTTCTCTGTAATTGCACATGCTTTTTCAAAGGTTTGAATCCTGTCTCAGAGATGGTGTGATATTGATACCTCAGTGTTTATTCTCTCTCCTAGTTCCGCATTTTTGATGACTGGAACAAATTCTAAAAGGCTTTTTAACGATGATGTAAGGCCTTGAACAAAATGAAAGTCTGTTGTTTTAGCATATTTGGAAGAGAATAATTCAGCTGTCACAGGATGAAAGACTTGTCTGGAAATGCCATCTTTCCGTCGATGTGTTATGATGCACACCTAAAAGGGAAATACCGTTTTGTATAAATGTTAGAGTCCTCTTAGATATAAAGAAAAGAATGCATAATAAAGCACCCAGCAAGCTTTTGTCACTTCACCTGCAGAAATCTCTCTTTAAAGCATATTTAGCCAAACTAGTACGCCTACTTGTTTTATTAACTGAAAGAACTGAAAAGATTAAGAGAAAGTTTTTTTCTTCTTTTAAGCATTGATTTAGCATATATGGTAGATTAAATTGGGTGCTCTCACATAGTAATTTTCTATGCAAAAATAGACACCCTACTGGGTAGTTTCAAACCTAAAATGCTGAATAATTTTCAAAAAGGCTTAGTAATTAAGTGTGATGATAATGCATTAAAATGGAAAATAATTAAAGGAGGCTTTCAAACACATTCTTGAAGAAATTTGGGGAAACATCCTGAAAAACTTGGCTTTCCTTTGGTCAATTAATTAATATCCTAGTTTTTAACTGCTGAGTACAGCAGTTTTTCTTGACAAAATGTTAACATTTGCCACTCATTTTAATATTTGAATAAAATCTCTGGGCATTTACCTATTTCCTGCTATATGTTACTCATTTTTTTCCAAATACTCTGAGGATGCTTTTGTATTATAGAGCTTACAATTAAAGATAAGCTGTTCAGTGCCATACCTTTTTTCCCTGTATCACTGTACATACTCAAGAAGGAAGCAAAAAGAAAGAGGCATATACATCTGAACCCCAAATACAAATCCAGCATTCCAACTTCTTTCCCAAGAGCAGGATGAATAAATCTGAGAAATAAAAGAGCAAGGCATCACTATAATATCTCATGTAACAACTGATTTTTTTTTCAGAAGTCCCTAATTGTAATTTTGGTTTACCGATAAGTCATTGATCACCAGCAATTCCTTAAATTTCTGTGGTATGCTAGGACCTGTACCAGTATGAATGGCATCTACTTCTCTCCAAATAAATCTTAACATTGATGCAGTTTGAGGTCTCCAGATAACCTGTTAGTATGTCCAACAAATGTATGTGGTAAACCAACCATTTCTGCAGAATTCCCAATTTATGTCAGTGGCACCACTGTTCTCTGAATCATACAACTTCAATTTGTGAAAGTATCTTTAAAAAGATCCCGGGGTCCTGGGGTCGAGTCCCGCACCGGGCTCCCTGCTCCTTGGGAGCCTGCTTCTCCCTCTGCTTCTCTCCCTCTCTTTCCCTCTGTCTCTCATGAATAAATAAATAAAATCTTAAAAAAAAAAGTCCATTAATCTCCACAGTCCCACATTTGCTAATAATTCTTATCATTTCTACATCTGTACTCTCTCTCTCAGCAATTTTCCCCATTAACAACAATAAAAATTTCCTACTATATTTTATTTCCCTCTAGGTTAGGTAGTTGTAGTAACTACTTGATTTTCCTTTTTTTTTTTTAAGATTTTATTAATTTATTTTGAGAGAGAGTGAGTATGAATGGGGGGGAGGGGCAGACGGAGAGGGAGAAGCAGACTTCCTGCAGAGCAGGGAACCCAGTGTGGGGCTTGATCTCTGAGATCATGACCTGAGCTGAAGGCAGACGCTTAACTGACTGAGCCACCCAGGGGCCCCTTGATTTTCCTCTTAATCCAGTGCTTCCTGTTCATTCCAGACAACTCCCTGAAGATGGATTTACCTTATCAAAGAATAACTTTAATTATGTCAGCCCTCTAACCCTGCTGTTTCCCCCCAAAAAGTATGAACATATTTGCCTGCATGTGCATGGTCCTTTATAATTTCACCCCGGTCTATCTGTTTTAAATTTGTCTCAAATATTTTCTTTAAACATAACCTAATTTCAGGCTAAAATGAATTATGTATTCTTCTCTAAAAAAGATCCCATACCTTTCCACCTCTAGATGTATACTCATACTGATGCGATCCTTCTGTTCCAGTTCTTTAATTTTCATTTAAATCTGTCTCCGTGAAGTCTTTTCTAACTAACACCCCTATCTACTGTTAAAAAGAAAAAATAAAATGTATCAATATGTTGTTTTTAAAACTTTTTACTTCTTTATCTTCATTTTTCCTGTGGCACTTATATTCTGCTTTGTACTGCAGTTATCTTTGTACTTGTCCTAATTCTCATACTGGGAAGTATTTTTTGGAGGGAGAACATATTTTACCAGTTTATTTTTACAGTAAAGTTCATTTTTTAAACGAAAGTTTATGCTAACAGCTACTGTCTCTGACTCTTGGTTTCCTCATCTGTAAAATGGAGATAATCATTTGTTATTGACAGGGCTGTTTTGGCAAATGAATAAGGTAACACTTTGTAAAAATCTTTTGGCATAGTTGTGTTTATTTTAGCTCTCATTACAGGGTTTTCAGAGATTGATATGTACAGTATGAAAATTTCAGATGAATTGTCTGACCTTGAATATTCTGGCTATTTTACACTGCCCTGCTGTCATGCCAACCAGCTCCCCACAAAAGAGATGCTTCATGGGAGGACAAGCTCTCAATTGAGCACAGTTGAATTATATGCCCTAAAATCAACCTAGTCAATATTACTTGATTAACATTTTATACCCTTATGCTAAAATGTGATTTTGAAGTTATTTCTTTTTCTTTTAAAGTTGAGGAGACTGCATTAAGGATGAAGAATTCATGACAGAAACACAGCACACTTACTGAACATATATGTTGTACAAGGCATATGGTAGCTTCATTTTATAGAAAAGTGCCATGTTTTTGGAGCTATTTTTGAAAGATTCTTATTTACTACATATTATTCCCCTTCAGGCTGTGAAAATTCCATGAGGAATTATTCCTAAAAGATACAATATTTTTGGTAAGGTCAGACAGAGATAGAAGAGGTATTTTTGTGGTAAAATCCACGAAGACTTTATAATTTTGAGAAGGCCAGTGGCTCCTGGATTCTCTAGTTTTCACAAGATGTTATAATTTAGGATTACATATTTATGGCCTTTGTTATAATTTTATTTTTTATTATTTATCTTTTACCATTCTCAGTACCATAGTGGGGTATTCTTTTCACATGTGTTATATATGACCTTTTGCAAAATATTTTTAAGGCAGCAAATGAAATATAATGTGTGTCCATAAATGTAATAGTATAATATTCTTTGTGTTTTCATATGCCTTCAATGTGATTTAATTGTACCAGTTTTTAATGAGTATCTGTTTTGTACTCATTTCATTACTGTAATCAAGATCCCTTTGCTTAGCATTTATGCTAAAATGTGATCTCTAAATTTTTCATGTTTTACAATTAAAGAGGTAGTTCTATTAAAGGAAGAAAGATTTATGAGAATACAGAACATTTATTGATAGGGGTTTTGTGTAACAAATATTAGTGGCTCGGTTGTTGAAAAGTATTGTGGTTTTGAACAGTTCTTGAATTAATTATAATAACTGCTATTTGAATATTGCTTAATAATTTTCAAAGTGATTTAATAGTCACTGTTTCATTAGATTCTCACAAAAGCCCTAAGATACAGATATAGAATCATTATAATTTTTGAAATCTGCCATTGAGAAGAAGGAATTTCTCAGTTTTCAAGAGATAGGTCCAGGGTCCTGCAGTTTATATTTAGGAAGGCAAAGACTCAAAGCCTAAATGGATTTTCTGGCCCACATCGGTGCCATTTCAAAGCAAATTCTTTGTAGTTTCCTTTCCCACTTACCCCTCCTTGCATATAGTAATTGATTGAGGTCTTCTCATATTCCTATATTGATAGAAAAATTACACCAAGAGTCACTCTTCTTTGAATACAAAGCATAACAATAGATATAGATAAGTACAAGGTCCTTTGAGTATAGAAATCTATATTAATCTCTAGGAGTCTCCAGAGAAAGCTATAACGTGACAAGTCTATAGTTAATTTCAAAAAAGTTTTCAAAACCTTAGAATAACTGTGTTTGAATCGAATGGAGGTAATTTTCATGTAATTTCAAAACTTCCAAGTTAAGTAAACTGAAAATTTCAAGGAACGAGAATTGTCACTAGGGAAATTATTGGCAGTAGTGGAGTGGAGAAATGTCAGTTCTCTATGATTTCCATAATCATTGATTATCTATCTAGACAATTTAAGGTGGAACATTAAAATGATCTTTGTTAATCATCTTCTGTTGTCCCATTTCAAGTAGATAACTGTGCCTATGACAAAAACAGGTTCTGCAGTTTATTTCATGAGGGCACAGTGGTGAAAAGGGGGCAGGTGAAAGATGGAATTCATGACTAGAAAGGAGCAAAAACATACTATTGTGAAATTATACACAAGTTGCAAAGGTAACAACTTACCATGATTTATTTGCTTTGCAAATGCAATGAAAAAGTATGCTATGATAACTACCTTTAATATGAATCAGTACTAGAAAATGATGTTTAGTGCTTAATTTAAGAGTCATGATAATGCTTCTCAAACTATCGAGTAGGGTTAATTACAATCTCTTAGGGTTTGTTTTTCTTCTACTTGTAAATTTGATATAATAATGGGAGGGATATATCAAATGCCATTCAGAGAAGGCTGTGTGAGGTTATAAGTACTTCTGTCCTTCAAGACTTGCTTCTCCAGCCATTGTTAATCCATTACCTCAGTGGTCAGTGTCTCTAGGGATATTCAGATATTTGGCTCCACACCACTTGAAAATTAAACCAGAAAAATCAGTTCCATCATTTAAATTAAGAAATTCAGATTCCATAGTAGGTCTTCACTAGCTTTCTTTCAGCTCAGAAATTGTGCAATTCTGAATGATTAAACATTCCTATTGAAATAATAAGAATGATTTTAAAGAAGCTTGAAGAGGATATGTTTCATTTGCTAAGGAAGAGAAGGCAGCTAAGGCTCCAGAACATGTTCCTGATCTGAGGGACTTGGTGGAGGCACAGTCCTTATTCCATTCCTTCATCCTCCTCACATAGCCTTGAAATGTGCATTTGACTGCATAAACCAGATAGGGAGAACATATAGTTTGGATTTAAAATATGGCTTGGCCAGTGAGGTCACTCAGAGTAGCTTTAAAAAGAATGGTGCAATACCTCATTATTCCGGAACGATGAAGGAATGGTCAGATGAAAATTTCCAAAACTGAATTAGATAATATTACTATATGCAGTGAATTGCAAACTCACCCAGTCTCAAACCTTTTTTTTCTTTTTTGGTGGAGGGGATCAAAATGTGTAGGTTTATTGAATAAAAAGCAGAGACAGGGGACGCCTGGGTGGCTCAGTCAGTTGAGGAACTGACTCTTGGTTTCAGCTCAGGTCATGATCTCATGGGTCATGGGATGGAGCCCTGCATCAGGCTCCTCAGTGGGGAGTCTGCTTGAAGATTCTGCCCCTCCCCCCACTCATGATCACTCTCTCTCTCAAATAAGTAAATAAATTATGATGTAATGCCATTGAATATATCATGTGTTTAATATAATATTAATAATCTATGTATTGTACATATTCACCCATATTTCCAATAGCTGTTTTGTATATTGAAATGTCAAAATTTCTTTACATGATCTCTCCATAAATACAGGAAATCCTTTTTATCAGAACATATTTTGAAAACCACTTTTTATTAAGATTTATTTATTTCTTTGAGAGAGAGTGAGCACATGCACATATGCTAGTTGGAGGAGGGACAGAGAGAGAGAATCCTCAAGCAGACTCTCAGCTGAGTGCAGAGTCTTGATGTGGGGCTCGATCCCATGATCCATGAGATCATGACCAGAGCTGAAACAGAGTCAGTGTTTTAACTGACTGAACCACCCAGGTGCCCTGAAAACCTGTTTGTAGGGAAAGCTCTCGTAAAGATATATTTTCCTAAAAGAGAAATGTCATAGAGATTGTGTTCTTAACCAAAAAGTCAGAATAAAATAGATCAGATAATGACAAACAATATATCATAAGGGATAGATACAATATTTATAAACTTTATTATAATTTAGAGTACAAAAATTATGCTCCAAGGCACAGCATGGTTTTAAGGATTCCTAAACATTTCTTCCCCCCTGCCCCAAATCCATATTATTATGTGAATGGATTCATGACTAATGAGATAGGAGGTTGAGAATTTCTAAAGTTTATAATCTAAATAGTCTGTATTTCAGCACAATAATATATTTGTAATTTCTATAATATGGTTTTGCTTTGCAGATAATATCATTTTATACTGCCTTTTTTTAACATTTAGATCCAATCTCTGCAAATCTCAATTTTCCTATTAATTGAAATACAGATTAAATTTTTGTTAATGAAATGTACCTTGGTTTTATGCAATGATCTCTCCTTCCTTCCAATCTCATTCTTTATTGATACATCTTTTATTATCTTCTGGTTTATATTTGAGTCATCTATGTATTTATCTTACTGTCTTTTTCTTAGATTGTTACTTTATTTTGTACACAAAATCCATACAAAAAACAAGAGACCTGGGTTGTATTTTCAAGCATAATTTCATTTATTAGTAATTTCTGGAGTCTTTGATTTGTTTTATTATAATATAGCATGATTTTATGAAGATTCTGATAACCAAGATTCCTTAATCTACACAATTACATAAATTAAATTCTAATTAAATTAGAATTTTTGGTATTCTAATTGATTTATTGACAACTAAAATTCTTCTTTATGATTCAGATATTTTAAATGCATTTGTATTGCATAATGAAAAGTAGCCAAGCATTTACTTGTTTTTTTCTCCAAAATGGAATCTCTTGAGATCTCTATTGCAAAATCAGTCTGTTGGCTTAATAAATTTTCTTTGAAAAAGTAGGACCCTTTTTAAATATCTGGATGTTTTCTCCTCTTTTGCTACAAGTAGAACACCAGTGAGTTGTTAATTGGATGAAATGCAGTCATGATGGTAACTGCCTCTCTAATCTATTGATTTTTTAAAAACATTTTTGAGCATGATATTACCTTAAATAACTCCAGATTTGATTCAGGGACATATGTTACTAACAAGAAGGAAAAAAAAAAACCGTGTTAAAATCGTTCTGAATGATTCCATGGATGGGGTACCATATATCATATACAAATGACAATGTCTGTCTCTATTTTAAACTCAAAAAGAAGAAATTAACTGAAATAGTATTGGTAGTGTAGTATTTATTGAATGCCCAACGTCAGTCAATGTTTTAAGTACTTTAAACATGTTTACAGGGTGCCTGGGTGGCTCAGTGGGTTAAGCGACTGCCTTCGGCTCAGGTCGTGATCCTGGAGTCCCAGGATCGAGTCCCGCATCAGCCTCCCTGCTCAGTGGGGAGTCTGCTTCTCCCTCTGACCTTCCCTCTCATGCTCTCTCTCTACCGTTCTCTCTCTCTCTCAATAAATAAATAAAAATCTTTTTAAAAAAATAAACGTTTACATATTAAATATGACTTAATATGATGTAAATATATCATGAGCCATTTGAATGACTCAGTTAAATACAGAACAGTGTGAATAAAAACCATGGGCCCAATTGTAAGCAAAATTCATTATCTCACAGTAACTAACTTATTCTGTTCTAGTTGAATACATAAATTTGCCCCTTTTATATAAGTTTTCTGATGTTAGATCTCAATATGAAGAAATAAGTGATAGACATTTCCTCAATTAAATTGAATAATATATAAATAAATGTATTTTAAAACAATTCTATTAGAATTTTGCTTGTCATATGTTTGCACATACATTCAATTCAAAAAGAGTCATGACTCCAAGTTTCATAGAAGTCCACATGCAAATTACTATGACTAAATTAATTCATTATTGTACCTTGCAAGTTTCCCTATATTCTAAATCTGTGGCATCAAAAAGAAACAGTCAACAAAACCAAAAGACAGCCGACAGAATGGGAGAAGATATTTGCAAATGACATATCAGATAAAGGACTAGTATTCAAAATCTATAAAGAACTTATTAAACTCAACACCCAAAGAACAAATGATCCAATCAGGAAATGGGCAGAAGACACGAACAGACATTTTTACAAAGAAGACATCCAAGTGGCCAACAGACACATGAAAAAGTGCTCAACATTGCTCGGCATCAGGAAAATCCAAATCAAAACCTCAATGAGATACCACCTACACCAGTCAGAATGGCTAAAATTAACAAGTCAGGAAACGACAGATGTTGGCGGGGATGCGGAGAAAGGGGAACCCTCCTACACTGTTGGTGGGAATGCAAGGTGGTGCAGCCACTCTGGAAAACAGTCTGGAGGTTGCTCAAAAAGTTGAAAATAGAGCAACCCATGACCCAGCAACTGCACTACTGGGTATTTACCTCAAGGGTACAAATGTAGGGATCCGAAGGGGCACATGAACCCCGATGTTTATAGCAGCAAAGTCCACAATAGTCAAACTGTGGAAAGAGCCAAGATGTCTATCAACAGATGAATGGATAAAGAAGATGTGGTAATACACACACACACACACACACACACACGCACACACACACAATGGAATATTATGCAGTCATCAAAAGGAATAAGATCTTGCCATTTGCAACGACGTGGATGGAACTGGACGGTATTTTGCTCAGCAAAATAAGTCAATCAGAGAAAGACATGTACCATATGACCTCACTGATATGAAGAATTCTTAATCTCAGGAAATAAACTGAGGGTTGCTGGAATGGTGGGGGGTGGGAGGGATGGGGTGGCTGGACGATAGACATGGTGGAGGGTATGTGCTATGGTGATCACTGTGAGTTGTGTAATACTGTTGAATCACAGACCTGTACCTCTGAAACAAATAATACATTATATGTTAAAAAAAATAAAAAAATAAAAGAAGAAGATAGCAGGAAGGGAAAAATGAAAGGGGGGGAAATTGGAGGGGGAGATGATCCATGAGAGACTATGGACTCTGAGAAACAAACTGAGGGTTCTAGAGGGCAGAGGGGGGAGGGGATGGGTTAGCCTGGTGATGGGTATTGAAGAGGGCACGTACTCCATGGAGCACTGGGTGTTATATGCAAACAATGAATCATGGAACACTACATCAAAAACTAATGATGTGATGTATGGTGCTTAACATAACGTACTAAAAAAATTAATATTTAAGCATCAATGCTTTACTTATTCTGGTCTATCATGTAAAGGAGATTATTTCATTTAAATCTCAACTTTGTAATCATGTTCATCTTAAATAAGCTCTGCTGATATTTTCCTCTTTTATTTTTCCTAATGGTAACTAATTATACTCTTGGTACTTGAGGGCTTCTTGTCAAACCACTAATTATCTCTCAGAAGGTTTGGACTACTCTAATTTGGAAGACTGAAATGTCTACTACTTAAGAGAGGTTGATAAAATTTATTTTGAATCATAGGAATGAGCTATACTTTTAGACTATTGAGGTATGAACCACACACAGTTTTATTCCATCTGAAAGATTATTTATGTATTTGTTTAATAAATATTTTATTCCTGCATATATGAAGTTTATACCAAATGTGAAATAGAAAGTCATGAACAATCAATGCATTTCCTGCCCTTGTGTAGCTTAGGAACAAGTTGGGCAGACAGGCAGTAGCAAAAATAAAAAATAAATATTTAACTTCATATAGTTGTAGAGTTGCCCCTTGAACATTAAGGGTTTGAACTACCTGGTCCACTTATATGTGTTCTTTTTTTTTTTTTTATAAATATAGTACTGTAAATGTATTTTCTCAACATTTTATTTTCTCTAGCTTACTTTATTATAAGTATATAGTTTATAATATATATAATATACAAAATGTGTGTTAATCAACTGTTTGTTACTGGCAAGCCTTGAGGTCAATAATAGCCTATTAGTAATTGAATTTTATGGGAATCAAAAGTTATATGTGGATTTTTGACTGTGTAGGGGGTTGGTGCCCCAGCCTTGAGGCTGTTCAGAGATCAACTGTACATACTATGCAAAAAGAGGAGGTTGATACCAATTTTCTATTCTATATGTAACAATTTTGGATAAGAGTTAAGAGCATGGTCTTCAGCGTCAGGCCTTCCTGGATGTGAAACCTGTTGGCACTACTCTGCAAATTTCTGCAAGTTAAGTAACGTTACTGAAGTTGGAATTCCTTATTTATACAATAGAATAATAAAATGAACATAATAGGGTACCTATGATTACCAAATAGGATAATGTATATGAAATGCATAGCCAAATACCTAGCATGTTATGCACATTTTAAAATGATTGTAGCAGTACTAATTGTTACTACATGTTTCTGACAAATAAAAGCAATTGTTAAACTAGAAAAATGATATTAAGAACCATAATGATTGCCACAAATATTTCTATTTTATACCTCATTGCTTAAGAAAAAAATTACATGATCTGAACAGAAATTGTTGTTCTGTCTTTCTGTACCACACAGTTTTGTAAAATGTCTTACACAATTTGGTCTATAGGATATTCAATCTTGATATAATGTATAATAGTGAGATAAAAAATATGTCAAAGAATTATTTTAAAATGCCTTAGATGATACCATTCTAGTTTAGGAAGATTAAGGAACTTGGCTAAGAGCTCACTGTTATTAACTGGTAAAACATTGAAATTCAAACTCACATGTCTTTGAATCCAAAGACATTGTGGCTTTTATTATGATATTATTGATATATCATTCTCCCTTATTTATTTGGTGGACAGATAATAAAAGAGCCAGGTATAATTCAGGGTTTCCATTACCATCTATGTGCAGAGACTTTTTCAAGCACTATTTTACTTTACATTAGTTTCAACCTATGATTACTACTTGTCTAGATTTTTTCAGAATTTTAATTTTGTCACTCAACATGTTGGCATAGCTGTCTTTAATTTCCTTTTCCTGAAATCTGGTTAAATATGCCATTTAAAATAGTCACTTTAAAAATAGTCCTTAGTTATTCCCTACATACACCTTAGTTTTTGGACCCACATTATTAATTGGAAAACAAAATGACACAAAACAAAAACAGAAGCTCAGAAAAGTACTGTAACTTATGTTGTCAAATTATAAAATTATTAAGAATAGAGTGTATAGATCCCTGGTGCAAAACTGTGACATTCATGCTTTTTAAACAAAAATATTCCAAGTGACATTGAGCCTGAAAATACTTCAAAAAATAACCTGTATATTTAGGAAAAACCGGGTATCATTTTCAACCCAAATGAATACCTATCTTATTACTTTTACAAAGTAGAAGATGTGTGATACTTCAAAGGATGTTCCATTACTAACATTGAAAACATTAGGATTTTTAAAATCATAACTTAAAATTTATTTTTGTTTTCTTTATTTCTAGTTAAATACTCTTATTTTTCTGCTGTTTCTGTTAAGGTCTAGTTTGTAATCAAAACAATGCACTTCTAGGTGAACAACTGTTACATAGTAATTATCCACAATAAAGATTTTACTTGTCATTATTTCACTGGAGTTAATTGTTAACTGTTCACCTTGACAGAGCTTATTTCTTCATTTTGTTTGTACCATCTGTCACTATATTTCTATTTGTACAATATACCTAGTTTATTGCACTATACCTAGTGAAGCAGACACCACTGAGTTCAACTTAGTATCAACTTAACTTGATAAATCTTAAGTGCTCAATTAGAAAAAAGATAACTGAATGAATTAGTAAAAATGTAAAAATGTAAATATACTGAAATTGAGTACAAATATCAGAAGGAAATGTTATCATCATAAAATATTCACTACAAACTCCTCAACACGTAACTATTCCTGCTTTTTGTTGTATCTGCTTTTTTTCTCTTATGCCTCACCAAGCTTTTATTTTTCCCAGGTAGTATATGTTAGGGAAGACAATTGTGTACCAGTCAACTTAGTGAAGTAGCTGCAAAGCTATACTATCAAGTCATTCTGCTGAGTCAATGTCGAGGTGAATTCTTGGACAACAGTGACAAGGGCAGTCCACAGCCTGGCTTTAGGTACTTTGGGTGTATTTGTCAACCATGATTTGTGTTTATATGATTTTTGACATTTTAAGATTGGTTACTTTTGGTTGGGATCATTATATTGTAAGTGGATCTTCTATTAGTTCAGTTGAAACCCAGTGCCTCTTCTGCCCCAATATTTTCTGCCTAGTTTGTATTTTTTATAGAATTACTGGATTCTAAATGTTTCATATAAAAACAAATGTCATATTTTGAGATGTTTAATTAGAGCTGAGGCAAATTAATACAGATTTTCTAATTAATATTTACAGAATCCAAAACACTTTACAAGATTTTAAGATTTGATTGATGACACTTTTTTTTTTTGCCTTGTTTGCCTGATGTTCAAATTGCTGAAATCTAAACGAGAACTAAACATTTTGTCTTGCCAGTAAAACAACAACTGCGAATATCTCCTACCTTGGCTTGAGTAAAGTACTTTTATAAATCTAATCTATGAACCACCGAGGGCATTCTTTTTCCCAATTTAGATACTGGGGTCTAATAAATCTACTTTACTATTATAGCAGTACCAAATTTTGAAAGTGTTTTTCAGAGTGGGTGCCAAGTTTGGCTTTGTTATTTGGGTTATGAAAGAACACCAACTACAACATGATAATATATGCTGTTGACAAGTCGTCTTAATCTTTCCTGTTGAGTTTCACAGGATAGTTACTTACCTTATTTGCCTGAGAAACTGAGAAACTTATTTTCTCTAAACCGATTCTTTAATAGTCTCTTTATTAACAATGTTGAAAATAAACTGATATTATAGAAAAGTCCCTGTAGATCACAGATTATTAAGAAAAAAAGTCCTTTATAGAAAGAGGGTGTTTGCTTTTAGACAAAGAAAAACTTCCATACAGTAAGAAATCACACATATCTCAGGACACAAGGGGCAGAACCTAGAAAGGCAAAAATATACTGTGAAAATGAATAGTATTGTGGTTCTCTGGGTGATAGAATATAAAGAATGTGCAAAATTTCTAAAAGTTTTGTTATATTTAAATATACCTCTTATACGACTTAAAGAATAATGTTCCCAATAACTCAATAAATTTCATTATTTTAACTCTATATCAGGGTATTATATTATACAATATATAATACATTTTTATATCAATGCAAAAATTATACTATTTGTAAATAACTGTCTATTTCCCAAATTTTTCATATTAGATATTCTAGAAATGGTTTTATGGACATACTTTTTCCCCTTAGTTACACTACTATACATATACTATATTCTGAATTTGTAATATATAATTTAAAACCATCATAAATCTATTCTTAAAAAAAATTAGGGTATTTACGCATTTGAGCCCAGTCAAAAATGGAAGTTTTTTTTCTTTATCTTTCCAAAGTGAATGACGTGGCTTTTCTTCTTATGAAGGAAATAAATAGAGTATTTAATTATAATATACTACTCTATGTAGGGAAGTCATTTTTTTTCTTTCTTTTTTGGGGTTTTTGTTTTGTTTTGCTGATGTGTCTTGAATATCCATCCGAGTTTACAGTTATAGCAGAAATATTTTGGAAATTGCTTTGGAATCAAAGAAAAATGATGGGTTTCAAAAGTTAATTTCTTTAAAATGATTTAGTATTGAAAGACAGTTGAAGAGATGTTCTTAGCTAACTTTGATATTACATGGAGGAAGGAACTGAGACGCTGGAAAGCTAAGTGAATTTTCTTTAATATTAAACACCTCGCAAGTGGCAGAGCCAAGATTTTTACTCAAGGCTTCTACATCCTGTGAATCAAAAGTGCTCTGAAACTCTTTCAAGAAAGAGAGATCATGAATTATTCTTTGAGGCCTCCCAAAAGAGAGTCTCCACAGTTTCCTTCCTGTTACAATAGTGGATTCTAGTATTTGTGTCCAGTTGACTGCTGACTTCCCCTTCACAAATCTCCCATATACTTCATTTCTAGTAATGTTAACAGTTTCACTCAAACAAGAGGAAGCAGACATGTACACCCCCCAAGCCCCCACAAACACACACATGCATATATACGTATGCCTGTACCCTCACTCATACTCATATGTCATTGCAAATAGAAATTCTCTCCACTGCTCCATAGTACTTTTCCATGTAGTCAAACTTTTCTGAGGAGGGGGATGTTGATAAGCAAATTCTGTCACTTCTGGAAAATCTTCATAAGAACTGAAATTATTAATAGCATTAAATCAGGGTATAATTACGTGGGTGGAATCAGTGGCTGATGATATCAGGTGTTAAGGACTTGACAAAGGAGACTTCTCTCTTCTAGGAATATACATATGAAGCAGAACATTTATGCCAGATGTTTGGTGCTTCCTGCTTTTGAAGGCATTGGGAATGCAGTGCCTTAGAAGTCCAATGAGTAACAGCAGTTTTCTCTTTGATTTCAGGGTGTGTGTGTGTGTGTGTGTGTGTGTGTGTGTGGTTATGTGTGTGTAGGTGTGCTTGTCTTCATTCTTCCAAAACATCATTAGCTTCAAACTGAAATTAAATATATTAACATTTTCCTCCTATATCAAACTTTTTATACTTATTATACTTTCCTGAGGATACAGCAGAATCCCGATGATTGACCATGGCATTTTTTTCCCTCAAGATTCCTCAGCAATATATTTATAAACCACCGAGTGGGTGAGATGCTTGGAGGTTGGATGCTCATTATTTCTTGTTCTTAATATTTTTCTTGTTATGTAGACCCCATATATTCTGAGACTATTGTTACATCTCATATTTTTTTACTACAGCATGGTTAGCACATCTTTGAATATTAAATGAACAAAGAAGAAAAAAAAAGTAACATTTATTATTGGAATTAAACTTACAAAGAAAATTTAAATACATAACATTCTATTCATGACTAATACAGTTTTTACAAAGCTCCAGGCTGATCCCTTTTTTGAAATAAGTAAGTTGGGATGTGAGTTCAGAGAGCTGCAGTCAACAGAACAGAGCTAGAAAACATTAGTTGATGTGGGAAGAAAAGATAGGTTTCCCTTTTGAAAATTTTAAAACCCTGAGCACATTCACTGTGTGCTGCCACTTAATGCATTGTCCAAGTATTTCCTGCACATCCAATTTTTATGAGAACCTTAAAAGGTTTCTAGCAGACAGTTTAATCACATTTCCTCTTACCACTTGTATGTGTGCTTCTTATATGGAGGTCGTTGTCATAAAAAGGAAACTTGTTTGGTTTCTCTGTGTGCCTTTTCATTTTCATTTTTTTTTTTTGGTCGTGAGGGGTCAGAGAGGGATGTGGAGGCTGGATAAATTCACCAAAGCAGGCAATATTTACAAATGCATACCAGTGCTTGATTTGTCAAATGAGCTATCATTAACATGTGCAAAATACATATTTGTATGTCTCTAGACTTGGCTCCACCTCCTTCCCTGCTCTCCAAAGGAATTAATGACCATGAATATTAACAGATGCGTGACAGCAGGGCAGTTGCTCATAATCCCTATGATATATGTTTAGTCAGATGAAGTAATCATTTTAAAAATGGCTTCCTAAGATTTTCATGCTCATACTTCTTCGATGGCATTTACACCAGATATCCTAAATTTACAGATCAAAGGTTACAAGGAATGAAAACAGAGCCCTGAAATGGAAAAAAAAACAAGCATTGTTCTCTCCAGGTCTCATCTTCCACCCGTAACTATTCTTTAGTTGAAGTTTTTGCTGTTGCCCTCACTGATAGGACATAGGAAAGTACTAAATCAAAATTACTCTTCTTGAGAGAGAGTTTATAACAGGAACAATGGAAGAAATAAATTTTGGTCATTTTGTGAAAACTACTCAAAATGATTTTTAAGGTCACAAATGGTGTTACAGATTTGAATGACTGTATCTTGGAATGAGAGCAGAATGCCAAATAGCAAAACTTTTAGGTAAAATAAAAGTGCATATTCTCTTGGTTTGATGTGGTACTTTTGAAGTCTGTACAGGGCCAGAACATACCGTAAGAAAACAATTTAGACAAAAAGACCATGTCTTACATTTCATCAAAATCCAAGTGAATACTAGTTTCTTATTAATATAGGTCATCAGAAAGCAGCAAATAATTTCTCAATTTAACCGGATAACTGCCAATTAATAGTGTGAGAACATACGCTATACTTTGTCACAGGACTAGATTATATATCACTTAGGAGCATGGTAGAACACAATTCCTCTTTCAAGTTTCTAATTATCTCATTACCAGGAATTTCAAAGATTTTTGCATGATATACTTAATGTGAAAATTCCTTGCTTCGTTATATCCCTTAGTATATCTAAATATTTTTCTTACTGTGAAGACTAAATAATATAGAAAGTATATAATATACTAACTAGCATATTCCAAAAGGTGCACCACTATATTTTATTATACGGAGGTGTACACACCATTATGGTATAGAACAAAGTTTAAATTATCAAAAATATTCAGTTTCTAAAGTTTTAAATTTTCACCTAAAAAGTAAAAAGATCAAATTAATATTAAGTTATTCAATTTAATAGTAAAGATATGATTTAATAAATCAGATGATAAGGCTACTAGACATGAAAAATGTCAATGTAACATAAGGTATTGAATAAGCATAGTTTTAAAACTTTGAGGTTTGACCAAAATATTTTGATAGCCTAAGTTTTTAAATTTTTTATGTGTAGTATTTAAGATGAAAATGACAAACAGCATTGTTCTTTGGTTAAAAAAAAGCCATCATTGTTCTTTTGGTTCTGCTTAAAGGTAAATATATTTAAAATATCGAAATTATGTCCTATAATTTATGTATTCAATAGAGAAGTTATTCTCACTCCAAAAATACTTTTAAGTAGAAGATGGAGTCAAGAGATTTTTTTTTAAACTGTACATGATGGTGGGGGAGCCTGGGTGGCTCAGTTGGTTAAGCGACTGCCTTCGGCTCAGGCCATGATCCTGGAGTCCCGGGATCGAGTCCCGCATCGGGCTCCCTGCTCAGCAGGGAGTCTGCTTCTCCTTCTGACCCTCTTCCCTCTCGTGCTCTCTATCTCTCATTCTCTCTCTCTCAAATAAATAAATAAAATCTTTAAAAAAAATTAAAAAAAATAAACTGTACATGATGGTGAAACTGTATGCATACTTAACATACTTAACTGGAAAGATGATGAGCTGTGGAACACAAAGTTCATTTTTTTCCTGGTTATGTAACTTTAGAAGATTTCTTTAGTATTCTGAGCTTCCATTTGCATATCAGAAAAGTGGAAAAATAATGTTCACCTTGTGTATTGTGAGAACATGAAATTTTGTACACAGATTGCCAGAGTAGAATCTTGTACTACATATCTGGTACCATCTTCATCATCATGATCCCACCACCTTGTTGAAAGAGACGTCACTGAAATCTCCTTTATCTTGGAGAAATTTCATAGTACTCCTCCTCCAAGTTTTATACTTAAAAATGAGATAATTGAGACCCTGCCAAGGCCACACAGAAAATGTATAGCAAACTGAGAAAAAACTCATGGCTCATGACCTCATGACTTCCAGTCTAGTATTCTTTCCATATGATTTTAAGTGAAGAGAATAAATATAATATGCTTTTGTTTTCTTACATTTTTCGACCCCTATTTCTGTGTGGCATGTATGCAAGTTAGGGTGATATGAATTCAAATAGGACTTCAAATTAAAGAATTTGATTGATGGGGATTACTTGACTATTTCATTTTCTACCCAATAAATGTGTGTTATATGCTGAATTTTGTCCCCCCCGCAAGAATTTTCGGTTGAAGTCCTAACCCCTCGTGCCTTAGAATATGACTGTACTTGGAAATAGGGGTAATTAAGTTAAAAAGAGGTCATGAGAGTGTGCTTTAATCTAATATTAATGGTGTCCTTATAAGAAATGGAAGTTAGGACATTGGTAAACATAGAGGGAAGACAATGTGAAGATAGGAATATGATGACCATCTATAAGGCACGGAGAGAGTCCTCAAAAGAAACCAACGCTTTGGCAGTTTAACTTTGAACTTCTAGCCTCCAGAATTGTGAGAAAACAAATTTCTGTTGTTTAAGCCACCCAGTTTGTGGTATGTTGTTATATCAGGCTTACCAAACTAATACAGTAGGCACTAGACACTCTTCTGAAAACTCGATCTGCATTGTGTCATTCAGAACAGAATTTCAAGACGAGTTATTTCCAACTCTCATGAAAATGTTAAGACCATTTATCCAAATGGAGACTATTCTTTTCCCTGAAAAAAGTGACCATCTGAGAATCAAAGGAGAAGAGCAGTACCCAGAAATCTCTCATTAGAAAGCCATCCTAATGTTACTTGAGCACTTTCCTAGTCAGTCCTATGAATCTACTTTAGTAGACTGTGTGAACTACTCCTAGGAAAACCTCTTTATATCGTGTTTTACCGATTCTTTATGTGTCTTTCACTCCTAAAAGAATGTTTGTTAGTTCACATAAAATAGACTCTATCCCCAAGCACTTCACACAGAAGATTGTAGTGTGTGGCGTATGTAGGTACTTGATAAATGCTCATGGAATTATACTGAAACCTCTTCAAAATGCTGATCTGAGTACCTGTGCTATGTAACTGTTTGCCTTGGTGGTGAAACAGTCCTATAACATGATTTTTTTAAACGCCTCAGTAATTAAATCTGCTTGGATAGTCTCCAGGAAAGACTTAACTCATGCCAGTGTTATTATAGCAAAACTGCAGAATGGTAATTCTGGTTCTTGGTTGTAGAGATGATCCTTGGTACCTAAAGCTACTTAACATAACAATACAAATCTTAATCCATGCAGTTTACAATGGAAAACCCAATTAGAGTGATGTGATATTAATTAGAAGAAAATAGGAGTTTGGGTTGAGAGCATGGTGACACAGTGTGAGTTACCAGTAGGGGCAAGTCTAGAGGGAGGGAATGAAGGGGGTTCTATCAACACAGGGCATCTCAGCTTCAGTTACTTGAGTTGCTGTGAGTGTTATTTTGAGGGTATTTCAGATGTCTCTTAACTCATCTAAAAAAGAAAGATATAACATAAAAAAGTGGTGATATGGGTTTTTTTCACAGATACTGGACAGTAGGCAAGAAAAGGAACAGGAAAATTGTATTCAGGGAAAATCAGTGAAGGGGCACCGACTTCCCCACTGCTCAGATAGGATGGGAGCCACATGCAATGATAAAGCCATTTATGGGTGCTGGTTTTTTTTTTTTTTTTTTTTAGGGGAAATTCAGTATGTTGGTTTATGGTGCTTTTCTAGGAAAATAAGGTTTGGAAAGTAAAATAATATTTGGAAATATAATAATGTAATTCAGGTACTGCTATTGCCATGACAGTTTTATTCAGATGATTATATGTAGATAATAAATAAATGAAGTCCTACAAAGAATTAATTATAATTAAATTACCATATCCAGAGGCAAAGATTTATTTTAAGAATTATCACGGAAAATTGTTAGGAAAAATATTTTTATGCTATTATCTATTTATTTTACACGTATTATTATAATACATTTGTATGCTATAAAGTAGTTGACAAAGGGAATATAAATAATTTTAAATGCATCCAAATATGCCATTAACAAAAGAGGCATTGAAGATGTAGAAAGAATAATAAGAGAATGTACAGATAGACTTAATAAGGTTAAATAGATCAACAGACAACAAGTGATGACTATATAATTGTGTCGAACTCAAACTTAGAAATAAACAGGGAATTGAAGTTAAAGACTGTTGTTCAGGGAAAAACAAACTTTTAGATTTGGTGTGACTTAGTTAAATCTGTGCATTGTGGCCCTTCCATGTAAGACTCCAAAAGGAGCACATACAGATTTCTCAAAATATTAAATGATATATTAGGGAAAACATTTTATGAGGTGCATATTAGAGATTTGGTACAGAGACACACATGTAAATTGAAGGCTTTTAGGACCTTGAACATGGAAAGTGAGTTATTTTCACCATTGGAAGAAATTTTTTATTTTAAAATGAAATGGCTTATGCGGGGACCCCTGGGTGGCTCAGTCAGTTAAGTGCCAGACTCTTGATCTCAGCTCAGGTCTTAATCTCAGGGTTGTGAGTTGAAGCCCTGTGTTGGGATTCATGTTGGGCATGGAGCCTACTTAAAAAAAAAAAAAAGGCTTGTAAAAGAATATTTAGAAATCATATTTTTAAATTTATGAATGAACAATCATCTATCATAACATATTTCTTAGTCCATTTTAAATTATTTGAGAATACAATTTGAGAGTTGAATCAAATTGACAAAGAATAGATTTAAAGTTTATTTGTAGGCCATTTATCCATTTTAGTTTTATGATTTATATACTTCCTATTTCCTATTTAACAACTTCAGATCATTTGCTGAGATCTTTAATGTCTCTTACAAAAATTTATGTTTATATTTGTGCTATTCTTTTATATATTCATCCTACTTTGTGATTTTTAAAAAGCATCTAGGGTTTATATTGCTGTATCACAGCATGCCAATTTGTCCTGTGGGATGTGCATTCTACTAATCCCAATCCCTACAGATTTCAATAATAATTTACACCAGCCAACTTGAAATTCTAAATACTCTGACTCTGAGCAGTGAAATGCTCTAATATTTATCAAACCTGTAGATATTTAAATTTTTTATATGTGCATATTTTATGTGTATGTATGCTCTTGTATGTACATTTCTCTATTCATATATGTATTAATAACATTATCTTCAAAATATTTATGAGACTGATTATACACATTTCCAGATTACATTTTTATTTGTTTTAATTAGTACATGATGAAATTACTTATGGATTTTCTTTAAATGAAGAGCTTCCCTAGTACAGAATCTCATTTGAAGTAGCATTACTAAGATCATCAAAACTCTTACCTTGTTTAGACCTAATTATAAACAGTAGTTGATTGAGAATATGTACAAAGTACAGATGCTATATTTTTTTACATTTTTGTTTTCACACAAAGCATGTGCTTACCTGTATAATATAATTAAAAATAATAACATGGTGGGGGAATGCACTGCAATGGGAATCTTACTATATTCAAAGTGGTACTATCTGAAAGGGTAAATTTTTTTTTAAATCCATCCTGCACTGTCTGTCTTTGAGGACTGCCTGAAATAAGATATAAATATGTTTTAAATGTAACACTAACAATTTGATTTGATGAGAACTATAAAGAGTAGTTTTATAAATTACATGCGTTTTTAAATGATGCACTTTCTGTGAGTAGGAGGTGGCTACTTGTTCATGGATTGGCAGCCACAATTGAATTCTTACCCAAAGGAGTTTTCCGAAGGATTTTGAATAATACAAGTTGAAAAACAGTATTGAATAAGGGAGTAAATAAGCAGTGGTCAAATATGTTAAGAATAAAATAAAATTTAAGAATGGCTGTCTTTTAGGTTACAGGATTTAAGAGTAGTAGGTGGTGTCTTTATTTCTCTTACGTCACTTTTCTTTTCTTGGCCCTCCTACTTCCTGCTTTAATTCTGTGCCAGAATGACTGCATGCTTTTAGAACCTGACCTCGGGTTGAAAGCTCATTGCAGTGACTAGATGAAGCAGGAAGATCCTATATCTTTACACCTATTTGAAACATAAAATTATTAAATTGCATTGACGTGTTAAGTACTGTATTTAAACACCAAACAGACAACAGTTTCATGAAATAGGTAGCTAGAAAAAATGGAAAGAATTGTGGAGGTGCGTTAAAAACATTTTGTTGATTCTTAGACTCTACTTCACCCTCATTAATAAAGCTACAATAGAAGAGTGCAGTTGCCAACATTAAGGCCCTCTCATCATGGCAGAGAACTCACAAGTGGGCTAACTATTTCGCTTTGTGACATTGAGCAAAATACGCTATGTTTAGGTTTCCTTATCTAATAAAGAGAGGATGTAGATTGCATACATTCTATTCAGTGATTATGAGGATTAAAATAAAATATAATACATTTGAATTACTTGGAACCATATCTGGCACATAGTAATGTTACCTGTAATTATAAGCTTTTGATTTTTTTTAATAAGCTTTTGACTTTAACCGGGATATTAAATTAACCCATATCATATAGAACTAGATATGTTGATTATCTTGATTAAAATGGAATCTTTATTCAATGTATAAAGTTAGAATATTTGAATACAAAATTTTCGGAAATAACTTATGAAACAGAGTTTACATATAATTATGTACACAACTAAAAAATGTGCTGTGCTTTTCTCATTTCACTTATTCTTCATAGTCAAGATTTGGTACATATAATTAGCGATCAAATGTGCCAATTATACTAGTGCTTATTTGTATTAGCCAGGTGTATCATATCTTAAATATTAATTCTGTGAATCTGGAGAAATTATATGAATGATGCCATTTTCTGCTCTTTAGATAATGGGCATACAATAATGCATCTATTCACCAGTGATTCATTTCAGATTTGTGTGTATTTTTTTTTAGTTATCTGAATCATGATACATTAATATGTTATATTCTCAGTTTCTGAATCGAGCATAAATATTCTCCTCTCTTTCATACTCCAGTGGTGTCAGGAGAATATTAGATAAGATATAACTGAAAACTAATAAACATACACTTCTAGTTCTATTTATTTCTAAACATTTAGTAAAACAATGAGGTTTTTTTAATAAGGTGAAAGAATAAATGAGTTAGAAAAATATGACCATTACAATAATATTTAGTCTTGGTAGCATTTATCCTTTTCTCAAGGAGAATGGAAGGGAGATGTATTTTGATTGGCTGTATCACCTGAAGTAAGACTAAACTGTGAAACTGAGCAGGACTGTCAAGTTCTTCATACCTAATACAAGAGTGGCAAATTAGAGTTATCTGCAGCACTAGCAATAGGAACAGATTGCATTATAAATCATCATATCATTGACAGACAATTACATTCAGACCTTTCCAAACATGAGCAGTGGCAATGTTTGTCCACCAACAAAGTTATTCAAGCCAAAAGCTCAGTGAGGATGTGAACATAAGGAAGTTACTTCTGGGTGAGTTGCTGGAATTAATTTCTCCTATTACCTACCTCCCACACATCTCTAATAGAATCATGAAAATTAAAGATAGAAAATGCCTATTAGTACTCATTGAGTCTGCTCTCCTGCCCATTCAGAACCAATTCGAATGTAGTGTCTTTCTTTCTTTCTTAGGTTGGGGGAAAGAAACATCTTTGTAAAAAGAAGGCAGAGAGGTAGTTCTCCTGGAATTGAAGAAGAAATAGCTCATCATTTTTTTTTAAAGATTTTCTTTATTCGTGAGAGAGGCAGAGGGAGAGGGAGAAGCAGGCTCCCCGCGGAGCAAGGAGCCTGATGTGGGGACTCAATCCCAGGACCCTGGGACCATGACCTGAGCTGAAGGCAGACGCTTAACCAACTGAGCCACCCAGATACTCTGATCATTTTTTTAAATTAGAAATGTGGCACTTGATATTTACAATTAGATATATATATATATATTTTATATATTTTAAAACATTTGTGTAATATTAAACCAATAATTTTTGATAAATTATACATTTGCATCACATTTAATTTCTGCACAATCATCTTATCAGAGCATAGTAAATCACATGAGTGAGTAAAATGAAGAGATGGCATGGTTTCTCTATATGAAAGGCAAACAAATATTGGTATCACTTATACATGAGACCAGTTAACCCAACTAAGCAAGTTATTTCATTACATAGTTGACAAAGTTGATCTAAACTTTTTTTATTTTCTCAACAATGATGTTCCTCTGGCAACATTTTTAAATTAATGGTCTTAACTGTTCTACAAATGGATTAATTTATTAAAGCTGCTACCAATAACATGAATAAATTTTAGAACAGTTTAAATAACTGTTAGAACTATTACTATTAGGATAGTTTTGAATATTTCCCCGGAAATTTTGCTAATCACCCAACTCAACTCCACTGTACTCATTTAGGAAGCAAGTAACAGTCCACCTCATTTTAAATCACTTTTTGTATTTGTGATTTTTCCTTGAGGTCTAAGATTCTGAAAGAGAGATGCTATGTTTTAGTCTTTTCAATTCTTCCAGTAGGTTTGAATATGTGCTTTTCTCCTGCTTTATGCAAAGCATATATTCATGCAATATGTGTGTGTTCATGTGGCAAATTTTAGCTCTGCCGGGTCTTCCACTAAAATTGGCTTTGTCTGTATATAACTTAAGTAAAATAAAGATTACTTACCTACTATGAGAGGACCAGATGCAATAAATATAATGCTTCACCTTAGTTTTATCAATTGGATTAGCCAATAGAACCTCTTCAAGGTGATTTAGTTGTCTGCCTTATAAAGGGAACTAGTCTGAATCTAATTCTGGTTTTTAGTCTTTTAAAAAAATTCTGTTTCTTATGTAAATACAATTTCTGCTTCCATAGTTACAATAATTAAATGTAGTTAAGAATATCGAATTTTAAAATGCTTATCCAATATTCCTAATTTATTCACTTTGGAAATATCTCAATCACCTGAAGCCTTTTAACTAATGTTTCCTGTTTATCAGAGAATTCTCAGACATAACTCTACTGTCTGCTCTAGATTATGTTTTTCAGGCAGAGATCTTTGTAAGCTGAAGTAAGAACTAACTTGTTTGTTGAGTATATACTTTATGGTTTTTCTACATAATGAAATTCAGTACAAACATTCATCAGTCTTAGTCAAAGAGGAAGCCTCCATTACTGAACTCTGAGATTCACTCTTAGTTTTATGTAAATGGTAGTCTTGCAGATTACAAGAATAACCCTTTAATCTGGGTTCACCATAATTGCTGAGGCATTCATTTGAAGAGGCATTTTTAAAATACTGATTGAAAATATGCAAACATTCAGGAGGTTATTGTTTTAGGATACCTTTGATTTTGGAAAGGGGTTATTTTTTGTTCTGAAAATTGTGGCTCACTAGAAACAAGAATTCACTCAATAGAATTGATTTGGAACATAGAATGCTACATAATTTTCAATATATCCATGTTACATAAGTGCAGAAGGCTGCATAATTTTATATTACATGGGTTGAGGATTGGGGATATGTGTTTTGTTTCTGCTTCAACAATTGCCTGTAAAAAAGATGATGAATTGCAAGGTGGTTACAGGCTTTAATTTTTTGATTGAATGAAGGGATTGTGTTTATAGAAGGTCATTCAGCTCCTGAGGGGAAGGTTATTAATATAAGAAATTATGTGCTGAGGTAAACCACCTCAGTCAGACAGTGAAATTCATCATTCACGACTTGTTTAGGGACATGCAAAATACACTGTAAATTGAGTGTCTCCCTTTCAAGGAGATTAATGCTGCAGCTCAGGAATTTTCAGGAAGTTGTGATGAAAGTCCTGAGGATTAGTGATAATCAGCATATAGTTAATTTTCCTTACTTTATCTGGAAACCAAATCCATTTGGTTTCCCTGTATTTTCATATCTTGCTTGAAAATACAGGGGGAAAACTGTTTATTCCTATCATTTTTGAGTAAAAGTTAAAAGCACACGTCTTAAAATATGTGGGTTCATTAAGTCAAGTCTCTTCCAAGGCAAAGAGTATATAAAGAAATGCAAACAGTGTTTAGATATCAAGCATATGTCCTTCTGAACAATAGCATGCCAATGTTTATTCTTGGAACAGCATCATAAGGGTTACAAACAGCATATTATTTAGATTTTTCTAGGAAGCGGACATATTTATCAATTATATGAATATACTTAAGAAGGGAAAGAATGTTAAAAACATTGCCCTAATCTGTTATTTTGAGAAATGAACATCATGCTAGCTTTAAAACTTAATAAGGAAGAGTAGGAACATGTATATAATTTTAAATGTTAATGTTAATTGACAGAACCTGATTTGTATAGCCCCTCATACTTTTCAAATTCTTTCACATTTAATTATCTCATTTAAGCCTCTTAGCCACCTTCCTTGACAGGCAGGAAAAGGGTCATTATCCCCGTAGGGACATAACTATTTGATCATGGTGTTAAAGTGAATACAAAGCTTTTTCCACTAGAACACTCTGAAGACTTTGCCTGCATGCAACCAACCTGTCTGAATGAAACAATCCCAAATATTCAATCCTTCCAATTAGCTGTAGCAAACCTATGGGGTTCTGTGAATGCCAATGTATTTTGTGGTTCCAAAGTAGAATTTGAAATTGAAAATACTGAATATTTGAATTGAAAAACAGTTTTAAGAATATATTACCTGCTAGACACTGTGAACAGCACTGGAACATCACGGGGAAAATAAGCACAAAGCCACATGATTATTATGCAGAGAAATTAATGTTCAAAAAGTTATATTTACTATGGATGCAAAAGGAAAAGAGTAAGCCTGTAACTTGGACTTTGGGTGCGTTGATTTTAAGATGAATGAAGGAATCTTAAATGGAGTACTTAGCCGACATTTAAAAATGTACAATGATACATAGGAAAATAGTTGGTTCTGAAGCAGTGAATTTGGCTGTCATCACTTAAAGGTATATAGGAGATAATTAAAGGTGTGGAATTACATGAAGTTTCCCAGATAAATAAGAACTAATGAGAAGATAAGCTAACCAAGAAAGTAGACTTGCACCACACCAATATAGAAGGTACTTCTGGTGGGAAAGGAACAGTCAAGGATAGTGAAATGAAGAGAATTATTGAGGAACAGAGAGATTAGCGTTATGGAAGAAAAGGGAAAGAAAGAAGCATGATGGCTTTCTAAGAGTAACTTGTCAAATGTTAAGGAAGCTGAGGAATAATTGAGGAATAAGGAAGTTGAAAATAGAAGGTACAGAATACTCTTTCCAAAGCACACAACAAGAGAAGTATGTGGAAAACCGAGGGTTGAAAATACCAGTGAGAGTTAGATTAATTACAAGTAAATTATGTGACAAAGTTATATTATTATTTAGATTTAAATCCGTTTGGCATGTCAGGAGTACTCAGTCGTCTTATCATGATGATATAGAATAGCGGGTCATCCATCTGATACGTGGGCACATATCTTACTTCTCTGCTTATTTTTTTTTTAAGAGGGGAAATTTAGTGAAAATTATTACTATAGTGATTGTAAAAAAACTGTTAAAATGGTAAATTAAGACATTCTTTTTTCTTTTTGCCTTAGTAAAACTGAGTCTGAAAATCTGTTTCCCTTTACTTGTCTTACCCTTTCCTGCAAAAGAAGAGTAATAAAGTGATATAAAGCAAGTTTGAAAAAAGTCTTAAAAAAGTATAATATATACAATTATAGAAGTTGATGATGAAGACTCTTATGGTTATAAAAAAGAGAAATTCATTTATACCAGCTAGATTAAAATATAGATCCCTGGAATCCAGAGAGAGAAAATGAAGAACATTTGGGTTCTTATCTAAAGTGGAAAAGAGAGTGATAAATGAAACACTATCTCTATGTATCTCTAAGTCTCTCACTATCTATGTCCCTATCTCTTCCTTTACACTTGGTGCCTATGTGTTTCTAGAAACATCTGTTTACTTTCTCTGTACCGTTTTGTCACCCTTATACATGGCTGCTGCTGGGACCTTGTATACTCGAATCCTTCAGTTTCAACTTCAGTCACCAACTGAGACTTTTCTTCGTCTTGATATCCATTTCCATGAAAGCATTGGGGAAGAGGAACTCATCATTTTTTGAACATAGCATATACAGCAGTTTCGGCGTAAGACATGGTCATCTTAGATTTTGCTTGTGTGGGTGTCTGAGGCACACCACTTTGCTGCTAGTGTGCCAGGTTGTGGGAGGGGAGGGATAGGAGAGAGGTGATTGTGTCCCGTTTGTTGGGGTGTCTCTTCAGGGGATTTGGGTATAGCAGAGGGAGATGTCTTAAGTAGTTTGTAATATACATAGCTTAAAGTGAAAACACGGCACTTTATATTTACAGAATTGTTCATATAAATAAAGAGAATTATTACCCTGGGAACATTTTAGTAAGGGGATATTTATGTATTTATTTAACCTTGTAATGAAGTTAAAAGGAGCTTCTTCTAGATTCTCCCTTATAAACTTTTTGTTTGTACTGGATTCTCACACCAAGTATTTGTCACTTCTTTTCCATAAACTTATTTTACACTGAATCACAATGAATAACTATCACAAAAACAAATAGCATGTCAACACATTTATTGGACCAGAGCCCTCTTGAGATAATGTTTGAATTTTCATCAAGACTGTAGTGATTAGTGTTTCTGATTATGATAATCAAATAACTCATTAGTGGTTAGTTTCAAAAAGGATTTAAAATATAAACTGTGTCTAGAAAATGGTGAGTCATTTGACTCAGGCTATTGGAAGATGGGGAAAGCTGAAAAATATTTTTGGCCCTTAATATTATGCACTTAATATCATGTGGGTGCCCCAGTTTTATAAATAATACCTTCCCAGAGGCCTGGTTTCATGGCAGTTCATCTTAAAGTATACTCTTGTTTGTGAAAGTGTACTCTTTGTTTATGAAGAATAAATTGAGCAAAAGTTGTCTTGTCCAACTTGACATCAACATAAAGCATCCAATGATGGGATAAAGTTTTCAACCAGTGAAGTTTATGTTTTATAACTTGATGCTCAATATATGTAGTAGGCAACTGAAGTAAGGGAAAGTAGCTTGTTACTTTATTTTTCAAAGAAAACTTCACTTACAAGTAGTTTCAGTTTAATGAGCAGCAGAAAATAAGGTTTTGTTTTCTTTCATATGTACTTTCTATAGCTTATTTAAAAGTTTGTAAATATTTGCTGAATGTGTCCTTTATTGGGTGTGTTTGTATGTGAATGAGTTTTCCTTCCTTAGGCAAACTTTCCTTGTGTTTAGCTATTTATTTTAATAAGACTGTGGACAAATTTTCATACTTCTCCATGCTTTAGAAAGCTCACTAGGGAATAAGATTGGAAAGAATATCCTGTATTTGGAGAAGATATGTACAATGTCATTTAGCTTAAAAGCACAAAATACAAGTTGATAAGGTTCAGTCAAGCCTTGCTCACAATCAGCCATTAACACAAAAGGGTCTAAGCTATATGGATAAATTACAGATACAGTTACAATACTTAGACCTACAATTCTGGCCATATTCAAACACGTAATTTTCATAGTATTTGGTTTTAAACTCCTGAGACTCTCCTTTTTAGCTGATGTTTCAGAATATCTGATTGGCCCTATTAAGTCCCCAAATTTGAGCATGGGATATTTCAAGTTGAACTGAGAAAGATGTGTTTTATGAATACATTTGAATATTGAGTCAAGGAGATGGTTTCTTGAGATTTGGTTAGAAGTCCCTTCCAGGGAGAACTTTTTTTTTCCTATTAAATTGAATGGCCATCTGGAGTGAATGAACTAGACACTCTAAATTCAGTCTGTTGATGGGTCTTTGTCATTAGTCTTTTTCATGAGAGTGATCTGGGCAATTTGTGAGAATATTAATGAACTGGGTTCAGAGGTCCCTTTAAACTCTGTAAACCTATAATTTAAAATATGGGATTGAGAATATGGCTGAATTTCTTTTTGCTTCAATTATATTAAAAGGAATTAAGATAATTTCTACTCTATGTCATACGTCGTCCAGAACAAATTATGTCACCCTTTGGCCTCTGAATATTTGACTTGGCTCAGTCAATCTCTGTGCCTTAATTTCCTCATTGATAGTAGAGTTTAAGAAAAGAATCTTTAACATCCCTTTCAGCTCTAAGATTCAGTGAGCCCATCAGATATTGAAGTCACCCAAAGGAAGGCAATTGCTACAAATCCTTACTTAGAAGCACAATTTTCAAGCCCAGATTCCAACTCTTAAAAGAGTTTCAGTGCCACTGAAGGGAATAAAAAAGAGACCTAATAGAACTTCAAAAGAGCAAAGGCTAAAAGAAAGGCAAACAGGGATTCAGAACTACTGAGCTCAGTGTCAGGAGTATGAATCATATTTACTCTGATTTCCTGTTTCTTTTCATGTCAAGTCTCAAATGAAACCAGCTACCTTATCTGGTTGCTTCCTTCTGCTTCTCTACAGACACACAAACATGCAGATTCACACACACACACACACACACACACACACACACACACACACAAACACACACATATTATGCAAGCTGCTACCTCTTAGAAGCTGAAAAAAAGTTATATTTTGTTTTTTTAAAGTGTCCCATAGCTATTTGGAGTATTGCATGATATTATGGATTGCAAGATTAATTTAAATAATGTCTTGCCACAGTGAGGTAAGAAAATCAACACAAATTAGTGTTGGTGGTCTCATTCTCTATTTTAGGTCTCTTGGTAATCAAAACAGTAAGAAAAAGATATTGTGTAGTCTAACAGAATCTTCTCTGTTATTTCACTGAAGGAGAGGGAAAAAGTCTACTCATTCTTGTCAGATCCATATCATCTAAAGTTGAATAAAAAAAATCTTTGTAAAAGAGCTTGAATTTGGGATAGAGTGCTAATTCAAGATCACAAAGTGCCATGCTTCAGTGGTATTGAATTTAAGAGGCAATAATTAGGTGTGTGTGTGTGTGTGTGTGTGTGTGTGTGTGTGTGTATTCTCTTTTCCTAAAATTATATTTTTATTCATGCATTATCTTGGTTTGGAAGTGTATTTCTGTTACCGGTATTAATTTTTAAAGATTTAATTTATGTGAGAGAGAGAGAGAGCAATCATGAGAAGGGAGGGGGCAGAGGGACAAGCAGACTCCCTACTAAGCATAGAGCCTGCCTTGGGGCTCCATCCCAGGACCCTGAGATCATGACCTGAGCCAAAACCAAGAGTCAGGCACTTAACCAACTGAGCCAGTCAGGTGCCCCTCTGTTATCAGTAATATTAATATGAAGAGAAGTGTTTTATAAAATGTTCTGTATTTATTGTTTAGTCACCTTTAAATATTGCCCCTCCTCCAACTCATAAAAACTATCATGAACTTAAACATTAATCCTCATTTAGTTGGAGTATATTTATTGTAATATCATTGTAGGACAAAAGTATGTTATTGTCTAACAAGGGCCTGTCTTTCTGTATTCTTCTAAAAAACACATATAAGGAAAAAAACCTGTAAAAATGATACCATCTACTCCTATTTTCAGGTTTTATTCTCTTTTATTCTCTTTTCCCTTCTATTTTGAGATATGTATATATATGTTGCTGAATGAATTTGGGAATGTAGAGAGTTCATAAAAATGAGTTCATAAAAATGACCGCATTGAAAATACTGTCAACTCTTAGAGGGCAAGAATTATTTCTTAATTGTATTCTTTTAACCAAATCATTAAAAAGTATTTGACACATAGAGGTTATTAAGAAATGTTTGTTAAATGGATGTATTTATTTGGAAGAATTTATAAAATCATAAAATTTATAGCATTTAACGTGCTTCTTGAAGATAATATTCAATCATATGTTTTATCATTTTCTTCCTCAGAAAAATGTTTCCCAGTTATGCTTGATATTTATTACTATAAATTTTCAAAATAGATTTTCATGTTTCTGGAATCTACATCTGTTCATTTTCATACCTCGCTTTACCAAGGGAACAACTTCATAAGGAGAAATCAAAGAAGTGGTAGTATTTTAGAGAGTCATCTAAGTGTTAGAGTTCTGTGACCTGAGGATTAAAGATAAACAGTAAAGTGGTTTTGCTGAAGTTATATTAGTTTGGAGCTTGGAGATAAAGTAATTCAAAAGACGGACTCTATTAGCAGTGACTACATCTACAGATATTTCCTTATGTGTTAAAATGCATTCTTTCGGGGATTCTCAGCCCAAATCTGTAAACGAACCATTTTTAAGACCTTGAAAGTGAGCATGTTTCTCATGTGACTTGGTTTTGTTCTTTAAAATACATAGAACTTTAATTTTAAAAATAGTTTTAAAAAATGCTCTAGCCTTTTAAACATTCACAGCTTGATAGATTCCAGACTTGCTAAAGAGTTTCCATCCAAGAGCACTCTGATTAGTTTCTTTAATTTGGCCCTAAATACTCCAAACTATTTCAGAAATTACTCAATGCACCATTTTTTTTTTCTAGAAAGAAAGTAGAAGTGTAGTCCATAAATATCAGCCCATTGATAGTGGTTTTTTTTTTTTCTCTTCATGAATAAAAAGATGTCTATGGAGCCTGAGAATTAAAGTTTTACTTTGGTTTTAGTACAGCCACACACATTTTCAAAGCTCTCAGCAAGATGAGAGCAAACGCTTATAACAGAATCAGTGGTAAGTTTTCCACTTTCCTGCAGTTTCCTTAATCAATTAAATGATTTACACTGTCTTATGAAGATCTAAATTTAGAGATTTATATTTAGGAAAAAAAAAACTTTTAAGTTTTGGGTGACATATCTAATAATGCCTCACATATGTACTGCATTTTTTACTTGGAGAGGTAGAAGAGATCAAAGCCCTAAACTTCCCATTTTACAGACAAAAACACTGAGGCAAAAACACATGGTCAGATGGTGGGGGGCTGTGGGTCAAATCCAAGACCCCAAGAGCCAGTTGGAACTTCCCAGTGTATTATGGAACATCCTTTTTACTCTAAATCATTAGTTAAAGAGTTAGGAATTTTCACTCAACTTTAGATACTGTACAATTTGCATAAGTGAATTAAAATCAAAATATGAAACACTCATCTTACAAAAACACATCTTAAAATCACATATTCAGGTGTTTTCGCTCTCTTTTTCTCTCTCTATAGGCTATTAATACTATAGGTTCCAGCTTCAAGGTCTGTTTTAGACAACTTTCAAGGAAGAGAAGTATAATAAACCACTGAACTTATTCAAGAATTTGCCTACAAAAGATAATGTTCAAATAACCGGCAGAGCCTTGAATTTTGAATTCACTTTATAAAGCACTCTGGATATGAATCTCTAAATTTATTACCCGAACTCTTTGACTGAAGGTTGACTTGAAGGCTATTGTTAAAGACTGGCATGCAGATAGTGAAGGCTAATATTATGTTAAATATTTATTTTTGGAAAGCATTTTTCATGATATAAGGACATAGTCTTACTAATGGAAATTATATTCAGTCCAGATTTTTAAAAATTTCTCTTTATCACAGAAATTTCAAAATATAATTCTTGATAAAATTATTTTTCAGAAATATTTCACCCTAAACTCCAGATGCATTTGTGTTAGACATTATATACGTTAACTTAGTATAGTATAATATGTGGTTTATTTATAGCATATTTAAAATTTTATAAATAGGGGCACCTGGGTGGCTCAATGGTTTAGTTGGTTAAGCGTCTGTCTTTGGCTTAGGTCATGACCCCAGGATCCTAGGATGGAGCCCCATGGCAGGCTCCTAGCTCAGCAGGGAGTCTGCTTCTCCCTCTCCCTCTGCCTGCTGCCCTCCCTTCTTGTGCTCTCTCTTTCTCTCTGTCAAGTAAGTAAATAAAGTCTTTTAAAAATTTTATTAATAAATACACACACACACACACAAACACACACATACTTTATATAGTTAAGGGTGAAACCCTTTAGAAAAATGTAGTACTTGTACTATTAATTAAAGTAATCCTGTGTAATAAATACTCCTTCATACATAAATATATGCAATCATCTCTATGAAAAAATATATGAATCACTCACACGAAACATGTATTTACAACCATGGTGTGTGTATGTGCACACATGTAAATGCAGTTCACAAATGGTCACCTCTGCAGGGATGGGAAGCCTATCACTGTATCCCTGGACTCTGCCACATCACAGGCTCATATAACTTTTCTGTGCATTTTGATGACTAATAATGTTGTTTTCTAATAAGTTGGTTTTAGCACTATGTATTTGGTACTCTTTCAGAACTCCTGTCTCAGGGATTTTTGTATAACAAATAATGGAATAAACTTAAGTGAACTACAGAAAACCCCAAAACAATTGCCTTGAATAAAAACAGAGCATGAATAATCCTGATCAACCCCAGTGCTGTAAATGTCTGTTATTGTATTACTTGAAATACGTTTGGCCAGAAGTTAACATCTTTCTTAAGTGTATGTGGAGTGGCAAAGGCCTATATTGCCTGCATCATTTATTTAAATGCATAATTAAATAGTTACAATGTGTAGTGTTGACGTGCATTAATAGGCCTTTGCTCAAGCAATATAACATGTAATTGTTTTGTAATTTGAAAACTTTCAATGTATTACTGCTCTTGTGAAATGGCTTTACAGTAAGGTAATAATACCAGGAGGGGACCAATGGAGAAATTTTAAAGTAGAGAACATTAGTGTTTGAAGTATACTTTCTGAGGAATTTTATTTCTATGCATACCCATAGCAACTGGGTCAAAAGAGGTACATAAAACTCTAATATAACATCCAGGAAGCATTTAAAGAAAAGTGTCGCAATGTACACAGAGTAGCTACAATTTGTGGTCCTCATAAAGGTGGTTTTGCATTGCTCCTCCTTCCTGAGTAATGACTTGAAATTTTATCTAGTTTATCTATATTAAGTTAGAGAGCTTGGTAGTAATTGCTCATGAAAGATGTGGGAAAATATATGGGTTTATTTATGTATTTATTTACTTAGAAAAATTTTGTTCATTCCATGTACCCAGCACCCTAGCACCTTGAGAAATCTTTGGCGCATTGAATGTTCAGTTCAAGGAGCTCTGCTCTGCTATTGCACATTTAAAGGGAACCCGCTAAGGAACTTTGACATAGGGAGCTGTTAACTCTTAATTGAATTATCAAAAAATTCTATGAGTCTTCAAAGTTATTTTTCCCTTTCTTCCCACTCTCATTATATATTTTATTGAGAAAAGAAGACAAAATTCAGCCTAATGCAGCCTTTTTGTAAACCAAATGATTATTTTTGGAATATATCTCTCTCTGTCTTATCTCTATTTCTGCATTTATGAATAATCCCTTAGGAAAAGCCTTGCAAGTCATTGCAAAAAAGGAAAATCAACTGAAAAAGCACACTCAGGAAATGGACAATATACAGAGTTGCTAAAACTTTATAGTAACCAAAGTTATTTATGGCAATAGGTTGCTCTCAAATATCACTTAACAATAACACATTGAAAGAAAGCTATTTCTTGGTTAAGGGACTTGGCACCTATACATTTTATTAAATTATTAGAATTATTTGAAAAATATCAGCCAGCCGGTGATAGAAACCATTAAATTTTGGAATAGCATATGAGACAGAGATTCCTAAACAAAGAAAAAAATAAAATGTCTCATCTGGTGCTTGGGCTTGTATCTCTTACTGAATTTCCTCAGACTTTAATTTCACATTCTTAAGATTTTTTTTTTCCAATTTTTTTTTTTTTTTTTCTTTTTTTTTTAAGATTTTTTTTTTTTTTTTTTTGATGATAAAGTATCCCTTGTATCTTGACTGTTTTGGAACAAGTGGGTTTCATTTAGTGTATAAATATATACACTATATACACTATATACACTATAAAGTTGTAATTTGAAGTAAAGTTTCTACTAATGCTTTAAACATGACCTACTTGCAACAACAAAATGCACAATAAGAAATACTTTTTTTTAAAGATTCTATTTATTTATTTGTAAGAGAGAGAGGGGGAGGACACACAAGAAGGCAGAGGGAGAAGCAGGCTCCCTGCTGAGCAGGGAGCCCAATGCAGGACTCAGTCCCAGGACCCTGGAATCATGACCTCATGACCTGTGCCGAAAACAGATGCTTAACCGACTAGAGCCACCCAGTTTTCCCATGAAATACTTTTTAAAATTTTAATTTCACTTGATCACAAGGAACTATAATTGAAGAAACCCAACTGGTCTATTTAATGGCCTGTGCCAAAAGACTAAAAAATCATCTTTTGTTTTCTAAAAAATCCCACATGGGATAGTCAACTTTTTGCTGTTTTTTGAACAGTAGTGACCACCTCTATCTGGCTAGTCACTGTGCAAACCTGGATCACAAATGAAAAGGCTTGTTGGGATAGGGAACAAAAAACTGCTATTGAGAAAGAGAGGAGAGGAGTTACCTTTGAGACATCAAGAAGGAAGTAGAAATGGTGTCTCTAGACTGAAAGGAGGTCTGGAATGGTGATTGAGAGAAGGGTGGAGGAAAATTTATACAAATTGGTAAGGGTTATTGGTCATTTCAGGGAGTTCTGAAGCAGATCCTAGTCAACTTGCTTACCAGGTGGTTTGCTGCCCTAGAAGAACCAAAGGTGAACCTGGTAAAGTCTCCTGGGTAGGGAAATGCTGCAGGACCTGGGCGTTGAACAGGAGCTGTTTGTTCATGTATATAGTAGGTAACTTCAAATCTATCCACTTAGGTAATATACTACTGTGAGGAAGTTACTTCTTTCCATGTGTTGCAAAGGGTCCAGTTGGAGAGACAAAGCATGAAGACTAAAACCACTGCTTTGTTTAATGTTTCTACCACAGGTACTCTCAATTTATGCTACTAGTGCACCTTATTTTTGTGATAGCATCTGTGATGCTAATTTGGGGATACGAATTTCCAATGAATTTGTCTGTTATGGAACAGCAGAAAACCAAACAAAACCAACCAACCAACCAAACAAACAAACAAAAAGAAAACAGCGACAAAGAAATTATCACCCAGAGCGTTAGAAGCCAAAACAATCTAGGCGAATATAAATCACTGTAAAGTCTTGCATTATTCATTTATTCCACTTAAAATTTTCACTTAAAATACTATAAAATACCTAGTAGTGCCAAAGGCATTGTATTATATACCTCTGATAAATTGTCAATAAGAGGATCATGTTCCCTTGTGAAGTGAAAAAAAGCAAAACTATATTTAAAGGAAGTAGAGAAAGACCTTTATGCTGTAGTACCAGAGAAGGAAACATTAGCATGTTTCTCACCTGGCTTTAGAGAAACACTTCCCTTTTCTTTTTTTTTTTTTCTTTTTTGTAAGATTTTATTTATTTGAGAGAAAGAGAGAGAGCAAGAGCAGGGGTTGGGGGGCAGAAGGAGAGAGACAAGCAGACTCTCGGCTGAGTGGGGAGCCCGATGTGGGGCTCAATCCTAGGATCTGGAGATCAAGACCTGAGCCCGTCAGACGGTCAACCAAATGAGCCACCCAGGTGCCCTAGAGAAACATTTTCTACTGACAAGGGGAGAATTGACCCTGAGCCAAAAGAAGGTACCTAACATCCACATGGTATCTTTATTTCTGAATATGCCCAATTACAAGATTTTATGGCTTATAAAACTGTTTTACAACCATTATCAAGAATCTTGTTGAGGTTTTTAACAAAGCCACTCTAATCCTTGTTTCTATGTGCTTATTCATATTTAGGTATTTGAAAAATTTAAGAAAAAGTAAAAAGAAATAAGGAAAATACCTATGTCCCTGTACCCAGAGTTAACATATGCTAATATTTTGTGATATTTCTGTCTCTGATTTTTAAAGAAAAAATAATATTTTTTTAAAGAGAGAGGCAAAACAAACAATTTAAAAAAATAAACACATTCCTGTTTACTAAAGGTATAGTTGACATTCCTTTTGAATCCTTTGATGGTCCACCTTTGTTTTTCATTTTACTTAAGGAATCTCTACCTTGAAATTGTTATAGATTCTGGCCATGTGTATTTCAATGATTTGAATAGTATTTATATGGCATTTGGTTTTAAAATTTATTATAATGCATTTTTATTTTAAATCAAAATACCTATTACCCAAGCTGAATAACTTTGTGTTCACCACGGTTTGATGAATATTTTAGCCTTGTTTTCAAATTATATTTATGACGATAGGAAAATAAGCCAATGGAGAAGAGATATAGAGGATGTTAGAAGGCTGCTGACACAGGCTCCGAGCTTCCTGATTTGAAAACACAGTAGGTTCCAGGACAGTAAGTGATTGGAACAGTTTCAGAAATGGTAAGGATCTGCACTACAGATCTCTTAAACTATACATTTTCATCAATTTCTAGACATACTCTTAAAATATGTTCTTTGAAGCAAGCATGGTTAGGAACATTTTAGGAGTTCTTCCCTTGTCTGCTTATAAATAAATTGTTGGGGCACCTGGGTGGCTCAGTCGGTTAAGCGTCTGCCTTCAGCTCAGGTCATGATCCTGGAGTCCTGGGATTGAGTCCCACATTGGGCTTCCTGCTCAGCGGGGAGCCTGCTTCTCCCTCTCCCTCTACACCTTCCCCGCTTGTCCTCACTCTCTCTCTTACTCACTCTCAGATAAATAAATAAAATCTTAAAAAAAATAAATAAATAAGAAATTGTTCATTTGTCTATTTTAGGAAGTATCTTAGAGTCAGGAACTAGTGGAGAACATTATCAGAAAACTTTCTGAGAAAGTACTGAGATTTCATTTTCTCTATGCTTTGCAGTTTTTTATTTTTTTAAATAACAACAATAACAACATGAACAGTTAAATGATTCCAGAAAGAGAACACAGGGGTAAAAAGAAAACTATGAGTGTGTGGTATCCTAGAAGGCTAGTGCCATAAATATGTCCAGAAGGAAAAGAATTATCAGTCGTGTCAAGTGAGATGAGAACTGAGAATTGTTCTTTGAGTTACTACTGTAGAAATCATTGGTGGTTATGACAGAGCAGTTCAGTGGAAAGGGGGTGGTGAAAACCTGACATGTGTGGGTCCTCCAAAGGAATGCATGGAGAGAAGTTCAAGACACCAAGTACACACAATTCTTTAAATTCTTTTTTTGTAAATGTGAATTTCTTATTAACCTTAGAGCTCTTTTTAATCAAAAGTTTTAAGAATGTTTTATAGTTCTTCACAAAAAGAATTTCTTAAAAAGGGTAGGAATAACATTTTCAGTGGGAGTTTTTAACAAATGGAATTATTTAATGAAACCTATAGCACAAAAGTACAAGGCTACTCCCTCTATAATGATTGCACAAAATTTATAACAGTGCCATTGATTTTTCAGCAAACAATCTTGATTTTATAAAAAGGTAGAAGGAGTAGTAGAATGAAAGGACATGTTGTTGCTATAGAGTTTGATAGAAAATGTAAAGAACCCCCTTTTAGCAAAGAAAACAGCTGTGGCTTAGTTATGGTTATGTGATTTTTCATAAAACTTTTGTTGCTTTTGCCACTGTTGATACTTTTCTCTTGATATCATGGCTATGAACTCCCTTCTTAGAAATTTGTCAAAAATGAAAAAGCTAATATTCCTGACCAAGAGGCAGATTTGAGTAGGTATTTCTTTTTCTTTCTCTTTCTTTCTTTCTTTCTTTCTTTCTTTCTTTCTTTCTTTCTTTCTTTCTTTCTTTCTTTCTTTCTTTCTTTCTTTCTTTCTTCTTTCTTTTTCTTTCTTTCTTGCTTTCTTTTTCTTTTCTTTCTTTCTTTCTTTCTTTTTCTTTCTTTCTTTCTTTCTCTCTCTCTCTCTCTCTCTTTTTCTTTCTTTCCTTCTTTCTTTCTTTCTTTCTTTCTTTCTTTCTTT